>NC_092861.1:43045256-43148423 GCF_032062135.1 Pyxicephalus adspersus | reverse complement strand
AAAAAAAGTTTTAAAACGTTAGAATAAGTGCATAAAAACGCTTATAAACGCAGTAGGAACGTTTACATGCCTTTTTACAAAACGTCCATGTAGACCCAGCCTTATGTAATCTTAAAGACCTCCACAATGCAGACATAAAAGCTGTTTGAGCTGTTTTATTCAAGTTAATTGGAAGTGGGTAATTCCACTAAGCTACACATAATTATCACAATTTCACAATAAACTATAATGTTTTGCCTTCTAACTGTACCAATGACATCACTGCATAATATGTTGGTGTCCTAAAACATACAGTTTAATAATAACAGATGGGAAAGTGACCCAGTGCCTATTGTTTCTAAGGGGGATAGGTCTTCTTTCAAACATTTGCAGTAGAGCATGGCTTTAGTGTATTTAATAGGAGCAAGGGAACCGGGGTCATAGCAGTCTTTGTTAAATATATCTTCTTCATGGCACATCCCAGATAGGGAGTACCATTTGCTGCCTGAAGTACTACTGGTACTGTCTTTTGTGACTGATTATCATTATTAGGTGGAACTCTGCCAGAACACAGCCTTGGCAGGTCTAATAATTACATTTTAGGTGTGATTTAAACTATGAATAGTAACAAGCTAACAAGAGTACTGGAGGAAACACCTCCTGTGCTGTCTGCAAGAACATGTGATCGTTAAAAAAAAATAATTACCCCAGTTTACTTGTAATACCACTTAAATCCTATATCCAGGAAAATATTATGAAAATATAATATATTAATATGAAATTAAAATAAAACTGTGCTTCTTTTTGGTGCTAAGCAACACCACATGATTTTCCATTCAAATTCAGGATCATATATTGGGGCATCTACCGTTGGGTAAAATTTCCTGCTGTGACACAATACCGATCAGGGTGCTGGCTCCTTACAAAGTGATGGGTCAGAAATGCATTGGTAATAAGTAATCAGCAGTTGTAAGCCTGCCCTGTTGTTAAACAGCTGCTGGTGATCCCAACCACTGCTATGTTACCAGCCAGTGGCCTTGTTTAGTGCTCACAGACAATAAAGTAATGGAAAAAAATAACTTTCTTTTTATTGATTGCCCAGTGTGAATGGACTGTAATAGGTTATCAGTCCATTAATAGCTAATTCAGTCTCGTGCAGTCAATGTGTACATGGGTAGGCATAATTTCAATACCAAATAGGCTGTAAAAATACAGGAATCAGATAAACGCACATCTACTTTGGACAGGTAATGAGGTAAGCCTAGAATCGCCCAGAATCCATATAATAAAGCCTTTGTTCGTCCATTAAAACCCTTCTGTGCATAATCCATTTACCTGGTAATTGTTAATGAAAATCTCATTCCATTGCAACCCTATGGGAATCCAACTTTTCAATAAATTAACTGCATTATATAATTTATTTCATTTTGTTTGTATCCTTTTTTAGGAGATAATTAAAGTTATAAACACCAGTCAGGTGACAGTCATTAGTGGCGAGACTGGTTGTGGAAAAACTACCCAAGTGACGCAGTTTATTCTTGATGATCACATTATACGAGGCAGAGGGTCTGCATGCCATGTTGTATGTACTCAGCCAAGGAGAATAAGTGCCATTTCGGTAAGATATTCTAAGTAAAGGCAATTACCTTTTTTTGGGGTAGTTATCTGAAACACAATAGGTTTTACTGTATGTGACTGAGGTCAGGTTTATTGCATGCTGTAGCTAGCCTTATTATAATAATCCTAGTAATTCTTATGCACAAGTAAGCCTTGTTCTTTAGGAGCTCCATGAATTAGTTTACATTCTGTAAATGTTTAAAATATCTCTTATAATTTGGAATTAATTTACTTGTTGTGACATAAGGGGGTCCTTCAAACCTAAAAGGGTGTATATCCAATTTAACTCTGGATCTCTATGATCTTTGTTGTAGTTCCACAAGAACATTTGGATTTGGAAATAATGTTTTATTACTGGGAAATTACCTGAAAACTATAGGATTACTACTGCCATAAGGACGTCCGAATATAGTAGTGACACATTACACAAGGCTTTTAGAACTTTACATAAAACCTATCCTATAATATTTAGAAGCTTGCATAAACACAATCTAGATTGGTTTTGCAGTTTTTTTTTTTTTGGGGGGGGGGGCAAATTTTATTTTTTAATGACCAAATGCTTTCCTTTGCCACCTATGCTGGTTGTGTAAGTAGAGCCCTCTCCATCTTAACAAATATTTTAAAAATTCTTTATAATCTTTTACGCTCTTTAAAGGTTGATATACATATCAGTAAGTAATAATTTTAAAATGAGAGTACTCTGACTTCTTTTCATGCATACATACAAGGTACATATGCTTTGTTGTTGGTTAAAAAAAATTCAGTGTTGTAGGGAATCTTTTGATGTCATCAATTTATTGGACAGAATATGGAACTAAAAACTGTATTGTATTAAAAAGTTAGGCGACAGAGATAATTGTTATATAACTTTTTAATTGTAAGGGTAAGACTGCAAAATGTTATCTGACAGATTCCTGGTACAATGGTAGTTAATTAAAAATGAGCATAGACACAAGAAGAAAGAGAAGCCCAATCTACTTTTGTTAAAACTAATTATAAAAAGTATTGTCTAATATAAATGTCATATGAGCAGCAATAACTAATAAGGAAGAAAGGATTTAGGAAGGGGGTATTTGCCATGTTTAACTACTCTGGTAATTATCTATCCACAGCTAGATTGTGAGGTAAAAAAGTTCACCATTCACCTAACGAAAGATTGATCTTTGCTTAAAAAAAACAAAAAAACTTTTTAGCATTTTATGTGACATGTGCAAATAAGAGAAGGCCTCAATTGCGTTGTCCATGTACATAGTTGTACATATGTTTTGTAAATATATTTGTACATTTTTTTTATTGCCATATTATAATTACCAATACATTCATCAATATTTATTCGGCATAGCTTTTTTTTCACATTCATTGCTAAGAAACTCATATATTCTTGGAAACTATGTTGTTGCTTGTTTTTTTCCCCCCTATTTTTAATTAGTGAATAACATAAAATGTATACAAATATTTTATTTTCAGGTAGCAGAGCGTGTTGCTGCAGAGCGAGCTGAACCTTGTGGTAGAGGAAATAGCACTGGGTACCAAATTCGACTTGAAAGGTATTTAATAACTTAGGCCTCCCTTTGTCATTGTTATCATAATTAGGCCTGATTTTGTAGAGTATTTATCAGAATGGGGCTCCAGTTATGTGTGTGTTTTTTTTTTTTTTGGTGGTGGTACTATTTTTTTAAAAAAAATGAACAGGACATTTACATGATAGAGCTGTAAATTATGCAAACCCCATTGCATCTTTTACAATTTTTTTTTTTGTTTTTTTGCTTGTTTACTTTTAGTATAATGATGAAGTTTAGGAATCTCCGTTTATAGCACTTTGCAAGGAATCTGGAAATCATTTTGCTAATCCATTGTGCACTTGGACTAAAAAAGCCAAAGATTTTCAGGAGCCAAAATACATCTATATTTTTTGCATTTTGTTTGAGAATGGGTTGGTGGAATTGTTGAATAACACTTGGCATTTGTTTTCCCTTCTATCCTCCTGCATTATTGTGTTTAAATTGTTTAGGGGTAATGCATCTCTTATTTGCATGTAATGAACTTTATTTACTCTTTTAATATAGTCAGATGCCTCGGAAACAGGGTTCTATTTTGTACTGTACGACGGGCATAGTTCTACAGTGGCTTCAATCTGACAAGTAAGTACTCATTGCTGTGCATTAATGCTGTTGGTGTACTATTATTATGAATTATTTTTTTTATCACTGTTGGATTTTCTTTAGATACTTGGGCAATGTCAGTCACATTGTGTTGGATGAAATTCATGAAAGAAACCTGCAGTCTGATGTCCTTATGGCAGTAATAAAAGATCTTCTGAAATCTCGACCAGATTTGAAGGTCATACTAATGAGTGCCACTTTGAATGCAGAAAAGTTTTCTCTTTATTTTGGTAAGCTGTTTATTAAATCTGCACAGGTATTTTGTGCTTTTTAAAGCCTTACAACTCATGATCAGATTAACACATAACTATGCTAAATGCCAATTCAGCTGGCAGGTTGTGACAGCTAATATTGAAACCTGGCTCTGCTAAAGATTTGGGACCTTTCTGGGTAATTAATACCTGTACAGGATCCTATGATGTACATAGTGTCCCACAATGATGCATTCATCCAGCAATGTCTGATGGCTCACAATGATCCATCTGGTGATGGCTCTCCTTGGCTGTCTCTTCAGTCTCCAGTTTGACAGGAGCATGCCAGATTTCCTGAGCTGGGAATGGCTGTCCTCACTTATTGGGCCTGATTTTATTAAAGCTCTCCAAGGCTGGGTGATCCTGCAAACCTGGAATGAATCTGGTTGAGGATTCAAAACATTTGCTAGCAAATGACTTTGAAGAAATCCATTTCAGGTTTGTTGGATCGCCCAGCTTCACTGGTGATAAATCAGGCCTATTGGCTGAACAAATCTAAACAAACTCTGCCATATTTGTTTATTCCTAAGCCTCTAGTTTCAGTGATTTATGTTTATATTTTTTACAATCTGCTGGCTGAATTTGTGGTATTGGTTGAATTTGCCTCTTTCATGACTTCAATAGCATTCGAGTTTAGCTATGAATCAACCTTAATACGGGTCACTCATGTGAACTGTCGGCAAACTGACCCATGCCCAGTTAAAATCTCTTTATCTCAGACAGACTGGAGAAATCCTGGGCCCTAGTATTTCATATGGCTATTTTCCTTTCTAACAACTGTATTGGATGATAGTTTTGTGGCGGCCCAGACTGTTCAAATGCAAAACATTTTATATTTGAGACCCCTTTTTTTTTTCCTCTTACCAACCAATGTACTATCTAATCAGAACACTTTAAAAAACACTACAAGCAGATGACAAATGCAGAGGATTTTTCCCTAAAAGCTTGTTTCCTTTAAGTCCAATATCCATGTATTTTGTACAGATAGATCATGAACTTGTACTTTGTCTTTCTTGAATGCACACACCACAAGACATTTCTTCCTTTTATGTTCCTGAAATGTGTCTCCTTTCTTATTTGCCTTTATGGTGTTAACTGGGATTTGATTTTTCATCTAAGCCCTGCTGCAAACTATTCCACTATCTAGCAAGTCAGTCCATTTGCCAGTAAAGACTTTGCCTTTGGGGGTTGTAAAACTTGGTGAAGCCTAACCTTGAAGTAAGTGAATGTCCAGGCCTGGTCACACTTAAAGAAAACAGATGAAGCTAACACATATATTGTTAACAATCACTCTAAACCAGCGGTGTCAAACTCAAATACCCAGAGGCCCAAAATTAAAAACTTAGAAACTAGAGTCACAGGCAAACCTTGAAATATATTTAAAAAATTGAGGACATTTTTCCTTCTTATTAGATATAAACCCTTTTCATATGGAAACAAAGAGGTTTGGTTTCACACAAGCTTATAATAGAAAAAAACAAAAAAAAATTATTTTTATTTAGGAAAAAATCTTATGCCTCCTTCTCTATTTGTACCTTTCTGAGGTAAATTTCAATGGTAACATTTTTGCACAGGCTAACGCTAATAATAACAATATTCTTCCATGAAAATCCAAACATTCAAGTCCATGCCTTGGAGTAGCAAGGAAAAGTACAGCTGAGGGTAGTGCTGGAAATGCCAGACGCGGCCAATGTGGAGCTAAATCTTGTCCCGCCACTGAAACTCCCTTTTCATTGAAATAGCACCGCTACTAAAATGTCTGGCATTATTTGCGTCTATAAAACAGTCCAATGCCGGGAATTGTAGTAGTGGCGCTATTTTAATGCAGCAGCGGGCCCGCTGCGGTTCATATTTAGGATTCCTTTGGGGGCCAAAAAAAGGATGTAGAGGGCCAGATTTTGCCCCCGGGCCAAAGTTTGACACCCCCTGCTCTAAGTATGCGGTACAAGGGCCTACCTGATTGAACAGAAATTGTTTCGTTTTGGTTGCTCATTCTTTTGCTTAGTTGTGGCAGATAATTGCACATAGATTTAAATTGGTAATGTGTATGGTAAGCTAAGGGTTCAACCCAACAAGCTGCGTCTTATTCAGAATTGAAATGCTTTCTTGCATTGTTATGTGTTCTGCAACAGAGGGTCAACATAACACACAGTTTACTCTTTCTGTGGCTACAAAAAAAAAAAGCTAGATTGTAGATTGTCTGTTTGAATTATCCACATTTTGTATAAATCAGGAAAATGTTTTCTATCATTTTCTTCCATACAGATAAATGTCCAATGCTGCATATTCCTGGATTTACTTTCCCAGTCAAAGAGTATCTTTTGGAAGATGTTATTGAAATGCTAAGGTATGTTTCCTTTGCATTTTTCCTTTTTACTATAGTTTGTACTTGATATTATAAGGAGGCTTACATTTTTTATTAAGTTGTGATCAGTTGTGGATAGATCGGACAAGTTGGTGAATATCAACATAAAGTATACAAGTTGTTTAGTGTGCACAAACAATCACATACATCTCACTGAAGATCAGATTGCTTATATCTGGAAAATGTTACCAAAAGGGCAGAATATTTTACAGTTGTTGGGATGTCTGACTGATCAATTACTGCTTCAAAATATATTTCTTGTACTCTTAATTTTCATTGAAGACTGATCCACTCTATTACTTCAGCCCCTAATAATGTGCACCACTTTCTCAGTGGAAAATATAGAGCCTTGTAGCTATATGTAAGTGGATTTTCTTATGTTGATAGCTCGTGTGACAATATTATCAATCTATATCATGTGTTTAAGATATTCCACCAAAGACAAAGACTGCAGGCCTCAGTGGAAGAAGCGATTTATGCAAGGACGCATGATGCAACCAGAGAAAGCAGAGAAAGAACAGATATACCAGGAGCGCTGGCCAGGATATCTGAGAAAACTTCAAGGAAAGTATGTTGCAGACATTTTCACAGACCCTTGTGCGAGTACACGGAGTTGCTTTCCTACCAGTTGGGTGTTCTATGTAGTTTGTGTTGCCTGGGTGAACAAAACTGTTATGCGTATATTAGGAATCTATAATGACTTTTCTGTTTACTAAATTAGGTACAACATGGATTAGCTTACATGGGACAAACTGAATTTGTCTAAATACAAAAAGTCTTGGGTTGCCTTGTGTATTTCTTCCAAACCTGTTCTATAACACTGTATAAAACTTTCCCTATTGTGCAGCTTCATCTATTAAGACCAATAACCTCTGCACTCTCTCCTTGTCCAGGGTGACTGGTCTTGTATCCACAATTCATATCACCACTGCTTTTAAAATGATATAATGATACTTTGGTTTATAAAGATATTCACATAAAAAGTGAATATATATCCATTCTGGGTATCATGGAATATATTTGAATGAAGTTTATTTGCTTTAATTCACTTCAGGCATATTATTTAATCAAATTATTTGAATTTAATAGTCAAATATTATCAATAAGTTTAGTGAGTTGAGGCTCTATGTGGCCACTCTTTCTTTAAAGAGGAACTATACTCAAAAACAAAACAAAAACACACTTACCTTCAATCCCACAGGGCAGTCTGATCACTCCAGGGGTGTCCGGCATCTGGTTCCACGTCGTCCCGGAGCCGGCACTCCGGGCACCGCCATCTTCGTCTTCTTTTCCAGGTTCCTCATCCTACAACACCTGTCCCAGGCGCGAGATCGGGTGACGTAGGATGAAAAGAAAATTTGGCAATCTTTCAGCTAAAAGGCTCCTTCTGCGCATATCCCTGGCGGTTTTGCGCTCCCATTCATTCTCAACCACCTAGGTGCTGCACCCTTGTTTTTTTTTTTTTTTTTCTTTTTTTAAAGGGTGTTGCACCTAAAAAAAAAAAAAAAATTAAAAAAAAAAAAAATATATTTTTACCCTACATAAATGGGTTCTGACTTTAGGTACGCTTTAAGCATGTACCCTGAGCAGGCTGGAATCCATTTCTTGCCCAGTTCCACTCTGTTTGGTGTAACTAACTTATTCTCCTATTGCTTTCTAAAGCTACTCTGAAAGTACTATCCATGCCTTGGAATGTATGGATGACGAGAAGGTTGACCTAAATCTGATTGCGGAGCTCATCAGACACATAGTCTTGAAGGGGGAGGTAATGTTAAGCAGTGATTTATTTTCTTTAATTTTGTAATGAAATTATTGTTAAAGAAGTAATCTAGTTATGTGATAACTTTCATATGCTTTTGTTTTTCTGTATACCTGTTATGTTTAAACACAAGTAACCTTTTTTCTATAGAAAAAACTTGCCATCCTTTGTATTCAAACAGCTAACTCTGATAGTAGGTATGGCTACATTAGCATTCAGGGTGGGAACTCTGGGTTGGGGATTGCTGAAATTCTGTACTAACTTTAAAAATGTTCTTAAAAAAAAAAAAAAAAAATACTAATGGAAGTCTAATGTGCACATTGCTTGCAGTGGGCCAAACAAAATGTTGTGTCCATTTTTAGAGCCTATTGACAAAGAAATTATAATGTACTTGTCCTTGAAAATTGTGGCTGTATTAGTTTTAGTTTCTACCCTTCTTTTCTGTGAATGGGAAACTGTGTAGTGTTTTAAAAACCATGCTAACTAATAAGGTGCCGTAGAGGCACAGTTATAAGGTTACAATAGATCTGGCAAGATCAACAGGCATTTTTTTGTATTTATTGAACTCTTATAACCAGACCCTTTTGCAGTTTATCTTAAACAGAACCAAAGGGAAAAAAATATGAACAGTTCATATTTGAATTTTACAGGAATGGCTTTAAATGATCAGCCATTCAGTAGCCTGTCCCTGCCTAGTTAAAGTCTACCTAAAGCTGTAGTGTAACATCTCCAATTATTAACAGCATAACAAGTATGCATAAGAGCTTATTCTTTTTGATGAAAAAGAAAATATGTCCCCCACATTCAGTAGACTAACGACTCCTCACTGTACAGCATTAAATGATTGGTTCTAATCAGGCCAGGATGCCTGCCACTGGGTGAGCTCCCACTGTATTAATCATATAGGAAAGCCGAAGAATGCAATATTGTATTTTGTACACAGGAAGTCTTCAAATTGGCAGCTCTATGAGAATTCCTGCACTATGTGCAAGGGTAAAAACTCGTATTGCCACTATTTATTTAAATTGCATGTAAAGCCATTTAAATATAAGGCCATTACTGTTTAGTACACGTTTTTATTTCAGCCTTCCATTATTTGTCCTGGGTGAACCAGGCAAAAGATACTTTGGTATTTAAAATATGGATGTTTTTGGGCTGTTTAAATTTAAGATGTTTCTAGTTGGTTTGTTCTTGTTAGTTGCTATAGTTTTATAACTCTTACTTTTCCTATGTGTAGGATGGTGCTATACTAGTGTTCCTTCCAGGATGGGACAATATCAGCACCCTTCATGACTTACTGATGGCACAGTGTATGTTTAAATCAGGTAAGCAATTTGAATTATACCCTGTACTAAGAGATCTATGTAGACTTCCATTGCCAACTTCTGCTGTGAAAATGGTGGTAGCTTAGCTGTTATTTTGATAAAGTAGGTAATGTATTTTTAAAGAGGTTGACTCGGAACAAGTGTGTAGACTATGACTACAAGTTTGGTCCAGGTCAGCAACTCATAAGGCTCTATTTTTAAAAAAGGAACTCTGACATTCCTTTAAAAATTTCCTGGTGGGAATTAGTTACTGTTGTAATCACATGGACTCTGAAGATTCCAATGAGATAATGTTTGTGAGATTATCTGATTACCTGTTTAACAAATAGAGCTCATAGTGTTGACACCAGAGACAGCTGGACAACTAACATTTTCAGAAGACCACTAATGAAACGAACAATCATGTTTCCTTTTTCAGTCTTTCATGTTTCAGTTGCCTCTTTTGTAGGTGATATTTGAAAACTCTAAAACAATCTTTATTGTTTGCAGATCGGTTCATTATTATTCCTCTTCATTCATTGATGCCAACTGTCAACCAAACACAGGTGAGCTTTCTTCTTTTGTGTTATAAGACAGTTTGCCTCCCTCATGTCATTAGTTTGCTCTTGTTGACAGACAGTTGTGAGTTTTAACTTTTCCAATTGTAAGGATTTATAGGCCTATCTGGTAAGGAATACAAAATTTTAGTAAAAATTAAAATACCATAAATCAGCTGTCTTATAAAACAATCACTTTAATTTCCTGAAAGACAAGTGTTTAATGTTTACTGTAAACACCACCTTGATACACCAGGTCATGTTAGAAAGGTAGATGGTATAGGTGTATTCCACCAACATGTTTGTCCTAGATATATACTCATTCTGATTAGTTGGTATAGGATACTCTTTATATTATCTCCCTGGGCAAACTAGTGTTTCTTGACTTTTTTTTTTTAAAGGGGGAACCTCTGCTATAATTACTATGACCACAACTCACAGTACATTGTGGTGGTCAATGGGAGGAATGCCTCTTACATTGCTGGCTGGTGGGAAGATTGTCACCCTTACAGATAACCATAAAAGATAATTTGTGCCATTGGTATCCAACCTAATGGGTTAAAATTGCTGAAGGAACCCCTAGCAAACTTTGGAGCATCCCTAGGGTTCCTTAGAATTTTGCTCCTATGGTGTGTAAATACAATTATTTTTCCAGGGTTCTTGGATTTCCTATTTAAAATAATAGTGCGCTATAAATTAAAAGGTCCATTACACCAGTTAGTTAAAGCAGAAGTAAATTAAACAAAGGAGCAGGAAAGCAGAGTTTTTTGCGGCAAATCAAAATATATATTGTACTTAGAACATATAATAGAAAATGTGACTTTTTGGACAATAGTGAAGTTCAATCATAAAATGTGGTTCTAATTGGTTTTTCCCATTATTATCTAAAAGTTAGAAAAAGATTTTCCTGGGTGATTTAAAAGAGACCGCTCCTGACGCGTTTCACCGACTGGCTTCTTCAGGGGATGCACAGAGACCGTTTACATATTGTGTCACCGTGGTGGTTCTTCCTTGGGAAGATGGTACTCATTTAAGGGTTACTAGCGTTCCAAATCACTTCTAGTTCAAACATGATAGATGGCAAGGAAATGGCTAAGATAAACTGCAGAGTGTGCATTTGGACCGCTAGTAATCCTTATATGAGTACCATCTTCCCAAGGAAGAACTACCATGGTGACACATTATGTAAACAGTCTCTGCACATCCCCTGAAAAAGCCAGTCGGGGAAACTTGTCAGAATAAGGGACGTTCTCTTTTAAATCACTAATGCACAATAGTGACAGCTCCAGGATCATGAACATGCACAGGAGTTACAATATCTCCCGTGGCTGGTTCTGTATGTGGCGATGACTGCACTGTGTAGTTTATAGCCCAAACGAAAACCCACCAGGAGCTAGGAAAGTATCTATTGGCCATTGCATATATCTTGTCAAATAGTATATCTCCCTGTTTTTTTTTTTTTTGTTTTTTTGTTTTTTTGTTTTTTGTTTTTTTTGGGGCTTTAGATCCACTTTAACTGTCTTGTGTACAAACCCTTATTTAATAAAATTACCACAATTCGCGCTAAAACGCGTCATAGGCGTTCATATAAGTTGTTGCCTTTTTAGAGTCAAGCTTTAAAACGCTTGTAAAAACGCATGTAAACATGGTGGGAACGTTTTGTATGCGTTTTTAAAACTGTCTGCCTAGACACAGCCTAACGTCATTTTTTGTTGCTCAAAACTGGACTTAGTAGGATAAAGAGCATTTTGTCTCCTCCAGGTTTTCAAAACACCACCTCCTGGGGTACGAAAAATTGTTATTGCCACGAATATTGCAGAGACAAGGTAAGCCTGTGTTTGCAGAAAATCTTTACAGAATGTGTTGTGTAAACATAGTATTTTTCAAGATAATTATCACATTTACAACATCATGTAAAATGGTGGCTACCCTTTTTACATAATTAAAAATGTGCTTTTACTTTTTTTAATACTGTCCCCTCCTCTTATCTTCTCTCCTATGCAACAGTAAAAGCGGAAAAGGAAACCCGCAGCCCCCTGGGATATTTACGTCACATATCCTAGGAGACTGCAGACTGCTCCTTCTGCAGATTCTCCATGTTTGAAGCCTCTTTAAAAATCTCTAATAAGAGTGCATACAAGATCAATCATCCCACACAGAGAGGGCAGACTTGTAGTATAGGAAACTTCTGCACTTCACTAACACGAGTGTTCCCCCTGCCATCAACCCATTATCCCCAGCTTTTCACTCACCTGCAGTTTTCCCACTGAGCTTTACAAAATGGACCATCGGTCCCCCACTGGCTTTACCTCCCTTGTTTACAACAGCAAAACATTTCCCTGAGAAACCGAGGTCCAGCAGGAAATGGTTGCTTCTGGATTTTTTACGCTGGATTGCCTGTGTACATTTATAATAATAATTCTTGGCCAGAGAACAAATAAATTGTTACTTTTGGCTTTTATATTTAATTTGGCTTCACCTGACCTAAAGCAAATTCTCTACCACTGGGCCTAATATTAAAGGGAAGCTTAGTATAGCCATGAAGCGGTAAAATAAAAAGCACATTTGGATGTCAGAGGCGGTGATTATTACTTGACTATCAATTACAGCTTGTTAAAAACATTTTTGTGGTCATAGACAACTATTACCTTTTTTAAAGCAAAGAAAATGTTACTGCTCATATGGTACATCAATATGTTGGTCCTTTTAGAAAAAAAATTGTGACATTTCTTGGTGATGTGTGCTGTTTTATGACAGACAGATGTCTCCCCCACCTGCTGTCCTCCATGAGACACCTGTGTGTCTGTGACTGTCTGTTATACACTTTGTGTTTAAATTTAAAGAACAGCTATATTTTAGGGCTTTGAAATTGTATTTACATACCTTTCTTTTCTGCTACTGTCTTGTAACTACCTTTCCTTTTCCATTTGGAAGTAAAAGTGTAATGCCAGGTAGATGTTGTCTGCCAAATTAATACTGGAGGTGGAGGTAAAAATGACCCCTAGAGGCCAGGCAGTTCTAAAATGGCTTCTACGGCATAAAAGATAAAACACTAGCATTATAAGCTAAGCTTTGAAATAAATGCTTCATACTACTGTGGAAAAGTCATCTATGAAAAAATGTTGCAAAATAGGAATGCTTTTTAATTATTGAATTGTTTTAAGTTATCAATTTGCACCGATTGGTGAAAACAATGTGGCCTTAAAATTGCACACAGGTTTTTTCAAACACATTGGTCTAGTTCATGATTACACTGTTATTCCAAACAATCTAAATCGCCTGTGTAGACTAAAGAAAAGCCATTCTCTACTAACAATATGAGATCACTTATGTCCATTTAATGTAAAAAAAATCCTATACAACTGCAAAACCAGAGTAGGTGTGCAGCTTTTTTTTTTTGCAGAAGCACAAAGAAACAGGCAATGGGCCTGATTTAATTGAAGCTCTCAAAAGCTGGTGAGCATACACTTTCATCAGGGTGATCCAGTAGACCTGGACTGGATCTGGTGCAGTATTCAAAATATTTGCTAGCAAATGACATTGAACAAATCCATTCCAGGTTTGCTGGATCACCTATCTTTATTGATGAAAGTGTATCCTCTCCAACCTTGGAGAGCTTTAATAAATCAAAAGTGTTCTACAAAAAAAAACATACCATATATATCTGTCTGTAACTGAAAGCATTTTGTATAAGGATTTGAGTGGTATAGGGGTTCTTCTGGCAACAGCAAACTGTGGTGGAGGTTCCTTGTAGATGTGGGAGTTGCATGTTTGTATGGAGAACATGTGCTCAGATCGTGTTCTTAATGCTAAAAAAAATACAGGCAAATACTTATCCATCATGTGGTACCATCGGGATGGCATCTGATCAGTTTCAAATTCACTCATTATCAGACCAATGACCCCCAGACATACAGCTAAAGCCATATAGAACAATCTTCAGCAAAAAAGAAAAAAGATCCTGGAAGAAATAGTATGACTCCCACATTCCTAAACTGTAAAATAAGCAATTTTGAGAGCCTGAATCAAACGGTTATTTGGAACAACCTACCCATCAAGTTCCTTCTCTGGATGAATTGATGCTTTCCTAATAACAAGGAAGACACCCCAAATAAAGACTTGATTTGGGCTTTTATTTTATGTTTATGCAGTTTGTAGGTTGTAAATTGATAAAACAATTTTTTTCTTTTTCATATTTACGTAACCTTTTCTGCACAGCACTGTATAGTTGGAAAGTGTTAATTACTTTGCCCCTTTGTTATGTATAGGTAAATAGACTGCATTAACCTGGGTAAACTTTAGAGGGCAAAACTTGTTATATATTAAAAGCATAACAGAAAATGCAACCTGGACATTTCAAAGCTTATCTAAAACCAAAGACAAACATTGAATATATTGCAGCTTACTGCTCTTTTGATATGGAGATTTATGTGATCCTGCCAGCAACCTACTTTTCTGTCCAAGGGGGACAATGTCTACTGTACTCTACACTGACAGGACTACAGAATATATCCTCTCCTCTTCCTTTTACCTTTTGGATGGATGTTTTAGGTATATGGACACAGCTGGGAACAATGCCAACTGATAGTGTAGCAGAGGCAGATGGCACAATAGGTTTTCAGTTCTTCAAATTTTTGGGAGGATTACATTTTTGCACTTTTTTGAAAAGATTAATAAATGTTATATTTACATGTCGGAGGGAGCAAATAACAGAAGTTTATTGTTAGGGTTCAGTATTCAGCAGTGATTTAATCTACTGTGATTCAACATATTCAACCCAACATAAACATTTAAAACATATTTGTAGGGCTTGAATGTAGTAACACATTTTATATTGCTTGTGTTTTATCTTAGTATCACAATAGATGATGTTGTGCACGTGATTGATGGTGGCAAGATAAAGGAAACAAACTTTGATACTCAGAATAATATCAGCACTATGACAGCAGAATGGGTTAGCCATGCTAATGCCAAGCAGAGAAAAGGACGTGCTGGCAGGTAAGCAATTGTGGGATTTGTTGTCAAAGATCTGATCTGGACCTTGTTTAATGGTAATTTTGTACAATGCTAAAATATGACATAAAGAGGAACCAAAAAAAAAAACTAATTACATTTACTTTAATAAATTTTGTTTCATTTCCTGACAGAGTAAAGCCAGGTTTTTGCTATCATCTATACAACAGCCTGAGGGAAAGTCTACTAGATGATTACCAGCTACCAGAAGTTGTAAGGACGCCTCTGGAGGAACTTTGCCTTCATATAAAGGTATGAACCAGGACTGCAGTTTCCTTGGCCACCATTTGTATTTTAGTTAGTGCTATTGGTCATCTTGTATTTTGTTTTATGTGCAGATTTTAAAGCTTGGAGGCATTGGCTTCTTCCTTGGAAAGCTGATGGATCCACCATCACAGAAAGCAGTGTGTCTGGCTATAAACCACCTAATGGAACTGGTAGGTATATGTGTGGAAGTGTAACTGGGTCCTACAGTCTTTTCTTGTGATCACGTGTGCTCACATATCTCTGAAAGGCCTTAAATTGCAATATAAGATGTTTTCATTTTTTGTAACCATAAGCAAGCATAATCATAAAATGCTTTAATTGAAATTTGGTAATACTAATTTCATATTTGTGGTATCAAAAAATGTATGTGTTTAAATAACTAAATTCTATAGTTTATGTACATGGATTCTCAGGTCTTAACCACAGTTAGAAATGCCAATCTGTTCTATTCCTTTCCAGAATGCTCTTGATAAACGTGAGGAACTGACTCCCCTGGGGGTTCACTTGGCACGGTTACCAGTTGAACCACATATTGGAAAGATGATTCTTTTTGGGGCATTGTTTGGTTGTTTGAATCCGGTCTTAACAATTGCAGCGAGTCTCAGCTTTAAAGACCCATTTGTTATTCCTTTGGTAAGTTGTTAAGATGGTAAGTCGTTAAGGCAAAGGGGAAAAACGTTTGGGGCCTTATTTTGAAATGGGGATGCCTCACAGCGGCACTCTACCCTTTGAAAGGAGAATATCATTGGGTCATATATAGACCCAGTTCTGTTTAGGATAAGAACCTACTAAATGGTTATGTTCATGTAAGATTTATACAGTTTTGCTTAGGCTATTGGATAATGTTTTTCAAAATAGTTTTTATTTTTTTACATGAAGTTTCTCTGTAGTGGCCAGCATCTGACATCAAGAACAATCCACAATCTCGCAGCCATATTTTTAGGTTATGAGTGGTATGCTTCATGTAAGGATATTTGTCCTATAAGTCATGACCACTGTTTTTCCATTCTTTGTACTACTTCATCCACTTCTAGCTTATTGAAAAGTTATTAATGTCATGAGGGATGCAACAACCAGACATAGTTTTTAATATCCAGGTCCCAGACCTGTTATCTGGAGGGCAACAACACAAGGTAGGTATGTGCCATAGGAGGCATGTTTGCTATGCATACCGAAAACTGCTGATTATCGAAGAAGCTCACCACCCACCAAAAAGTTTAGTTCCACTTGAAACCTCATAAGGTATAACATATGCGTGTGTGTCAAGCATCAGATTTTACATTTAAGTAATTGTTTTCTTTTTTTCATTTAAAGGGCAAGGAAAAACTGGCAGATGCAAAAAGGAAAGAATTGTCCAAAAATACCAAGAGTGACCACTTGACTGTCCTAAATGCTGTTTTGGTAAGCAGTGATGCTCCTTTTTTTATTTGCCAGGTAGTTATTTTACATAGTAAATAGTAAGGTTGAAGAAAGACATCAAGTCTATTAAGTTCAACCGCTAGGAAAATAAATATATCCCAGATAAAAAAAACCTAAAGCATTTTAACATTTTATGCTATGGTGCTTGAAAGTTTGCGAACCCTTTAACATAAAATTGTTCTATATTTTTTAAATGAATGTGACATAAAACCACATCTGATTTTCAAACAAAACATGCGGCAAGACAACAACCTTTTTAAAGGATTCACAAATTTTCAAGAACCATGGTAGGGATAGCAATGAGAAAGTCATTCCTGGACATTTCACCTCCTAAACAGGTATTTGGAGAAACTAAATACAATTGTAACTGATGTGGAAGAATGCTATAGTCGCCTTCCAAAAAGATCTGCCTAAAAATTCTCTTACAGATAGTAAGATATGTGCACTATTCCTAAGCTATGGATGTAAGGTGGCACATGCAGATCTTTTTCAAAGAGCACAGATGTGCACCTTCATTAAGTCAATTCTTTTTATTAACTTGATGATAAATATATTCTATAAATACCCGTTTCATCAGTGGTTGATCCCAGTCTGTCAGTGTTTCTTGATTTAAAATATTGTTACCGCATTTGTCACAGTAGGGTGTCTTTTTTTTTTCTAATAATATTATTATTATGGTGTGTTTTAAAATTATTTTGGCACATTTGCCACAATTTGCAATGCTGTTTTGATGTTTCAATTGTCCGTTTTCTGTACACAAAAAGCTGCTTAGTATAAGTAGCATTCATTTCCCTGAATTATGCTTTAATTGACGTGTATGTTTACCATCTTAGGGTTGGGAGGAATCAAAGCGAGGTGGTCCAAAAGCGGAGAGGGACTACTGCTGGGAAAACTTTCTGTCTTCAAATACACTTAAGGTATTTTCCTTTTTGTAACCATGTAATAATAATGGGTTTTGTTGCACAGATCAACAATACAACTCTACAATGCACAGATATTTCTTCATGTTTGTCTTTTTCTTTTAGATGCTAAGTGACATGAAAGGTCAGTTTGCTGAGCACTTGCTTGGGGCAGGCTTTGTCAGCAGCAGAAATCCAAAGCATTCTAAAGCTAATATTAATTCAGGTATGCAAAAATTCTAAATTATCAGCCTACTGTTCCATTTATCTTACAAAGTGTCTCCAATAAGGTATACTGTTTTGTAGATAATGAAAAGCTCATCAAGGCTATTATCTGTGCTGGACTGTACCCAAAAGTGGCAAAGATCCGCCCAAGCTTCAGTAAAAAAAGGCAAATGTAAGTAATAGAATTTTCTAGCCCTTGCCATTTTTAGGAATATAGGCTAATGAATAGTCCTTAAAGAGGCACGGTGACCTAGTGATTGCCGGTCAAAGAGAAAGTAATAATAGTCAAGGTGACGATGTCCCCCTTAGGACAGTACTGATTGTAGTGCATGGGGTACCATGGACTTGTTGGAATACAAACTAAATTGATATGGTTACATAGTTTTTGTGAAAAATCACATACAACCAGTTCAACCTGTGACATACTTTATGATGTTTTGGTCCAGTAAAAGGCAAACAAATTTATACTGTGGCAAATATCCCACAGAATAATATTGTCATTACATCATATCACAAATTAGTAATGGAGTGAAACACAATCCAGCTGTGGCAAATTTTGTCACTCAAAATGTATCCATTGGCTTTTAGAAAATATTTTTGGTTATTGATTTTACCATTGCAGCCTCTTCACTACAGAATACTTTTACCATGAAAAAATCTCTTTTGTAAAATCCTCATATTATCTGCGTGAGGTTTGTCTCCCCATATTTGCATGGGTTTCCTTCTACAGTTAAAAGTTGTAATATTGGGGTATTTGGCTGTGATAATACTGCGTTCCATAGATGAATGTTGAGTGTGCTGTTATCGTAACATATTGCGCCTCACTTACATAACTGTCTTTCTTAAGAACCGTCTGTAACTCATATAACACACAATCAATTCCAAATAATAATAATGTGCAATCTATCCCAATCTTCCAGTTGCCAAGTGTCAGATTTGATTGCTGTGATCCAAAGCAGACTGTCCCTATGGAAGACACTTTGACATATGAGGTTCAATGATTCTTCAGCAATGCTATCTGAAATCTGTGATTTCATTTTTATTAGCCATGGTTGTCAGCCTGCCACTTTTTATTTTGTTTTGTATTTTGTATCATCCTAACAATATAATCTGTATTGCTCTTTTACCTATGTAAAGTGTATGTAAACATTGCATGTGCTAAGGTATGGTGTGGAGGACCTGGTGTTTATTTGCCCTGCTCTCTGTGGGTTTTATTTGCGCTTGGTAAGTTTCAGTACAAAGTTTGTAAAAGATCAAGTAAGCTGCCATTTCTGATCTCTCCTTTAAATCATGTTAGTTTTCTGGCTGTCCTCATTTCTTAAATTCAGTCTTCAGGCAAACACTGCTAAGCAAATAAATTGTTTCAGCTCGAAAAGACTTTTTCTGTACATTTTTTTTGGCAGGTGTACATTAAAGGTAAAATCCACACTTGTGGGTGCTAGTTATGTTATGTGCGGTGTCTTAATTTCCAACCCTAAATGCACATAAAGCTTAATATGTGTAAAGTCTTACGTGATTTCAGAGGTAGTGAATGAAATAGCAAATCGGGAACTCCATGTGGGGCATTTTTTCTATTTTAGAATGCAGTTTCAAATGTGTTGATCAGGGCTTTAAATTTATATAGAATTGCAGTTGTGCAATATCATAAGGTAATTTTGAACTCCTATTTAATGTATTATGTTTCCATTAGGGTAAAAGTTTATACCAAACCAGATGGTAAGGTCTGCATTCATCCCAAGTCTGTCAATGTGGAAGAGGCAGAGTTTCACTATTCCTGGCTTGTCTACCATCTGAAGATGAAAACCAGTAGTGTAAGCATTTCTTAATTCTTATGATAAATCTTCAAAAAATGTAGGAGGAAACTCCTTAACAAACTTAGGATTGTGTTCAGTTGTCCAGTTCTAATAATATACTTACCACATAAGGATCTGGAATATCAATTCTGTAATCCTAAACCAAGCATTCTCACACATACTTAGATGTAGTCTGCCTCACCTCCCTGTCTTCCCAGGCTGCAGAATCCTCCCTTGTGTGTAAAAATGTACATTATTTTTAGTTAGGAATTATACACATTTATCATCAAAAATACTTGGTATTTAAATTTATATCCATTTGAAAGCATTTATGTATGTATGTAAAATTTGATGTATAATCATTTCATCAAAGAAGTCTAGTTTCTTGTGAAACCTGAATCCTATCTAATATAGCAATAACTTATTCTTGGGTATAATGCAGCTATAATTAACCAGCAAATGATCGCTAGTTATTTGTAATCCATTTGTCTATTTATTTATATATATATATATATATATATATATATATATATATAAAGCTCCACTCCATAATAATGATTTAAGGACCAGGTACTCCATCATCTCATGTATATTATACTCCTAAACTAATTGTGGCAGAGTCATCATGTAAGTCATACTCCTAATGAATGCATAGATATAGCACTATCCACGTTAAATGGTACTATATCAAAGGAATGGAGATCTTATTTGGCTGCATACAAATATTAGATTTTCATTGATGGAAACAATCTTTCATGATCATTTCCAGTGACCGAATAATGAATGAGCACTTGTACACACATTCTGTTCCATGGAGTGGGGAGCAAACTCTACAACTTATCTTGCATAGCAGTTGTTCCATACACTCATTCATGGTTCCACCGTAAGGTATCCATGAATGATGTTTAATGGCCAACGTATGCATGTCACATTCTTGCCTGAGACAAATGCGACCATCCGTTCTCGGACAATAATTATCTGACGTGTACACAGTCCTCAAAACTGTCACTGTATTTTTTAATCCTCATCATTGATACAAGCTCTCGCATTATTGATAAAAGTTACCTGAGAACACTCCTGTAATCTACTATTCGAAAAGCTTGGATGCAGCTTGCTAAGAAGAACTTTCAATTTCTTCTTTAAAATCCATTATATAAAAAGTGTGTGTGTGTGTTGAGGGAATATACATGTAAGTACTACTTAGAGATCCTGCATTTCAGGGAAGGCTCTGATGATTTTAGATCATACATTTATTAAACATTTTTTGTGCATTAGTACAACCCTATTAGTTATTTAGATATGTTTGGTCATTTGATTTACATGTAATACCATTTACCCAAGATCAGGATCAGTGAGAGTCCCCAAAAAGTGGTAGTTAATTGGAGGTGAAAATGTGTTGTATTGTGATAATAATACATACAAATATTTTTAAAGTACTAAAGGACTTTTTCTCCTCCTCCTTCCTTCCCTTTACACATCCTTGTTGCTCATAAAGGATGGAGCAGAAGAAATGTGGGGTTTCTTTCGTAGCTAACTCCCTAATCTCAGTTCCAGAAATAATTTTGGCTTTTTTTTTTTTTCTTCTATAGTCACATTGGTTTTAATACGTGTTAATTAAACTGGGAGAATTTTTTTTGTCTTTTAAAATGTATACAAAGTGGAGATGTTTTTATTGAACTAAAACACAGCCAAAATAACCTTTTTCTATATCATAAATAATAATTATCTTTGTTTCGTTCCTTTTGTTGTATTTGTAAAAAAATTTTCAATAAAAACTCAGTTTCATTAATAATAATTATCGATGACCAAAACCGAATTGCAAGTAATGTTGTTACTGTTTTAAACAGTTGCAACAATCCCATTCTCTGTGGTTTGATAAATGTCACATCCTCAATTATAACTGCTAATTGTGTTATGTCAATATTTGCAGATTTACCTGTATGACTGTACAGAGGTGTCTCCATATTCACTACTTTTCTTTGGAGGAGATATTTCCATCCAGAAGGACAAGGACCAGGACACCATTGCTGTGGATGAATGGATTGTTTTTCAGTCGCCCGCTCGGATTGCAAACCTGGTCAAGGTAATGCTACTGCAATAAAAAATTCTAATTTTTTTTTTTAATGTGCACTTTTTTAATATTCACATTTCAAAACTTACCTGTTCAAATCTATTGAGGTTTTTTATTAGGTCTTGTCCAAATAAATATGTGACCTCTTGTTTAAGTGAAAAAGTAAATCATGGACATAAAAAAAACAGGTTTTTAGAAAACAAAATAATTGCTAACTTTTTTCTTTATGTAAAAAGAAAGGGGGAAGGAGAATACATATGTAGAGGTAATACTTTCTTTAAGTTGCCTCTCACTTCCTCTGCCACACATCTTCACTGCTATTTAACCACCATAGGCAGTGAGGGGTGGGGTCACTCTGTTCTTTCTGCCTACATTGTGGGGTTATTTGTTTTGCATTGTGGGGCAGGAAATCCATGCCTGTAACCGCTGTGGTCGCTTATGATAGAGGCTGTGGGTTACTGGTTGGAACTTGCAAGAGCAAGGGATAAGGTATAAGAACAAAAAAAAAATATTTAACTCCTTCAATCCAGATGTTTTTAGTTAAACCTGGAGTTAGGCTATGTACTCATACCGGTAGTAGGTTTTTGGCATCTTTCATGATCCTTTCCAACGAAAGATTCATGAACCAGCACTGCACATACAGCACTGTTCTGCTCTATGGAGAGGGGAGAGCTTTCTCTCCTTCACTTGTATTGCAATCCTTAGTTGTTCGGGGAAGCAGATCCATGAAAGAAGTCGGATGAGCACTGTACACACATCTGATACTAGCACTGAAGCGATATTGGATGAAAATCATCTAACGTGTGTACGTAGCCTTAAAGTTTCTTAGCCAATTAAAACAAATATTGCTTTAACTTCAAACTTTTTCTGTAAACAAAACAATTAATCTTATATAAAGTAATACGTTTAGTTTCCTGTGATATCTTTACATTGTTCTTTTTACAGCAGTACCATGTTGATGACGTAAGTGGCAAAAGGAGTGTCCGTTTGTGTTTTAAAAGTCTGAGCACCTAACATTTCCTGAACAATCGAATTTCTGATTCAATAATATTATGGATACTTCTTGAAATTCTTTTCCTATTTTAACATACTATTTCTGGGATGGTGTTTATGCAGGCTGTTTATTAGGAAGGTGTTTATTAGTGTTGTGTAATAATATTCTAGGTTTATTGTAAAACTTGAGTGTGAGTTGGAAGTGTGCACTTTTTCTACATTAAATAGGTAGCTTACCATCTGTAAGTGTAGTATAAACCATGCGTTGTAATTATTCTCTTTATGGAGTGCACTGCAAGACTCGATGTATTTGAAGGTACAAAAGGCTCAAGAGATACTTGCAGAAGACATTTATATATAATTATAATTTATAATAACTCCTTCCAGAACTTTACTGTGAATGTGGTGTTCAGTGTTTCTTTTTTATTGTAGGATTTAAAGACGGAGCTTGATTCCCTTTTGCAAGATAAGATAGAAAATCCTAAGCCTGTAGACTGGAATGAAACAGAATCAAGAGACTGTGCTGTTCTCTCCGCTATTATTGATCTAATAACTACACAGGAGAATGGTGAGTCCAAGAATTTTGCCCCTCAAGTACAGAAGAAAACCCGGCATTGTGCAGCTAATTTTCAGTTTTATCAAACAACCAACCAATAAATTTTTGCTATTGAACAGCAAAGACTTTATCTGCCACTAGAGGGACCCTCAAGCTATTGCACTGATGCAGAACTGTGAGAAATGTAACTTGTACATTATAGTGATGGCCTATTGATTATCTGTTAATGGTTTTCAGTGACTTTTATATGTGGCTATGAAATTGCATTACTGTGCTCAACAGTATGTGTGACACTAATTCAAGCACCTGCAGAATTATATTGTTCAGAATAGAATGGGGACATACAGGTTTATGGATTCCTTTATGCTGAAAATGTTTTGTTTAATGTTTATACAGTTGTTATAAGCCTTATCAAAAATTGTTCTGAATGTTTAGAGTTTTCACATATTCATGGAGTTGAAATTACAGTCAGTGTACTATTTATGTTCAGATAAAATGTATTGCGCCTCATTTTCTGTGTTCTAAGTACAGGGAGGCACGGGCTGTGTATTTATAAAGGACAGAGAAAAGGAGGCATGTTAAAAGGGGAAACTCCTTCATTCCTTCCTAAATTTCAAGCCTGTCCTGCTAATACATTGTATGTTTGCTATAAATAATAAACATTTCCGTTTTTCTAATCTTCTTGCTAGGTTCTCTGCTAATCTCTCATTGCCTTCCCAAGATGTGTTACACAAGTCCACTACTAAAGGTTTATAACTGCAGAGGAAGTTGTATTTTAACAAAAAGTTAACCTCCATAGAAAGTTGTTCAAATATCATAAATAATTTTTTTTATTTTGTTCTAAACATGCCACAGGCTGTTTACATTGCATGAGACTATTCTGCAGAACCATAGCTTCGTGGAACATAAGGTAAAAACTAACTCTGGGCCCACCACCTCCAACTGATGGAAGGATTTAATTCTGAGTAAAACTTACTGCAGGGTACTGCATTAAATCAAATCCTTCCTCAGTGAGGGAGGACACAAGGTTTATGGCTTATTAACTGCCCTGGGTTCAATTTTAGGTACACCCTGTCCCGAAGCCATTCGTACACCCATGATTACTAAAACTGATTCCACTGTCGCACTGTCAGAAATGCCTAAAATAAAATGTGGAAACACCTTAGTTTGAGCCTCATAAATCACACACCTGTGCAGATAAACTCACAAACACAATAATTACAGTTGTACCTAAACCAGTGTCAGGTTGCAACATAAAACTTGTTTTCACCATAAAAAGACCTTCATTGCTTTGATTATTTGATTTACTTTTCTCATGATGGCAGTGAGACATATATGGTATGGGATGCTTTGCAGTGTACCAGCTAGCCAAGCTGGATGGGCTTATGGTCATGGGGTCCTGACTATGCAGTTTTATCCCAAGACAGCCTAATTATCAACAAGTCCTATAAAATCTGAAGGCATAAAATTGTTGATGTAATCAGAGGTTTTCATTTACAGTTCTTAAAGAGTATCTGGACCTGTGGCACTTACCTATCCATGCTCCCTCTTAGGATACCTCCATCTTTCTTTCTTCTTATGCCTGGTGACAATTTTTGGCCATCTTGATGGGATGGATGAAGGGGAGCCAGGATTGCTGGGTATCCCTGGTAACCAAAGCTGACCATGCACGCTCAAGTTTTATTTTTTAATATATTCCTAGCACAATCATGCAGGTAAGATGTGGCCTGTCCTGCAATGAGCACCTGTCGTAATATTTATTTTGAATAGTAGGAAGATGATCTGAAGATTATGCTTGGAAATAGTCAATTTCCTCTGTGGACCTCGCCATACCTTCCTGTAGGTGATTACTTTAGCATTAAATGCACATCTCTTTATGGATCCAAGTGATAAGCAGATGGAAGCCTTTTTTCTAAGCTCTGCTCTACATTTGATTTTTTTTTTTTTTTTTACCTCTAACCTTCGCTACCAAGGACACGAGGCTCAAAAGTAGCAAGTAAATGACTTCCAGCTCTAACTGCACACACAGGTTTGTTCAGTAGGGTGAGTTTCAGATGGGAATGTAGCAAACTGACTTCGCTGTGATCGCTTCTGAAGAGAATAACACTTGTAGAGCTCAGCTCAATACTTCCAGGGACATGGGAGAGCACAATCTGTGCACAAATAGTTAAAGTACAGATCAGAAACTTCTCACCTGCAGAGTATTATTACATGGGGTACTGTTACACCCCTTGTCATGACAAAAATGAGTTAAAAGAGAAAAAAATTTAATTAAAAAAAAAAATTCTCCCTAAAAAATGTCTCCTACTCCTACATAAATGCACATACATACGAAAATTAATGCATACAAACACTAATGTTTGAGAAATGTAGTTTCTTTGTAGTTGCTTTATCATCCATATTATAAAAAATCAGGAATATAGTGTGCATGTGTGCACTAAAATTTAAGGCTGATAAGTCTTAGTGCAAATATAATGTGACATATAAAACAATTCAACCAACACCATTTTATTCTATAGGGGCTTTGACTTCCAAAAATATATAATAATAAGGGGAGGATTTTAAGTAATCATCTGGCCTAATATGTGTATTTAACCATGTGTACAAAACAAAAAGGCTCTAGCTGTGTTAAAAGCTCTAGCCAACTAGTGAGGTCTAGCTGCTAAGACCACCATGGTTCCCTTCATACATAACAATACAATGGAGAAATGTGTGCAGCCACAAAGATATAGGTTCATAGAAATAGATAATAGAAATAGATTACCTAGGATAAAGTGGAGAGAAAAGACCTTTAAAAGAAAACTAATACAGCTGCCTGGTCAACTGAAGTAATAAATTGTTTTGGGGCTTACAAACATTTCAACCCCCCCTTTACATTTGGCCCCTTGCACTGTATATCTGACTAGCTCTGGGTTTAGTAACAATCATTTCATACTCATAGTTTTCTGCAGCACTGTAATCTGATTATTGATTTAATCCAATTACCTAAATCCTATTGTATTCTATTTGTGGAGTGATAGCTGAAAACTCCTGATTTAAATTACATTTAGTGTTGACATAAGTGCTAGCCAATACATTTACATAGGCTGGCATACATGTAATGCATTGAAGTCAGTAGCAATGACTGAGCACGTTTATTAATATGTCCCCAAATATTGTGTAGTTAGTTGAGCTTTTAGTTGAGATATGTTCAAACAGAAAAAATAGTCTCCTCTGCAATAAAACATGCTTGCCTGTCTGATCACTGTTGTCTGAATACCTGGCACATCCTGGCTTCCTCTGTGGCTGCTGGAACCTAATGATCTCTTGTGTGGGTGTTACATCATCCCAGCCAATCAAGATGGCTGAAGTTTGGTATTAGTAAGAGGAGAAGAAAGAAGATGGCCAAGAATGAGGACAGGTGAGTGTATATAAAAAAAATTTGATCAGCGGGTAAGGTTATTTTTGCAGAAGGTACTGACCTGATTTCAATATTCTTTGAAAAAAGTGTTTAGTTCTACTTTAAAGTGTACCTCTGCATTAACTACCTCTAACATGATCAGATCATGGGCTTATTCTGCTTTCTGTCCACCTATGAGCACAGACAAACCCTTTACATGCATGTCCAGCATATCCCTCCAGAAGCAATGCAGGCTGTTGCATTTGTGGGTAAAGCCAACTTGTTTTTATTCAGATACCCTTTCTTGGGTGTCCTTTTGCCAAAGTCTAAGGTCACTTCTACAGTCCCCAGGTTCCACTCTGGCTTCCTATTGTCTGATTACATTATTACCTGTTATTCTGATTCTTCGTACAGCCTCTTGGTCTAAAATCTGTTCTCTTTCCTCCTTAGCTCACAAATTACCCCTTCTAATATCAGTTTAAGTGAGATAGTAAACCTTTCCAAACATTTTAAATCAAGATGCACAGCTATGCAAACAAGTGTGCAATGAATCACTTGGAAGCCCCAAAAAACATGCATTCTAAATGAAGCTGTATATAAATTGATCCACTTGCCTGGGATATAAAATGTATAAAATAGAAAAGTTATCTGTCTTTTCATTGCTTTTACATTTCTTTATTTGCTTTAGTGAATAGAATGTAACTGTTGCTTCAAGCTTCAAGAACAAACATTGCAATGAATCCAATTATTTATTTACAGTACTTATTGGCCTATGTGCTAACAGTTGGAGGAGACTGCATGGGTTTGATTCCAGCTGATGAATGTTGAAGTCCTAAGATAGCATGAAGTGTTCCTTTTTCTGAGTCAGAATGAAGCAACAAAATATACTGAATGAATTGAAGTCCACATATATAAAAAGGAAAAAGAGAAATAAATACATACCTACAGCTTCTGCACAGCAACTACTTTAAGGTCAGTCACCCCTTATATTTACTTACAATTTCCCAATTTGTTTTTACTGGTGCTTTTTGTCTCCTGGATCGTCTTAATAAACAAAGAATGCAATTCTAAATTCTAATAAAGTCTTGTTTTTTTAAATAAAACTTTAAAGCATCACATGTTAAAACATTAATTGCCACAGGCCTGTATGCTTTAACCCACGTGCATACCTATGTGTAGCTCCCATAAAGGCACTTGTGTCTTCAATATGAATAGAACCCTATATTGTTAGCTTCCCTTAATAAGTTCTCTTTTGGCACCAGGGACATTAGAGAAGAATTTATCTACAGAAGCCAGTATTGCCTGTGGTCCACCTGCATTTTATATTTCCCAATTTTTGCTTATTAGGCTTAATATACACTTTGTGGATGAAGCCTTTTTAGGAGAGGGGGTCTTTGCTTCCTTCAAATAGAGCATCTGGTATGGAGCACAGTGAGCTGCACAACACTGACAAATTTCATTATATATCTTCTGAGATTAGCAGCTCCTAATTACACTTGTTAGATATACAAGTAGGGGGCTGCAGGCACAGGAGAGTCTAGACACCCTCATATACTAGGGTCTGTATATCTATTTTAAAAAAAGAATTGCACACTAAAGATACAATTTTCTAAGGTACTGCTTAGATACAATTAACATTTCCAGATGTTCCCAATAATATGGCAATTCTTCACTATAGGAGTTAAAGTGAAACTCATTAAAATAAAAAATATCACTTACCTTTACTACTGCATAAAGTAAAAATTGTGGTTATAGGGTCTGCCTTAAAGCGTACCTAACCTCAACATTTTCACGTTACAAAAAACGTTAGACAACCCCTATATGTAAAGGAATTAAGTAACTATTTTTTATTGCAGCACCTCTCCTTTCAGTCTTGATCACCTGAAGGAGAGCGCAGAGTCTCCCGAGATACATACGCAGTCGAGATCGAACTTAAAGCAGAAATACTCTGAAAACAAATAAAATTACACTTACCTTTAAAAATCCTGACTTTTTTTTTTTTTTTTTTGACTTCCTGGCAAAGGTAAGAGTAATTTTATTTGTTTTCAGTATAGTTCTGCTTTAAGTTCCACTTTCACAATGGCCCACAATTTCTAAACCAAAGTCTCTTGAAGCAGAACTAAATGTAAAAATTAAAAAACTATAACCAGGCAGGTCCTTTCTTTTGCAGGAGGACAGGCAATAAAATAAACATACCTGTCTAGCAAATTTTTAATTACACTCACCTCATCCCGTTTTGGACCCAGTCATCTTCTTCTCTTCCTGGTTTCCTGCTCTTTGGTCTTCTTGATTTGCCAGACCAGGTGATGTAACTCTCATGCAAGCCCCAGCATGGAATCCTCAGGCAGTAACAAACAAGCAGAGAAGTATGTAATGTAAGAAGTATTGAAAATATTCTATGTAACATACTGTATGTAGATGTTATACCCATGCCATAGCTTTTTTTTTTGTCTAAACATTAGTAAGGAGAAAATCAACCCAATAGCATACATTGTCCTCCCTCTGTGCAGCTCTATCAATCAGTGAATCCTCTTGCGTCATGAAAATAAAGCAAATACATAAAAAAAAATACATTATACAAAAACACTGGTCATTTCTCTCAAGAGTTTACCCTGGAACTTTCAATCCAATATTAATTTTTAAATCTGTTTCTCTCTGTCAATGCAGGGCAAAGCAATAATGTTTCTAACATGAACAGTAATGGCTAGGCCAGCTGCAAAAATAAAGCCATTATCCCCTTTCTTGTTTTGCAAGATAATGTTCTAAAGTCTGTTAAAAAGCAAAAGACCTTAACAATTATCTGAAAGTTTTGAAGCTTGCTGGTATTAAAATATCAATTTTCCTGGTAAGAGACTTCTTTGGGTTCTGAATCAAACACTATATTTTATTACAGGGCTGCTATGCTAATTTCTGACACATCAAGCAGTAGCAGGGAACACTGCATGCAGGTGGAGGGAAGCTGGAACAGATGCTGTATCCTTATCTGATATAATGGGATTTCAGAGGTATTGATGTCAGCAGCTGCCACTCCATTACAAGAAAAACATGATGAAATATTTAATTAAAATGATCTTCTTCAAAGCACACAGTTTAGTATCCTAGTTAAAAATTAGGATAATTGAGAGTACTTTGCAAATTGTGTTGAGAATGACGAGATTGGCTCGCTTGGATTACACAGACAGTAGTTCCACATATCATTGTAAACCCTCAATTTCATATTTGTGTTTAGGCTTCTCTGACATGACAGAGGACTAGTGATGAACAAGTAGTAATATGGAAAGTTCAAAAGTGTCTGGTATAGAGCACTTGTGCACATAAGCAATATGTCCTAGTTTCACCTTTATTTAATTTTGTTGCTAAAAAAAAAGCAGTACATAGAATATATATAGTCAACATTTATCTCGTGTTGCATTCGTTGCAGCAGTACAACTATTTTCTTCCAACCCCAATAGGCAGAAATGGATTGTATGATACATATAGATTTTTATAGTTGATGGTTTATGTAATGGGATTTTTCATTACCAGAAACACTGGCTGTGAAATCTACCTAGCAGACACAGCCATCTATATATGTTGGCCAATGCCAGTAGTGTCATTTCTCTAACTACATTCTTTGTAATATAAACTATTCTATTCTAAACGAAACCAGGCAGTGACCAACAAACTGCACCCCTCCCAAAATGTTCTCCCCGCCTGTGTTCCTTAGAGATACAGGAAGCAAGTGTATGATTCTACCTATTCTACACAAAATTAAAAAACATGAAATTCAGTTGTTGTTAAACAATAATCTCATTGGTTCTTGTAATTACTAAAATTTACCTGCATATTTTACATAAAACAACAATGTCTTGAGTGTTTTTACCTACACATCACATTATTAGGACATTTTTATACAGACGATTCAATAACAGAATAGGCCATGTATAAGTCCATGCTTGGCACTGTGCCATTTGGGAATTTTACCAGCACATACTGCAGACTCCCAATCTGATCTTCAGCAGGTCTTACTATTAGGTAAATACAATATAAGATGAACTTTACCATCATTTTAGACTCCACAGGCCTTATCAAGTTCATGGTAGTGCCACACTAAATGTCAACCACAGTGGTGGAGGGATGATGATTTGGACTTGTTTTGCAAAGCTCTGCTCCCTGAGTTGCTGAGAAAAGGGAAATCCTGATGATGCCTTTGCTGTCATCAGGGTTTCCCTTTCCTCAGGGAGCAGAGCAATCAGCGGAGCTTTACTATGCTGACAGCTCTGCTCCCCTGATCCTGGAGGCAATATGAGGGCGGTTGTTGCTGCTGCTAAAGGTGGTTGAATCATTGGGTGTAGTTTTTTTTTTTTTTTACATATGGCTTATCTATTTTCTCTTCATTTTTTTAAAGCATTGAAAACCCTTTTATTTAAAGTAAAATTTTTATTTTTAGTGTTCTTTTAAATGCAGCAGCACCCCCTTAATGAATGGGAGAGCAGAGCCTCCCGAGATACCTACGTGACCCATCCAGGAAGGCTTTGCGGCTGCTCCTTCTGCGCATGCCTTAGATGTGCGGACATGCGCAGAAGGAGCTCTTTCATCAATAAGGAAAAACGTTTTTTCCCAGCCTACGTTACCCAATCTCACGGCTGCCCAGTATGAGATTGGGTGACGTAGGAAGAAGAACGCGGAAGAGGAGAGGAGAAGTTTGTGTCGCCTGGCACTCTCTCTGCGCCGGGCCAAAGACCAATACATATTTAAATAATTCTAACCTTTTAAGAACCAGAATATTTTTTATTATGTCCTGATAAGTAAAGCCTTAGAACTTAAAGAAGGTCTACTTTATTTCTCATGACACTTTAAACATGTAGAAGTACATGTGGATAGGTGAAAGCAAACCATAAAGTGGCCCTGTCACTACAAAATAAACAAAATCTAAAAGAAAATGCTGTATACTTACGTTTCAGGTAGCCCATATCTTCAAGCAACTCTGCTTTGCTGATCCACTGTAGGTATGTGATAGTGCCGGGTATTTGAATCTACTCCCACCATACCTTAACGTTTCTTATACTTTGCTAAAGAACTAAAAGGTCTATTTATAAAGCAGTGAATCTGACATGGAACCATTCACTACTAGATAATAGGTTACTGCCATTAAAACACATTGACCTGGAGGATTCTCCACCAGGTAATGTTCAGTGAATGTCAGAATAACTGCTTTATAAAAAAGACCCCTAATGACATGGACTTGATTAAGTTTGGACAAATTGTCCCATAGCTGTAATAGATATATTAACCCTACTTTGAAAAAAAACTAATTTATGATGAAAATGGTGCTACCTCAACTACAATTTGCTAAAGTGCAAAATATGTGAATTTCAGCAGCATAAAAAGCCATTGTGTTTTCTTCATTTTTGTCTGTCTTTATCTTTTAGCTTAAACATCTGGCAAATGTAATAAAATATGACTAGCAGCTGACTAGCTCTGGATGAATCAAATGTATTTTTGTTGATTGTTTGACCTGAGTGATCATAAGAGTTTTGAGAGGAAAGATCAATCTTAGGTTAACTTGGTTTCATGTGTTTATGATGTCCCTTAACCCTTGTTAAAACTATGGCACACTTTACCATAGTTTTATTAACCTTTTATTCAGAAAATCTCAGTAGCAATGATTACAAAGGGTTAAGGGACATCATAAACACGTTTAATATGTACATTATTCAATTAAAATAAGTAAAAATGCTTTTGTGGGTTTTCTGGACACTTTCTGTTGTAACCCTAAGTTTTTATTGTTTAATACTGCCACTAGGACATTAAGTGAAGATAAAACAACTAAAACTTGACAAATACATAAACCCGGCCCTACTCCACTAAAAAAATGTGTTTGTAATGTTGTGTATTAAAATCTGTCTGACTGCTGTCATTTTACATGGAGTTACTGGGTGCTTACAGATAATTTTAGGTCCATCAATAATTGGGGTGACAATAAGGACTGAGAAGTTAGGAGTAAGTTGCCACAAAAAGATAAATAGATGTAAGGAAAGTAGATTCTATTATCTCTGCTATGGAATAGATAAAGGAGGAGTGCTGGAGCAGAACACATGGAAGTGCCAAGTTGTGTTCTCTCCTCCCTTTTGTGGGGACATAGAATAAAGAAAACATGCTAGATGAAAAAAAGCCCAGGTAGGTGTCAGGTTCTGTTCTCTCCTCCCTCATATGGAGTTGTACAATGGGTGGAAGGTGAAGCGCTGCAGAAAAAGCAAGAATGAAGGTGTCGCTCTCTCCTCCCTATGGTGGCAAAAAGTGCTGGAGGAAAAATCAGCAAGGAGGTGTAGGGTTTTGTTCTCAATGTTTTTCCATTGGGCCATAAAATAGTTGGAGGAGGTGTCCTAAAGGAAAATCATGCTGGTGGGTGAAGTGTCCTGCTTTTCCTTCCCCGATATGGTTGCATGAAATGGAAGAGTGCTAGAGGAAAAGAAAGCATGGCAATAATGGGTATTCTCTCCCCCCTTCAATACATGGGTGGAGGAGTGCTTGAGGAAAAGAAAGCAAGGAGGTAGTGGGTCCTACTCTCAACTATCTATTTCATTCTATGGTGTCATATAATACATTAGGGAAGGATTGCTCGTGGAGAGCAGGAGGATACTGTGTTCTGTGCTCTTCCCCCTGTGTTGGCAGCAGAGACCTCCAGAAAGCCAGGAAAAGTTTGGAAGAGACTGATGTAAAACAGATGAATAGATGAAGTACACTAAAGCTGCGTACACACTGCCAATTTTTGTCGTTGGAAAGGATCTTTCACGATCCTTTCCAACGACAAGGGAGTGCACGATGCATGAACGGTGCTGTACATACAGCACGGGGGAGAGTGACGGAGCGGCACCCTGCTGCGCGCTCTCCCCTTCACTTTCATTACGATCGGCTGTCGTCCATCGTCCGTGGATCCGGCAGGTCGGTCGTCCGGACGATGGACGACACCGACTGTACACACGGCAGATTTTCGCCCGATAATTGGCCGATGCCGATTATCGGGCGATAAAAATCTGACGTGTGTACGTAGCTTAAGCCTCCTATAATTCTTCATAATAAATTCATTAAAGTAGCCAATTTGGTGCATTTGTCCCACAACAGCTGCAGAGATTATTTACACTGATATTACTGAATAGAGTTCTAACCAACATGTATCCAGGGTCATCTATTAGTTGGTTATATTTAACTATGACGCTCTACAGATGACACAGACAAGCTCCAAATTATTAGCTTAAACGAAAACAAAATAGTATGCATCTGCTGCAAAATTTCCAAACTTTCCAAATAATTCCAAAATTTATAATTTGTCCACTCCAGCTTTGGTAACCCTCACACATATTTTAGAGCAGGCTATTTAGAGTATTTGCAAAGCCATCCCCTGCAAAGAATCTCCCAGAATGGGGGTTTCATTTTGCTGTTCAGAACACGGTCAATAAAATGTTTTAAAAGAATGCAGACTCTGGAAGGAGGTGAAACTTTGTAAAGGAGCTTTAAACTGTGGGGATTAATTCATGCTGCTGCTGTACCCATGCTGTTAGCCAGTTCAAACACATTTGTGGGACAATTCGACATAACACAGGATGATTACTGGAGTGAGTTTGCATGCCCTGGCTGTTTTCCAAGGTGAAATTATGCAGAGAAAGATCAAATAAAGTCCTGGTTGTGAGCAGATAACCAGTGTACAAACTTACAAAAGTGTGACAAATTTCCTGACATTAGGGAGATTGTTTAACAATATTTAGCTTTCAAGTATTTTTGGCCCTGGGAGTTCCTGGTCAACATCCTTGTGTGTGTCTTTAATATTGTACGTTATAATGATTACAGTTTGCCCACAGCTGCAGACAAATGTATTGGATGGTAATTTTGTTAAAATAAGGTTTTTAAATATTTAGAAAATGTCACATATATTCATGGAGAAAATCAGCTGAGGTAGAACCTCTATTTAATGTACAGTGCTGCTCTATCCCTACCACTCATGTAGACATGAAAATGTTCACAGAGTTCATCATCAGTTTGGAAATATTATTTCTATGTATTTCTGTGTGTACTCACGGATTCGTTGGACACCCTTTGATTGACTAAAGAATTCATCAGCCAGTCTTCATTTTTTTCACAAAACATACAAAACACAGATGTAGAGTTAACATACATTTTAATTGGATTTCCGATTCCCTTTCAAATTACCCATAAATCTGATATAATCTCAAATGCTGAACAAAGCAGACAATTTATTTTAATGAAATTTGCATGTGAAGATGAAAGTATTTCTACTTTATATTGCTTTAAAGTTTTAATTGCAAAATGCTGCAACTGAAGCATATTTAATCAAAAGTTCATCTTTAAAATCATAAAGAAGGTAGGGGTAACCTTAGTATAGTCAGTGTTTGCAAGTGTAGAATGTGCTCTGTTTGGGGTGCCTTATATTCAAAGAAGGACCAAAAGATCTTATAAAGGGGGAAGGTTTATTTAAATATTAGGATAATATGTATATATTATTTACAAGAAGAGAAGAGGGTAAAGGGTATATAGAAAAGGGATGGGAGATGGAAGGGGTCTAGCTCTATCCCTAGCACATGGTCATTCCTACTCACACAACCATACACACAAGGTTTTCTCTCCTTGAACCATTCCTATCTGAAAGTGCAGAGCAAATCAAATTGTTGATCCATTCTTTGTGAGAACTTGCTCAAGAGGTCACAATGTATGTAGATTGCTATTACAGGTCCCTTCCCCCTCCGGGAAGAATGAAGCAATAGTGAACTGGTTTGGGAAGGAAATGCCACCAGGTGGGTAAACTGGCCAAGGTGTTAGTGATCCTCAGGCATCCACTCATGGAAGATCAATTATTGTCTCTGCTCAGCAATCCTTGGAATGTTGTTTTAGGGACTGCATCTGTCTTCACAGATAATGAAGTTGATAGTTTGCCTTCAAGGGGGCAGAATTATCCTTATATACAAGGCATATCATATCAATTTTAGTCACTTCCAACATTCCCTGGTCTTGTGCCCAAATGGCACACAAACATTTCAAGAAGTGACATAAAAAAAATGATATCTGTATTTATACTCCATTCTCTGCAACTTTCTCGCATAGGACAGCATTCCTCTGGAGGTAATTTCTTTGCAAACATAAAGTAGCCCAAGAAAGAGAACCCTGAGTCAGGAACCCATTCATCCAACATTCATACATTGCTCCACATGGATGCTGGCAATTCATCAATACCACTTAGGAGAATTTCACAATGATAATTTAGTAACTATATCATTGTAGCCTGTTCATTAACACGGTTTACCAACAAGTTACATTGAATTACGTATTTCATTCATGCTCACTAGATCTCTCATTTAATTTCAATGTCAGCAAGTCTAATACCCACTATGAATTTCCATTCTTCTGTTGAAATTGATATTATTAATGTCCTAAATTCATACACATTGTACTAATACAGCTTCCTACTTGAGATGAAGTATTAAACAATATATACATGGCCGATTAAGCTAGCATTAACATATGTGTTGTTCTATCTCTTGGTCCAAAGGCATACGGGGGTAATATATTGCATGATTCACACAAGAGCTGTGATAAATGTAAGCTTCACTTAAGTGTATGAAAAGTATTTACACTTTGGTCCTACTAATACATCACCAAGCCTCATTATTATCATTACATTATGTTTGCAAAGAAATTACCTCCAGAGGAATGCATGTATACATCACTCTTACATTATAAAAACACAACCTGAAAGAGAACACAAAGATCCTGACAATCTAATCATACACAGCAGACAATGGTAGAGTGTTTACAGTACTAAAATCTCAATAAACAGTGCCATACAACTGTGCCATATAGGAGAGGAAAATGGCAATGCAGCTTGTGTTAACCTGCATACTAACCAGTATGGGAGATTGGCCAACGGATCAAACATTGCTATGTTTGTTCAAACCTGCTTCCGGCCATTTTGAGGGTGTTGGACATTTTTACTGTTTATATATTTTCTTCCCCCTTCAGCAATAGCTGAGTTCCCATGGTTGATATCTTTTACCTCAGGCTGTAAAATGCTTTCATTGTCTTGGATAGGAGTTATGCTCTTATCTACATTCTCCTCATTGCTTTTAGCTACCAAATTGGCAATTCTTGTGTGATCTTTATGAACATTTAGAGATTCACAGTGGTGAAGTATACCTCTCCTTGCCTTGTTCACACATTGTTGTTCACCATTGTTGGTAAGGGGAAGCAGTCCTAAGGACAATCTCTACAGGATAGCTTAGAAGACCTGAAAAAGTATGTTGCAGTTGTCACACTTACCTCTTCCTGGCTAAAGCGCAGATGCCTCTCTCCTCCGCATGCAGGCAGTTCTGACTCGGGGTGTGCCCCTGCTTCTAAGCTTTATCAATTCCGTCCAATCTTCTGGCCAATCAGAAAATAGCCTCTTAACCATCCCTGGCTATTTAGCTAGCTCACACACTGCACTCTTTGTTCGTGCAACATGTCTCCTTTGTGCTAAGCCTCTAGTTCTGTTGAGCTAGTTCCTGTTCACCTGGTGCTTAATTCAGTGTTTCCTCTGTCCAGTTCCTGCGTTACCCCTAGCTGTCCAGTCTGTTGGTTCCCAGCCAACTTCCCTGTGCTGTTCCTGTCTGTCTGTGGATATCCCTGAGTCACATGTGCCCCCCTGGTGCTTCCAGTGTCTCCTGTGTTCCCTGTGCCTGCACTGGCCCCTGTGTCACTAGTGTCTGTCCCCTGGATCCCTGACAAATGACCCCTGGCGTGTGACTTGACCTCTCTTGCTTGCTGCCTGCCTCGACTCCGGTCTTCCTCGACTATCTTTCTGCTTTGTGATTTGGTACTGTGTTTTGCCCACCTTGGTGTGCCCAAGGACTGCAACCTGGCCGTAACCTGCAGCGTAACATCCTCACCATCAGAGGCTCTGGAGAAAACCTGGTTACTGCTTAGACTCTCAGGGCTCACACCACCTCCATACGCCCCCTAGTGGTCCTGTCTCTCCGTGTTATGCAGTGACTGCAGTTATTTTCTTCTACCCTCTGCTCCAACCAACTGATCGTTTTTCAGTGTTAGCTGGGCCACTATTGGTCCTGGAAGCCAGGTCCATACATCTTTGTTTTTCAGACCCTATTGGTGACTTTAGTCCATTAAATTCACCAAGAACATGGCACAGATGATATTTGTCCTGAACAGTGAGTGTGCTGCCATTTTCTCTTGCAACTCTGGGTGCATCTGCTGACTGTACTCCTCTGAAAGTATTCACCTCAGTGAGAGTGCAGACTCTCATATGCTTTCTTGTATACTAAGGAATCAAATGTATTTCTGCCAATTTCATCTCCAGTGCTAAAGCTAAGTTTACCTAAACTTCAAGAAACATAAGCAATTCTGTCCTGTAGGTTCTATGTGGATTTTAGGATTCCACACGCCTTCTGGGGTACCAAATGTAGAATGTGTTATGTTCCTGTCACATCTGGTAACACTCAATTGGTTGTGAAATGTTGGAAAAAATATTTTTTCAGGTGAAAACATTTTCCCCAAACTTTGCAAAATTTGCTAATTTATTCCTAATCACTGCTTGAGTACATCCATGCTTTACCCCAGACCTATCCAAACAACCCTGTCACAAAAACTTGAGTAAAAATTAATAGGGAGTAGATAATGCTTAGCACTTAAAACCATCCAAATATCCAGAGTTATAGAGAGGTTAGTATAAATTCACTTTTCCTGTAAGAAGAGAAGAACTTTTCCCCAAATAAGAGCAGGTGGGGGACAAACTTGAAGAAAAGATTTGCATTGCAATTCATTTGCCTATGTTTACTCACCATAACTACTGCTTAAGCAGTTTTACATCATATGATCAGTTTGAAATGCCCAGGTTTGTAACAGGTTTACTTTAAGGCTAGGTATACACGTGCAACTGTTCACATCTGATAATCGGCTCAGGGCCGATATCGGACGAGAATCTTATGCGTGTACAGCGCTTGTTGTCCATCGTTTGAACAACCGTCCTGGTGGATCCACGGATGACGAACGTAATGGAAGTGAAGGGGGAAGAACGCAGCGAGGTGCAGCTCCATCATTCTCCCCATCCCCTCTCCATAGAGCAGAACGTTACTATATGTACACCACTTGTTCATGCATCGTGCAGTCGTTAGTTGTTGGAAAAGATCCTTTCCAAGGACAATTATTGCACGTGTGTACATAGCCTAAGTCTGAGCTCTATGTACGATTGTGCCCATCTATCTATAGACAATGGAAATAACTCATTTAAGGCATGATGTGTTAATATGGGTGTGTAGTCTAAGTGTACTATGTGCTACAACTGTGACAAAGCCTGATAGCAATGATCAACCCAACTGCCTGCCACAGTATTTCTGCAGCCTGCAGTGGAGATCAGATGACGAAAGGGCTCTGGTCCAGCAGATTAACTTGTTCTATCAGTTCTGCTGCTGATTTGCAACACAGTCTGTGAGAAGAGGCTTTAATCATTTGACAGACGTGGGCACTGGAGTTAGACATGGCATCAAAATCAGTGTTCTTTGTGCTAATGACTGTGCTGCTGGCATATTACATTTACAAGCCTCTGCCAAACAATGTAGAAGAGAAATTTAAAGTGATGTTGTTGGATGCAACTTTTAGAACTCTAGGACATGCGGTAAGTTCATCCTTATTGTATTATATTCTGTCCTCTGAAATCCTGGGTTGCTGTTCTAATGACTTAATCCTTTTGTCATTTTCAACAGCTTTTAAATACGCATTAAGGACAAACTGCATGCCAGCAATGTAAATCTGTAATCAGGATTTAGAAAATCCTGCTAAATTGTAGTATGGTTAGGTGGTAGAAAGTCTGTTTCTGAAGTCAGTCCAAAAATGACTATAGGATTTTATTTACTTGACCTATGGCTGCGATTGCATGGAAGTTGAGTTTGCAAGTACTTATAAAATGTATTCTTTATTTGACCAGTGATTAATACATTTCTGTTACCAGATCTGATCAGTGCTAGTAGAAGATTGGGGTTAATTATTCTATTAGTTCACCGATGTATAATCCTATTTTTCTTAAATCAGTGTTTCAATTGTTTCTACCAAATGTCACATCTTAAAATCTTGCTTAAATTACTGGCATTATGTCTAAATAATTATTAACATCAACAAAAAACTATTAGAACCACAAATATCTTCCAGGATGCTGTTTTTTATGATCTATGTAGGTGCTTCTAATAATGTAGTATTATACAAAAACCTACATTTACCCTGTGCACAAATAGGATCCCTCTGCAATCAATAAATATAAATATATTGACAGTAAAGTTATGTGCCAGCTGCATCCCTGCACGGTTACACTGTATGTACATTATGTAATTACATATTTAGATCAGCGTCTGGAAATTAAAATCTCCAATTTCAGAATGTCAGTGTAATTTACAATATAGATAAGATGGTAGAAAATATATACTCACCTACAGAACAACTACAGAACAGGTATACGGTACAGGGTAAGGAAACAGATACATTTTAGTTATTGTTATTTAGTTTTAAAACTTGACTGTGGGAGAAATATTTTCTATAGCGCAGTTGTCAGCCCCGCAAGGATGAGAATTTTAAAGTTGGGGTGCCCAAGTACATGGGAAGACACTATTCTAATTTAGCCATTTTTTGCCAGATTAGACACCAACCCCATGTTCTTGGTGGGATTCAAAAGATCCTAACTAAGGATCACAGGGTAGAAAATCAGAGATTATGTCTATTGTTATCACCAAAATACACCAGAATACACTATGTAAAGGTTTACCCTTCTTCATCCATTGACTAAATTGTTGCATACAGTTGCTGCATACAGGAGAAAGACTGCTTAGAACAATGCTGAGATTTTTACATCTTGGACCTCCATGTGTCTATGGTCAGCGTTAGCTTCAGTACCAAATAGTATAGATATGGCCTTAAAGTTTGAGAGCATTGATAGATTCCAGATGTATAACTGAGGAGTGGTGCAAAAACCTACTTGCTGCTAAACTTCAACCTAATTAAAAAAATACAGCAGATTCTGTCCATTGTTCACTGAAAACCTTCTATTTTACAAAATTAAGCTGAGTGCCTATTTGTAACCACTGTTGCTCATTGAAATATCTTCCTTTTTACACAAATTTGGTCTTTAAGAGCTTTTCAACGCCTTAAACTTTATGGCAGCATTTTCTGTATTGTACAATAAAGGTTGATGATAGTGAGGTCCTCTAACAACAGCAAATAGATGGACCTGTGAGGGTATCACCGTCCTGCATCACTAGTCTTTTTATCTGTAACAAAGAACCTTGAATATTTGTTTATTTCATCAGATTTTCTATAAAAAAATCTCTGAGCCAATACTAGATATAAGGAACACAACCTTGTCATAGTTTGTGAAGGGTTGCAAATTGTTTACAAAAGGTCACAAAGGTGTGTGGAATGAAGCAACATATTGAGGTTTGATCGAATTAAAAAACTGGCTTCATGGCAGGTAGTTCTTTTTTCTAATAAAAACTTTTTTTGGATGGGCATTATTCTACCACAGCCCAGATAATGTATTAATTTGTATGAGAATAAATCTGAGTATTCTGCACATATTAGAATGTACAGTGTGTAGTTAACAACAATCTGTTTATCTGCTGACACTGAGGTTGGACTTTGTGATATTTTATCTTAACTCAAAAAATGTCTCTAAACATCAAATACACACTACATGAAGCTTTGTTTTTATGCCAAAGGTGACAGACACACAGCCAATCTTTGTGTCACAGATACAGAAAAAACAACTTAAATGAACTTAAATTCCAAATATATTGGGTAATGAAGAACCTTTGTGGTTGAAGTGATACCTTTTATTGGATAACTTGAGTTATTAAAAATACAAAATGTTTTGACTAGATAAAGGAATCTAAGCAAATCAGAAAGCTTGCAATTTGAATAACTTTATAACTTTGTCAATGGGAGTATCATTTGAACCAAAATCTTTCTGCATTAATCCATGGCTAACATGGGACAAGGCTCTACTAATAAATTGGGTATAAAGTCTGTGTTTGATTACTCTGAAAATATAGAGGGATAATAAGGTCAATATGAGATTCTGACTGACTTGGCAAGATTGGGATATTATAGGGAACATTTATTAGTAATTAGGTCTAGTTTGTCAATGAGTAATAGCTTCAGCTACATTATAGGAGAAGACAGCATACTTAGGCATGAACTTCAGCCAAACAGCTAAATACACAGAATAAATACACATAAGGGAGTTGTTTTACCTGCCAAAATATTTGCTTTTTTGTTTATCCACTCCTTAGATATACACATATACGACACACCAGGTATTCGGTTAAAGAATACAATTGCTTGTTTTTTCCAGCCCCAACTTGTAGTTTAGATGGTGATGGAGCAGTCACAGTGCAGGGCAAATTGGTAGGTCCCCTAAAAGCCTACTTTTCTTAACCCAATATTTCACCTTCCTTTACCCTCTTCACATTCCCTTTACTTTGTTCATCTTTAATGTTTGTGAGTTATTCACTGTGTAAACATCCAGTTGCTAGCACTAGAGATTACACATTTGTATGACCCTCTTACATTCATGCATGACAACTGGGAGCCCATTAAAAAGTAAGGATAACACCTTTCATTTCAAGCACCCTAACACAGACTTGTATTGCTGAAAGAATAGAGTTGTATCTGACCAGTTCGGTTATATTGTGGAGTGTAATGTACAGCCCAGTACCACTCTGGCACCCACAGATCTAAAAAGTAATATTTAGATATATAGCACAATTGTTATGTTATGTGGTTATGTATTACTTATGTATTACATAACATTATATGTTATGTTATGAGTATGTATTACTCATCACATGGAATACGTATTTCCATATGTACAGCCCTGGGAGCGTGGGAACCTACTGTTACTGCAGGCGAACTCCAGATGAACACTCAATGGAGTTTCTCCATTGAGAGTTCATCTGAGTTCAGTTCCCACGGTCACCCGGCTGATAAGCCCAGTGACCATTGGAACTTGGGGTCACAGCTGATTGGAGGCACACAAGTGCTTCCAATCAGCTGTGACTCCAGATGAACTCTCAATGGAGTTTCTTCAATGAGAGTTCATCTGAGTCCAGTTCCCACACTCCCTGCCCGGGAGCAGTCACAGCTGATTGGAGGCATGCGAGTGCCTCTAATTACCTGTGACTGCAGGCGAACTCCAGATAAACTCTCAATGAAGTTTCTCCATGGACCGCAAGCTCCATTGAGTTTCTCCATTGAGAGTTCATCTGAGTTCAGTTTCCACGGTCACAGGGCTGTACTTATGATTGATAAGTGGCTTATCATTGATAAGTTCAGCTCCTGACCGTGGAAACCGCGGTCACAGCTGATTGGAGGCACGCAAGTGCTTACCATTGAGAGTTCATCTGAGTTCGGTGAGAACAAGACCTCGCAGTGAATCAAAAGGCCGTTCTCGCTTACATGTTCTGTAAGCAAGAATGTCCCGATTTGCCACGAGATCAAAATTAAATATATAATCCATCTAAAGATTACTGTCTGAAATACATGCAGCTTGAACATTTGTTATTGGCGTTTTCAAAGCCATGTGATTGGCATCCCTAACAATTATCCGCAGCCACAACCCTAGTGAATTATAGTCTTGTATAAATACTGGGCAAACATACATGAGTTAATAGGGATTTTCTTATTCATAAGCAAAACTTTGTTTTGCAGATTTGGGACATAGCCAGCAAAGTTTTAGAAAGCATTACGTGCAAAGCTGTCAGCCAAGCTACAGAATAGTGTTTTAAAGGTTTAGGTCATATACAAACCTCTTGGCAAATGATATCTCTCTAACAAATAAATCAGCATTATAGAATTATTCATACAGTTGTAACTTGCACTGGGCAAAAATACAAGTATATATCAGGGTGGTTCCAATACAAGGTCAGAACACTGGCATTGTATAATTTTGGATTAGCCAGTCCAGGTGAATACTGTGCAGGTAAAGTATAAACAAAATGTTCACATGACAAAATTACCTCTACAAAACAGAGGAAAACAGAGGAAAAACAGAGGAATCGCCCCAAAAAATATACACTGTTTTGCAAAATATTTTACTATATGAATTATCATTTAGGCACCTTATTCTGATCTGCTAAATGATAAAATAACATATTAGGGAAATACTTGTGTGTTTAATATGAACATTTTTAGTTACTAATCTACCAATGCACTCTGTAGGCTGTGCTGTAGGTTGCATACACTGAACCCCTGCACTCTGTATATTGTATACGACATACACGTTTCCGAAAGCGTTCATTGTCTGTTAATTCTTGCTAACTAGTCCCTGACTAATATATATGCTTAAGTATAAAGCACGTTTTGTTCTCTTAAAATGCCATTAGAAAAATAATCTTGGTTTATACTTGAATGGGTCACACCAGTAGATTACACTGTGTCCCCATGTAAAGTGTACAACTAACTCATGCCTTTGAAGACATGAGACATAAGTTTGTTACATACTGTATATAATTACATAACTAGTGATCAATAATAATCATAAACGATCATTTAGCAGCAAACGACCCATCATAACCAACTCAAAAGTACACAATACTTAAACATGTATAAAGGGGAAAAAGATATACAGACTGAGTCCATGTGATTTTAATTTTAATATCCACTTTTAAATAAATGTTAAAAAAAAAAAAAAACACCATGGATGTTTTTAGTTACGTTATTTTTATTGACATTTCTATTGATGACTGTTCAAATGTTAGGTTTATACTCAAGTCAAAGCATTTCCTGTATTTTCAGGTGAAAAAATACTTGTAACATAAGTAAAAGGTAAACATTTATTAAGAAACTTATTACATCTAGGGTATGCACCAATTATTGCCTTGGCAGATGGCTGAGACCTTAAAGAATATGCCAGGGCAAAAGACTTATGGCCAAACTTAGAAAAGAGAATTGAAAGCAACACTTTTTCTAATCCTATCCCCCCAAAAAAATCCAGTTGGGGACTAAAAAAAAGGTGCTATTTCAGAGATAATACGCACATTTAAAGTGTAAGAAAGCTTGCACACTATAGCAGTCAGGACTATGTAACATACAACATAGCATATAGAGTGCAGTGGTCAGTAGGATTTAATCTTCTGTTCTTTACATTACTGGTCAGTGTTCTCTATGCCAGTGGTCACTAGGATGAAAAAAATGTTCTGATACTGGTGGTCAGAAAAAAATGAACAGAACCAATGATCACAAACCGACCACTCTTGGTGGTTAGCAGAGGCATAGATTCCCCAGAGTTGGTGGAAAGTAAAAGAAAACCATGCTGCAGTAGTTTAATAGTTGTCAGTAGCCATCAGTGGTCAGTGGGAAGAAAATAATTCTTGGTGGGTAAAGCAGGAACAATTTACAATACAAGTGTTGGAAGGTAAACATCTTTAGTGTTCATTGATGGGATGAATGCTCAACTTTAGTGTCAATGGGCAGATTGCGCTCCAATAATTGGTGTTAGTGGGATGATTTTAAGTGAGTTTATTGTGTCAGGAGGTACATTTATGTCTCAGTTATTGGTATCAATGTAGGAATATCATGCCGTGACTATTAGCCCCGGTGGGGTATAATTACACTGCTCAATAAAATGAAGGGAACATTTTTTCCCAGAGAATAAAAGATGAAACCTGAGTGTTTGCATTTGGCAAGTTCCTCACTTTTACTTTCTTCTTCTAAGCGTTTATTCCTTTTACATCGGCAGTGATTGTGTATTGTTTCACTTAAATTACAGGGTGATTTAGCTGAGCTGCTTGGTGTGAAACATTACATGGACGTTATGATGCTTTTAACAAAGGTGGAACATACAGAACCCGTTTCAGATGAATATGTTACTGTCACAGACACATCATTCAGCAACGTTCCTGTGCGAATATATGTGCCTAAGCTACAATCAGAAGCATTAAGGAGAGCAGTTATCTACATTCATGGTGGAGGATGGTGTCTGGGAAGTGCATGTAAGTAGCTTTTTAATATTGTGTAGTGTTCATATATATTTTGGTTCCCTAAAGTCACACTGAAGGAGACAAAGTATGCTTCTGTAAAATGTATGAGTTTTTAGCATTTTAACGACGAACTATACCCTAAGGTAAATTCTAAAAGTAATTGGGTTCAAAAGTGAATATAAACAGTGCATAGAAGCAAAGTGGTGGATAAAACATGTGTTTCACTGAATCCTTGCATACTGCACTGGAGCACATTTTTCCCATCCCTGGATGCAGCCAGTGGACGTGTTCACCAAATGTAACCATGTGACACCTAAAGAAAAAACAGTACTCTACATTTTCCAGCATACCTTCAAATCAATAAATATCCTTTATCTATATGAGTTACCAGGACTTGTAGTTCAGAGGAAGTAGGTGGAAACTAAAAAGCATGAGAGGTCTACAGGCCATATGGTTAGGTGCAGCCAAGCACCTGAGCCTCATTAAAGCTGTCCAAGGCTGGACAGGATACATTTTTCTACAGTGAAGCTGGGTAATCCAGCAAACCTAGAATAGATTTCTTCAGTCATTTGCTATTTGATAGATAATGTTTTGAATCATATCCTGGATCAGATCCATTCCAGGTTTGTTGGATCACCCAGCTTCACTATTGAAAGTGTATGATCTCCAGCCTTGGAAAGCTTTAATGAATCAGGCACAATGGGTTTCTGATTCTGAAAAGTTCAGATAATTTACACTAATCAACATGTTTTTTTAGGAATTTATCTTTTGACTAGATTTTTAACATTTGCATCTAATGATGACAGAAGCTAGTTAGGAAAGGATTAGAATGAATTACATTTAAATAGGGCATATATGAATATCAAGTGAAATCAAGAGAATAGAAAACTAGATTTCCAGAAGTAAATAAGAATTGCTTAAAAATGTGGAAATAAATATTCAATATTACATCATGAAATGTATATTTAAATGCAAGCAGTGTGAGCTGTACTTGAATATGACCTGGTGTCAAACTTTTTGTAGTCCCTGTAAAGCAGAGTTTAGACTAGGAGAGGTGGAAGCAGCACAAGTAGCCAATAGGTGTTAACAAGGAGCTTGCTGATAGGAGGGTAAAGATGGGCTCATCAGTGTGCTGCTTCTTCATCACTGCCCCTCTCACAGACAGGGAGCAGGTCCATGACTGTGAATGTAAGTTGAATGTTGGCAGTCATTCAACCTGCACACTTATGTCATCTAGTGGTGGAAAGAAGTACTGAGGGGCAGCTTGGGACTAAAGGTAAGTGTTGAAGCAAAAGCAGCATGTTTGGTGTAATAATTATTTATTATGCAGACTTTTTGTATTACCAAAGGCTAACTTTTCCATATTGTTCCAGGGTAGCACAGAGCATGAAAACTAAGATCAGACATATTGGGCCTCATTTATTAAAGCTCTCCAAATCTGGAGAGGATACACATTCATCAGGGAGCCTGGGGGATCCAGCAAACCTGGAATGGAACTGGTCCATTACTGAAAACATTTGCTAACAAATAGCACATGACAATTAGGAAATCCATTCCAGGTTTGCTGGATCACCTGGGTTCATTCTCCAGCTTTGGTGAGCGTTATTAATTCAGGCCCATTTCCTTCTGATTTGGAACTATTTTTCTATTCTTTAGCTTTTAGTCATACGTGTCGAGTTCAGAATGAGCTGCTTGACTTTCTGTATTTCATAAGAACATAAGAAGATGACATGACATAAGAAGATGCTATCACCCATTCCTTTAGCTACAAAAGGTTCTACTCATTTTGGACAAACTTGTACCACATGAGGCAACATGTTCTCAGGTCTTTTCTAATCAATCATTATAAATAGGATTTGATTTAATTAAGATATTATGGAAATGTCATGTTTAGTGCAACCATTGAAGATGGTGCAACATAACTCTCATTTTCATACCTGGCATGTGATAACAAATAAATGGTATGTTAGTTTAGTGTACGCCCCTTGCATTTTCATTTTGTAAAGTCATTATTAAAGACCTGACATGTCCTATTTACAAAGGGCCCCAGCATCAAGGCGGAATCTTCAATAATTAATCTATGGTTTCTTTGCTTTTCTTCTGAATAATAATATTATGTTTACTTATCCAGGGGGATAGAATCCAAAGTTATAAAGCACAAAGTGCAGTAATCCAGAGCGACTGGATTCTACAGTAGTTTATTGAGGTCATAAAGTAATTGAACACCGAATATATGGCTCAGATTGCTGCAGATTGTATATTGCTTTTGTCCTGTTTGTTAAGCCAGAGTGTTAGGCACTGTAAAGGAAACTACAATTAAACTTTTAAAAGAGTTGAATTATATTTTTATTAATTTATTATTAAAAACAAACTATATTAACAGTTACAAATTTTAGAAATTGGTATGTCGAATCCCCACCCTTTGTCATCAAAACAGCATTAGTTAGGGATTTTGGTCTAGTCTTGATTGAACAATTATCCCAAACCCAAATGCTGGTAATATAGTTATAAATGCTACTGATCAACAAGATAAAATATTGAATAAATATGTCAGCCTTATAAAAGGAATGAAACGTGGTCTACATTACTAACATGTTAAGGTTGTTGAAAGTACAGCAAAAAGACCCAAGGTCTCATTGCATCAATATGGGCTAAATTTACAAAGCTTTACCAGTTGTGGAAAAAAAATGTCAAACACTGACAGTTTAATAAATCCTCATGTGTTTTTTGAATGTAGTAAAATATCTTCATTGTAGAAATAATACTTTGTGTATTGAGCTCTCACAGTGTAAAATGTCAAAAAGAAAAGGTGTTTCTAGATTTGCTGTTTAAAGATTTCTGCAGAATCCCAAAGAAGTTGCAACATTAAAAAAAGAACTCATTCAGCAATCCAGTGGCTCCATCAGGGCAGACCTGGCAAAAATCAAGGGAACTCCACTGACCTGGACAAGAAGGCAAAATGGGAGCAGGTGCCCTGGACTAAATAGTCTAAATATGGAATATTTGACTGACAGAAGGCAGTATGTTCACCAAATGCCTGGAGAGTATTACAAGGATGACTGCAAAAAACAGTGAAGTTTTTTTTTGCACTTGTGCATATGACCTCAGAGCATTGGTCGAAATAAATGATCGCCTGATAAAAGTTTGATGAGATAGTCACTTATCTTGGAATACCACCAGTGGGAGGTTTGTTCTCCTGGTCTGGCCTGGTCTCAACATCATGGAACATGATTGGAATTACATATTACATGAAGAAACAGAAACAACTAAATCCACTGGGGAAATGTGAATAGTTATTCTGGATGTTTGGAACAACTTACATTCCTTAAAGATAGAGGGGCCTGATATTAAAGCTCCCCAAGACTGGAGAAGATAGACTATCATAGCAGAACCTGGGTGATTAAACAAACCTGATATGGATTTCTAAAACCATTTGCTATCAGTCCTGGATCTGTTCAATCTCGGATTTGCTAAATCACCCAGGTTCTCCCAGGATAGTATATCTTTAAGAGCTTTATTCAGGCCCATAGTCTACAAGCAAAACTAGGAAAAAAAATGGGAATTTGATGGCAAAGGGTAGACATGTCAAATAATATTTTGATTTAGGATTTTTTGTTTTGTTTTTTGTACTGTGCAGGTTGGTAATTTAAAGTGAAGATGAGAATTTGACTATGAATATAAATATATATATATATATATATATACAGTATGTATATGATTTTGTCAAAAACAATTAGGTCACTATAGTATAAATGTTCAGTGATCTCATCATCGAAATCATCCAATGTTTTTTAATATACATTGGAATGCAAGATAATTACCATATAGCAGTTTGATTCTTTTTAATTACAGCCATGAAGCCATATGATCTTCTGTCAAGACAAACAGTAAAGCAGCTCAACGCGGTGGTAGTGTCAATCAAGTAGGTTGTGTTTGTTCTTCATTTGACAGCCTTGCAATTGCTTGTTTGCTAAATTATATTGTAGAACAGATTATAAACAAGGATGTCAAAATGTGCATTTACACAAGAAATAAGATAATCATAATTAAGATTATCTTTGGAAAATAAAGAATTATGTGCTTCTATTTTCACCAGTTTGAATGTTTGAGTAACTGTGTCAATATGTACCAGGAAAAGCTGGATTAAAATGCAATACTTAGGGACAGACCATTTTCCGAGCCCCTTTTATTATTTCTTCCCCGAGCTACTGTACTTTTACTGGTCCGTGAAGATTTCATTAGGTGTGAAATTAATTATATCCTGGAAGCCAGTTAAAGTAAATTTGATTTTGCTTTTCAGATTTCTAATTATAAAGCAGGATTGCTGACCATGTAATTGGTAATATTTTAGATAAAAAAGAGGGGTCAGGCCTCAGAACAATCATACCTGGTTATGCCGCCCTCACGTGATAAATTCTGCCAAATCTGCCCTTCACTGATGTTTGCTTGCAGCTGTGCACTATGTGATCAAATAGAGACACTCACTGTATCATCTTTTTTTTATTTTCCTAAATATTTAAACCCTGGCAAATGTGAAAATTGTACATGGGCCTTACAACTCCACTGTTTTTTAAACCTATTTCAATACTACTAATCTAAAATAAAAGGTAATAAAAAATCCAATCAGATTTTAATCTTTGGAACCTAGTAGTCCTTTTCTGTTTCAATATTTCTCATTAATAGTTTTACAAGTACATTAGCACATAATGTAGTTTGCACAAGTAAGGAACCTAAACATCTTCCCATACTGAAGACATGTTATGTATTACTGTGCAGGAATTCACACGTCTTAACCCTAGCTACCCTTGGTTGCCAATGCTTACTTATCCCCTAGCTCAGCCTCTCATCTGTTTTACACCTGATGATTCCTTGAAATAATTAATAATAAACATTTTTGGGATGCTAATAAGAATATGCCCAGAGTTCTAAAATGCTGTTCATTAAGAGGAGAGCCCCCTGCATTAGTGGCTAGATTAATACCGTAGATATACCTTATAGATACCCCAAATCATCAGCTGGCTCTTTAAAGTGGTGTTGGTCCCAAAACGTAACATCCTCAAATTGGAGATCAATTGGGATGGTTTGCATATTATGTATTATTTAAGCCTAGATGTAAGTATGTTCTCTTTTTATCATAAAAGCTCAAATCCAGGCTAAACAAACATTAATACGTAGTGAAGCATGAGTATGTGGGTTTGAATATTGATTTTCTTTGGGTATTTCTTCCAGATATATATATATATATATATAATGTTTACAAACAGAATTTATATCCTGTGTAGGAATTTGAGAATATATTTAAATCAATCATATTTCAGTGTTAAAATGTATGTTAAATGCTTATTTTGCCTATGGAACAGAAAAAACAAAAATATTTCCCTGATTTGCCTGCCAGCCAGCGCTTTTCTCTTCCTGCCAACATTCTAGGTTGTAGGTGGGACCTCGGTGTCTTCTGTGACTGCTGGTCGTGCTTTTTATGTGATGAGTGCCTGTGACCTATAAAATGGGAAAGAAAGGGAACTTCGGGGGAACGGTTGTGTAGCCAGGAGGAAGCCTATCCTACAGGAGTAAAGGATAGGACAAAGTTGCTTTTTATATTCCTCCTGTCCTGGACAAAACAGACATTTTTTTCCTGTTGTTCAGCTTTACAATTTACATTCTGGGTGAATTCATGTAGAGAAAATACAAATAGTAAAAAACATATATTTCGAAAATTAAAGTCAATCAATAAGCAGTTCTCACTCAGTTTACTCTTGTTTTAGCTACAGACTGGCTCCCAAGTTTCACTTTCCAACACAGTTTGATGACGTTCACAATGTAGTTAAGTTCTTTCTACAGCAGAGTACCCTTGATAAATACTCAGTTGACGCAAGCCGCATAGCGGTGTCTGGAGACAGTGCGGGAGGAAACTTAGCTGCAGCAATAACGCAAGAGGTATGATTTTTATTTTTACAAGCGATAAAAATTCAGTAAACAAAAAAACATGAAAATTCTTTTTTTTAAAGTTTTGCTTAAAAAAGTGCAATGATACCAAATCTAACTCAGATCTTAAGAAAATGTTTATTATCTGTGTCTGTTGTGGGGGCCACTGTCATTTTGTTCAGCCAGATTTTTTTATTTGCATACCCTGTCACAGTGTAGAGATCAGATTTTCTCGCCCTTTTTAACCCTTTTAACCTGTTGTGAGAACCCTTGAAATAACTTTCAGGTCTTCAGGGAACCATTTCTTTAATTACTATTTCCACAGCTCACAGTACATTAGTGTGGTATTCAATAGGAAGAATGCCTCACCCTTTGTCACCCTTTCAAACAGCCAAAAAGGTGATTGTTTTCATTAAATTGACTCGAGAGGCACAAATTGTTCATTGCTCAAGGAACCCCTAGCAACTTTTGTAGGAACCCTGGTTGAGAAACACTGGTATAGATAGTTAGATGGGTGCCACCATCCAATTTCAGAAGCTCCCAGCTCCCTTTGACAACTTCTATACTCCAATTTTCTTCGGACTTAAGAGAGGTTAGCTAGGAATGTAAGAATAAGGATAACATTCCCTGCACTCTATTACCCAGCATTGCTGGCCCCTCTGACTTGCTATCTTATATTGGCAGAACCGGGTCTTGTATTTTACCGAATACTCAGTTTCCTTTACCACGCCCTTTTATCATTACTTTATGTTGAGATTATCATGATCATGAAAATAATTTCCACAATTGTAATTGGCCACAAAAAGAGGTTTACTGTAGTGTGTGGACTTGACAACCCCATGATTGACAACCCCGCTCTTGTCTTTATAGGAACGCAGACAGACCTCAGATATGTCTTAGTTGAATGTCCCAACATATGACCATTTAAATTTGTGGCATATCTTGTTTTGATTGCCACGTTTTTTTTGGGGGGGGGGGCAAAGGAGCTGTTCCCTTATCTTACTTCCATAAAAGTATGTTAGATAATCAATTATTATTCTTTCCGTTGCACTGCTGTCATAAGCAGTGTTTACATATGAACATTTTTTATTATTATTTTACATTATGCACAGGCGGTAATTAAAAAGGAGTATAAAGAGCAGACAAATATGCATCATTTGCCACACAGATCTCCCAAAATTCTGAAAAAGGTCTGATGTTTATTGCTAAACTCCAGGCAAACAACAACAAATGTAGAGATGAAATAAATTTACTTATAATTCTTGCTCCTGCAGCTGCCGGCGTATCCCTTTTATTTTATGATGCTCTAGATCAGTGTTTCTCAAACTTTTTAACATAGGGGGAACACTAGCAATACCCTTGAGGTCTTGGGAAATCCCTGACAATAATACCAATATCCACAACTAAAGCTACGTACACACTTCCAATTATTATCGTCGGAAAACGAACGACGAACGTTCCTGCACGATATATACGAACGATCGTATAGCACCGATCCTTCACATAGAGGTAACGACACGATCGTTCGTAGATATTGTACACACAATAGATACGATCGTTTAAGCGATAGAGGAACTATGTGCACGACAGGAAAGTGAACGGACGTTCGTTCATCACGCATTCTCTGACCATGGACGATCAACGAACGACCGTACACACGAACGATGTTCAACGATCGTCGTCCAATCCGATCCGCCGGTCCGGTCGTTCGTTTCCAACGAGTTTCCTCGTTCGTCGGCGTCGTTGGTTACTTTTTTACGAACGATTTTTTGCCCAATCGATCGTTCGTCGTTCGATTGGAACGATAAAAATTGGAAGTGTGTACGCACCTTAACAATACATGAGTGTAGCGGTCAGTTGGAAAAATGCCTGTTATATTTCTGGTCAGCGAGAAGAATGCCACCCACGGTTATTTAAAAAGTTAATTGGTGTTAGTTAAACTGACCCGAGGGGCACAAATTGCTTTAAGGTCATTCTGTGCAGTGCATTGAGGCTTCCCCCATGGTTTACTTTGGCCAGCAGTGGAAAAAGTAGGAAGTAAGGTAATTCAAAACCAGCAAAGTGTGGGGAGCACACTTCAATGAACAAAAATCATTTTGCCTAGTGTTCAGCTTTAAAAATCAGCAATGACAACTCTTATATTTATTTTATACGCTCTTCCTCTAATTTGCAGCATCCCTATAAAACAAAAAAGCTCTTCATGCTGGCAACAAAAATAAACACAACCAAACTATGTGTAAAAGTTGCTGACATTCAAGCTCTGATTTCATTGTTTAATATAACATTGATTTGATTTTTACAGCTGTTGCATGACCCAGAAGTCAAAGTCAAATTGAAGATTCAGGCGTTAATCTACCCAGTTCTGCAGAGCCTTGATCTTAACACTCCATCTTACCGAGAAAATGGCAACATGCCTGTACTGTCCAGGACTCTCATGGTGCGTTTTTGGAGTGAATATTTTACCACGGATAGGAAATTATTTGAAGCCATGCTCTCTAATAGGCATATACCACCACAAGAAGCTCATTTATATAAGTTTGTAAATTGGAGTACTTTATTGCCTAAGAGTTTAAAAAACAACCACGTTTATCACAAGCCTGAGTATGGAGACTCAAGTTTTGTCAAAAAATACCCAGGGATTTTGGATACAAGAGCATCTCCATTGTTATTAGAAGATGAAAAATTAAAAGGTCTGCCATTAACATATGTCATTACATGCATGTATGATGTCTTAAGGGATGACGGCTTTATGTTTGTATCAAGACTGCGGCAAGCTGGGGTTGAAGTAGTACATCACCACTATGACAGCACCTTTCATGGTATTCTTTTACTAAACACATTGCCCTTTGATTTTGCTATAGCACATCACATAGTAGACGAATATTTAAAGTGGCTTGGTAACAATCTGTGAATAGAAAACAATTATCTACAAGTTTGACAAAGTAAAACATTTTATTATAATTTTATCCATCTTCAGAAGTTTGGAAATCAGAACTGAGAAATGTTAATCTATCTTTCTAAGCAGGGTTTAAAATGTGAAGATTCTGTACATGCATACTGCTGTACTGTTCTGTAATGCTGTCATTTATTGTTCTTAGACACATAAAATGTCCATCATTCAGGTAACAGGAACATTACACAACAAATATACTCCTGTGGCACCACTCTGGAGGATAAATCTATATATTAGATGTTTACAGATCATGCCTGTGTTTATAATCATATATGAATGTACATACATATATGCTGCAGTTTTACTACATACATGTCAGTTAATTGATTACAATGCAATAAAATACATTGATGAAATACATGTCCTGTATCCCATGTAAACATGGGATACAGGACATGTCAGGGAAAAAAGGTAGAACAGAGACTTTTGTAAGCATAGATGTATGGTGATCTTGGCTTAATGGTAATAATTATTATGTCAATCAGTGCCAAAACACCCCTTCCCCCCAATTTTAGAGATACGTTACTGCCAGTTAATGAACATAAAAGCAGGATGACAATCAGCATTGAAAGAAACCTTTGTCACCAGACCATTCATTTTAACAAAAATCTTCCTATAAAATTTATGTACATCGTAATTAATGCATGTTTGCCTGTTTAGCCTTCCTTGTGCAGACAAAAGAACTAAAATTGCTGTTGGCGATTGGTAGTATGGATGTGATATCAGCAGTGTCTAAAGTCTAAGGTCTGTCAGTTAAATGGTTCTTTAGTATTACCTTTCATTCACATATCTGGCGCTAGGCAATGTAAGGTAAATAAATAAAGATTAAGATATAAATGGAGGGGTGGAGGACCTGGGCTAACACAGACAGCAAATATACACTGCCAGAAGAGGTGAGCATGATAATCTAAATGTGTTCGGCAAATTGAAATTCTCATTGAAATTTAATAAAATAACAAAAGACAAACAGTGCAAAAAGCATTTAAAATACTCAGATTTCTGTGCTATACCTTCATGTTTTAAGTTGGTAATGGATCTCTTTTCATAAGTACATAAGTTCATGTATTGATCTTTTAAAAAACTGCTTGTGCACTAAAGGTAGTAGTGGGAACTATGGCTAACTGTTCCTTGGTGATCAGGAGACTTTTAGATCTCCCTTCATGATTTTCATGATGTTACTTGTGAATGTTCACACTTTGTAATATTATCTTTGTTGACAGGGTAATAAAGCCATTTTAGGTGGGAAACTATTGGGCAGTGGATTCAAACTTCTTTTTTGGATTAACACATGGTGCCTAGACCCCTAGCCTATAAAATACTACCTACCTACTAAGGGGCACTGTCTTTTGTGCAGTCATAAAAAAAACAGCATATTCATACAAACCAAATGTATATCCAGGCAAAGACATAAAAGATGGAAAAAGTGCTGGGACACATGACAAATATTTTCATCCTGTAGAACAGTGTTTCTCAACTTTTATAACATGGAGGAACTCTTGAAATAACTTTTAAGTGTTAACTAACCCCTGTTTTATTTACTGCATTCACAGCTCACAGTATATCAGCATGGTGGTCAGAATGCCTCTGGCCAGTGGAAGGAATGTCACCCATACAGTTAGCCGAAAAGATCATTGGTGTCACTAAAAACTTTCTTTTTATCTACTGAAGTTACCATATTTAGCTATGAAGTAGATAAACTCACTTAACATTGCCAGAGCGGCTAATACCCGGTAGCAGAAAATTTGTATGTCTGTTAACATTTAGACAATTCATCAGCTTGTGTTGAGCATACGTATTACGCACTTTAGTTTTATAATAAAGGCTCTAAACTACTAAAAAATACTAAAAACATTACCAGTACCTGGCTTGGATTTATAGTTTTTAATCAGCACTGTAGATTCCAAGACCTATACCTCTATATAAAGAACTGTTTGCCTATCCATCGTATTGTAAATATAGTGTCACACAGCTGGTGTACAATCACTTCTTGGTAATAGTTTAAGTATGGATTTGCATTTTGCCTAAGGATAGTCATGAATTTATGTATAGTTGGACTATACTTTTTTATATTTGTAATTTTGCAAAATAAAAATGTTATATTTCCTGGCAGCATAAGGTAGACTTGTGTAAATGCTACTAGAGTATTCATTTGTTGTAGAGGAATGGCTTATGTGCTCAAAACAAGCAAAATCTATAATTCCTTATGTAAGGTTTTCAACAATGAACCAAACAAAAGCCAAAATTGTTGGTATAAAAATAGGGAGCAAGGAAGAAAGGACAGTTGTACTTACTGTTGTCATTATGTATAAAAAAATTAAGAAGAATAAGCTACATAAAGGATTTACACAAAAACTACAATTTACTCAAAATTTATGTTGAACTAAACTATGAAAATCTTTCTCTGTAGTTACAGTCTGTACATATAAATATGCCTGTAACCCAGTACCAGCTTATACTGTAGTAGGTTGGCACCTAAGAATGCCAGTTTTGGAGAGTCAGTTTGTATAGCCTAACTTTCCAGAGCTCATTCTAAAAATGTTTGTCTTTCTCTGGATTCCATATTTTTAAAGTACTGGAACTGTTGCTGCCAAATAACTAAAATGAAAGTTGGGAAACTTTTTCAGGCAATTTCAATATAGTAAAGTGTTCTAGAGCAACAATATAATTTTATAGCTCAAAGCCCAAAGTTTTCTGCATGCAAAATGAAGCAGTAATCTGTGAAATTGTAGGTAATCAGAATAATAGAAGTGGAGACAGTTGACTATCATCTCTTTTTGATCTGTTGTGCGCAATAACTCATTGACACATTAAATGACACATTAAATGTACTTTTTATGTCTGTATTATTGTTATTTCTGAATAATGTTTGGAATATATTATTTTTTTATTGAATGCCGTGGTAAAACTCTGTGCTTATAGACCTGTATAATGCCAGTGTCTTTTTTGGTAAAAGACTGTTTCAGCATTTTTTATGCTTGTATTTATGGTAAATAAAAAATAATAATGAAGATTTTATTCTTCACATCTTTGGTTTTGGTAAATATAGAGCTTGTGGAAAGTTGCATCACTTGATTCATGGGATTTTCTGCTCATAAGCCTCCAGGAATTTTATAACAAGGCTTCAGTTTTGCAGTATAAAGTAATGTACACATTGACTGTGTATTTTCCATTTAATTATTAATGAAAAGTAGCTAAAACTAAATTTTCCAGATGGTTCTGTAGATTATGGCACTTCATAGGTCTGTTTTATTGACAGACTGTGGAGGGAAAGATGGTGGTCCCCCAGCACTACAAATCCTTATAATGGTGTCTTAGGATATGTCTTACTTCCATGTGGCATACTTCCACTTCTTCTATCATTTCATAAGGAGTCATCCTTACTCACAAGAAGTCCGTAACACCAACTACCTCTTTTTCTGGGAGGTACAGCAGCCATGAAATGATTATGTTCTTGTCTTCTGTACTGTGTCTTCTTGGTTCCTGAGGGCAGCATGGTTATGAACAGTATTGGTTGTACTTAAGTTTGGTTTGCTGTTTTTTAACAAACCCATAGGCCAATGTTCTGGTTCATCAAGGAGCTGAACATCAGTCCCATTAAAGTAAATGGGGTATGTGATATTGTGGAAAATATTTAGTGTGATATGGTGGAAAATATTAATTCCAGTGCTCCCCTTTAAAATTAACAAAGGGTCTTCCTGTGTAAGGTCTTTGTGCTAATTGAATTTATTCTCCCCTTTAAAATAACAAAGGATCTTAAGTTGTAATAGGTTGATGTTAATTAATTGTCTGTAGACAGTGTGTCTCCAGTTTTATAAAAGTTGGAGTCTTGTGTCCCAGGTGTCAAAAACCTCATATAAGTTCAGATAGAGCGTCTCTTATATGAATTCTGAAACACATTTATTCCTAATCTTTATATTTCCAATATACTATTCTGTATAAAGTAGATGACGGATTTGTAGCTGGATCACTATGGTGAGCATTTTGAGACCAAGAACTGCTTTCCTAGGCCGCAAGTAAGCCTGGGGACCTATAAGTCCCAGACATACCTAGTTTGGTCTCTATGAACATCATATTTTGTGGTGATAAATAAACTGGGGGTTGGCAGTTCATAAAACCTGTACTTATGAAAATATTATTATTGGCTGGAACAAGGGCATTTTGGAAGTGTCCATAATCCATGTTGGATCCATGGTCCCATTAGTCCCACCTCTGTTGTTGGCATAGAAAAAGCCATGTAGGTCTAGCAGAGACAGCTCTGCGTTCATCACAGGGTAATTTCTGGAGTGGTTACATAGAGACCAAATACAACAAAAAAGGCATAGGAAGACCCTCAGGTATTCAGAACACTGTGCAATAAACAGAAAGGGGGGAGATTTTAAAGGCAATAAGGGAGAGAGGCTATTCTTTTAATTACAAAGTCCTCAGAGCACACTAATAAGTGGTCTTATACCCATCCCTAGAGGCAGCAGATCCCTGAATTCCACTAAATACATTTTTTACAGCTTTCAGAGTAAAGAACATTGTAAGGGTCTGACACAGCAGTAGCAAAAGTCATTTATTTTTTTCATTAAAAGATTATGCAGTCCTCAGAGCAGAACTCCCCCTGAGGGCTTATCTTAAAAAATAAGGCTGTTGTGACACAGTAGTGCATATTATTTGACAAAGGAAACTTTCCCAGCTATTGACCCAAGTTGGCCTCACCCTCTTCTACACAGGCAAGTATCCTCTGCCAAGTTTTATACCTCCTTTTTTTTTTTTCATTAGCTGACTTGGTCTGGGTTCTCTTTCTATCATGGCATTGTTGCATAAAAGGTGTTATTATTACACAGTATTTATATAGCGCTGACATATTACCCAGCACTTTACAAAGTCCATAGTCATGTCACTAACTGTCCTTTGAAGGGGCTCAACATCTAATGTCTCTTCCTCAATCATATGGTAATGTCTTTATGTATGTTAATCTCTAGTACAGTCTAAGGTCAATTTGGGGGGGAAAGCCAGTTAACCTAACTGCATGTTTTTGGAATGTGGGAGGAAACCGGAGTACCCAGAGGAAACCCACATAAACACAGGACGAACCTGCAAACTCCATGCAGATAGTATCCTGGCTGAGATACAAACCTGGGACCCAGCGCTGCAAAGGCCATAGTGCTAACCACTGAGCCACTGTGCTGTGTTATGTGTATTTCCCTTGTTTACACCATATAAATGTATGTGTACATAGTATGTAGTACTGTTATTGTTGAAAGCCACAGAAGATGTTGGTACAAAAAAAATAATAATAATAATAATATAAATTAGAAGAAGGCAGGCTGCCAGGAGGCAGTACATGGAACAAATTCACAGGTGGTAATCATTTACTGTAAAATAGAACGCAATAATCATTTACTGTAAAATAGAACGCAATAGGTCTGATTTAATAAAGCTCTCCAAGACATGAGAAGACTTGAGAAGATAGACTATCATGAGAGAACAACAAATCAGAAAACAGATTTTTTAAAATCATCTGCCATTAGTTGGCAAATGTTTTCAAAACTGGACCAGTTCCATTTAAGGTTTTTTGAATTACCCAGGTTTCCCAATGATTGTCTATCTTGTCCAGTCTTGGAAAGTTTACAGGCATTCCAAAAATAAAATTGGGCTCTGGCATTGGCCGATGATGAAGTATCAATTCTGAGCTGAAACTGCACTAATGAAAAGAAGGAGGAAAATAGACTTGCTCTTGCTGGCAAGCATGCCTCTCACAAAATACAGTGTGATGGCATCTCACATTCAATATCACATTTACAAACTTAAGCCCTGGCTCTACTTTTGCAATACAAAAATGATCTTTGCGCTAAAAATATTACCAGACATGAAAAGGAACCCGTGTCTCCAAGTGTTTCTATTCCTTGATCACTTCTAGAATGACCATGAATGTCACTTTAACACCACCATCAGCGAGGGTTTTATTTTCTGTTTTCTGCTTATGTCATACTTCACCTAAAAGTAATACTTTTGTTTACAAATTGTGGGGTCCTGCACTTACTTGCTGCTGCTGTTTATCGACTTGCTGCCCCAGCTGCTATTAAATTCACTTTAATGCACATGGTTGTAAATATATTTAAAACAAGCAAATGTTTTTGTGTTCCATGTTTTTCCACTTCTCTCTCCCTTGACTCTCTCTCTCACAGTGCTTCTTGTTGTGTCTGCAGCTGTGTATGATAACAATGGTATTACTGTTCAAGCAATTATCACACAAAGGACTGACTGAAAACAATGGCAGCAAGTGACTAATAGCAAATGCACCAAGACTGTGGCATAATTAGTAGTAGTAAGCAAAAGTACTAACAGCAAGATAGAACAAGGCAATGTGCCAACCCTTGTGATCAGCACCAATGTTTTAAAATAAAAGTCTTAAACACCTTATGCATATTAACACTATAATGTAATACATAATTATTATTATAATTGCCTGATACAGATAATAACCCAGCCCAAATATATGTTCACAATTAACAAAATCATGGAATGTGCAATATTAAATATATAAGCAGCTTAAAATGAAATCTGCTTTGAAGAAATAGGCTGTAAAGCCAATTATCCAATCAAGTTGGAAAAATTACCTGAAAGATCCAATAAAAAGTTAATTAGTGTGCTAAAGATTAAAACTTAATCTCTAAAGCATGACATTTTTGTTCAAGCCTGCTGTGTGCTAATTATGCTACAATCACTGTAAATCCTAAAAACTACTAGGTGAGTTCTTTTTCATTGTTCCCACTATACAACTAAAGGTAATTTAGTAATTGCACGGAGCATGAGTGGGTACAACAGTGACTGTTATTCTCATATTACATTGTATGCAGAATAAAGCAACATTTTCCTTTCTATGTATGTAGAGTAGCTTTTCTCAACCTTTGTACCCCAGAAGAACCTTGTAAATAATTTCTAGGTTTAAACAACCCCTGCTAGAATTAGTTCATTGGATGTCAGTGAGATAAACGCTTATTACATTAGTGATGAGCAAGGAGATAGTTCTCCCCTTCAGTAATGATCTGAATGCCACCCTAAAGATTTTGGTGTCATACAGCTGAACTAATTAAGGCATTTTGACATTTCCCATCCCTCTCGTAGGGCTTGTCCATTCCTTTATTTACAGGTAAGGACTCGGAAGAAGTATTGGGGCAGAGGAGGGTGTTGATGTTTTCAGAAAGCTCCCTGCTAGCCCCTACCACTAACAATGATTGGCCTACATGGCTGTAGGAAGCACCAAGAAGAGACCTAATGATAAAGTCTGTAATAAATGGAATGTTTTTTTTTTAAATCACATTCATTCAAAAATTAATGCATATTATTGTGGGGGTAAAGGAGAAACCAAGCAAAGGAAATTATGCTTTAAACCTAAAGTTTGATCTGCATATATATATATATATATATATATATATATACATACATATAAACCTAAAAAGTTTAGAATGTGTTGGCTGTGTTAGTTTCCTTTTTTTCAGACTTTTTCCTGATTATTTTTACCTGGTAATCCTACAAATAAAACGCTTGTCACTGGGGGTCTTCACTCACTCACTTCACCGTATCAATGGAAGACGTCATTATTGTCATCCAATGCTTCCCTTCTGATTTGGAAGCCATTATTGTCATCCAAGGTTGTACTGACAGGGCAAGCATTGTTAGGTAATACCAGCCTGTGATACCCCCATACCCCCCCCCCCACCCCTTTTCAGTTATTTCAACCTTTGATCGGAACTTGAAATTTGAGGGATCTGATGTTACCATACCTGTCATTGTCATTGATGCTAGGCTACTGGACAATGCTGGCCACAGAAATTTGCCTGTCAGCAATCCAACTACCCAACAGCTGTCAAAATCCAGTGGCCAGATAGACTTAGCCATACTATACCAATCATATACCAATCATTACTGGGTACAGCACAGCTCATGAAAAAAATTGCACTTCCAACTTCAGAATTTCCGAATCCAGTCAGATTTTGGAATTTTACTGTTCTGAGCTCTCTAGTGGTTATGGTAACAACAGCTTTGAAGTTCACATGTCCATACAGCCAGATTTCACTTAGATATCAAATGCTACACCACAAGTGGCAATTATTGTCTAGAAGAAAATTTTTATATGCAGATACAGGAAAATGGAAGATTGTACAGCCCGCCAGAAGCCTTTACTTTGTAAGGACATCAGTGGAAAGTTCTCTGGCCTGCCAGCCGCTTATGTTACTTTGAAATGCTTTTCAGAATGCAAAAAGGGAAATGACACTATAATTTCAGGCAAATGCTGAATAAAAATATATTTATTACAAATTTACAATGTAAGGTATTGTCTCTTTAAGCCACACTAATATATAATGGGTCAAAAATGATTTGAATCATCTAATTATCAGCCACAGGCTGCTTTTGGGAAATTATTTACATTAACTTCATCTTTTAAAACAGGCAAAAGATAAAGCAAGATAAAAATAGGAAACAAAAAACATTTGTGTGAATTTAAAAAGCTAATAGAAATCTAGCTTCTGGAACACGTACCCTAAAATGACTACATTCTACTAAAAGCAGTTATTCAGTTATAGCCTGCCCAAATATCTAGACTTCACGTATATTTGTATATTTCTTTTGTAAGTGAATATTTCTTTTAAAAAAATAACACAATTGACTGGCATTATCTAAATAGTTGATATAAATACAAATGCAAACTTGTGATACATTCGATACATGGCTAAGCAAGTATTGTATAGTCAAGCAAGTATTGTAACATACAAAATGATGGATCTAACATTGTGGACATTAAAAATGTAGCATTCAGTTTATTATTTATTAGAAGTAACACAGACATTAGAAGGTTACAGTTCAGCCCTTGCACAGATTTACTATAAATTCCTAAATTATGTTTTTTTAAATGGTGTATTGCTCCAAGAATTGTCGTCACTTGAAAGCAGGTATTGTTTTATCTGGCAATATTTAGATTTATGATGAGTATGGGCTTGTTCAGCAGTGTGCCAAAGAATGTTAAAGAGATAATACATAGGGTACATAAAGTAGGTAAATAGCAGGATGGTGTAAATGATTATACAGACAGGAATTCATGTCAAATTCAACTTTTTCTATCACTAGGCAGCTCATATCAAACAGGTATAAAAATATAAAAAAAATGCTGCTTTTGGCAAGAAATTTTGTAGAGACAAAAAGCTATCATTTTATTAATCCATCATGTACAATACCTTTCTCAAACCCAGATAATTTTGTTGAAAGTAAAATTTAAGGTCTGGACCCAACATCTTTGGTGCCTGTTGTTATAGTTCTTGTTGCAGTCTTTCTTAAAAACCAAGCGATCTGGCAAGTGATCTGAACTGAACTGATGTCATGCATTACTAGAAAACGTGCTTTCTTTTAGAATGACCACAATTTATGTAGATTGTCGTTTAAATTAAAGATTCACCATCCCCTCACACCTGGGCAGCCACTAGATGTGTTTGTTATTCTTTTATAAGATTCTCCTCTTCACATACAAAACCTCAAATTCTCCACACATAATTAAAAGCATACAACTATGTAAAATATTTATATATTTCCTAGAGAAAAAAGTTAGGTAGAACAAAATGTATTTAACCAAGTGTGACACTATAATTTTCATGGATAATGTGAAGATTAATATTTAGTTTGAATAGCTTGGCATTGAAGTTTGTTTTCAGGTTAAATCTGACTTCATGTCATGTTTTTAAATATCAAAAGACACAAATGTAGCAAGAAAACGTTTTTTAATGGTGCCGATCCCCGTAACAGTGAACATTGCCCAGCCAGGTGAGGAAGAGAAGTGGTAGAAAACGGTGCTGAAGTTAAATAGGTTTATTTTCTTGATTAATTATATGATATAAGTGTTATTATATGTTGTTTCTAATGGTTTGCTCTCATGTGACTGACGTATGATGCTTACAGACTTTAGGGAGTGTTTATTCATTTCAGCCATTTATGTTTGGAAAAGGAAATGCTTGTTGACCGCTTCAGATTTTCTTTCAGGAAACTTTCAGGAAAGTTAATTGGCAGGGATAGATTTTCCAAGCTGATCACTTTTGTTTCCATAAAGACAGCCAGCAGCAACCCTTCCAATCGACCCCCTCCTAAGATAGATAGATACATGCAAGTTCACTCCTGTATTCACCTAATCTTTACTGAATGCATTGCACTGTTGGTGTTTATTATAGCGGTCTCTAGTACCTGGAGCAGTAATATAATACCACTGTTTATTTAAACTCATTGTGAGGAAGTATAAAACATTTCTCACTATCACAGATAGGAAGGAATTATTAGGCCATCGTACTTCCAAAAGGCATTTTATTATAAAACATAATTATATATGCAGGCACTACTAGCATATGACTTATGCACGCACAAATTTATTATAAAGATAGTAAAAACATCTTTAACAGAATGCTATCATCTTCGTCTGGCCAATCAAGATGGCCAAAGATCAAAACAAGAAGAGATAAAGAAGGAAGATGGTGGTGCCCGCAATGGAATGGGTGAGTATATTTTAAAATATTGCAGTCAGGCAGGTACAATTATTTTATTGTAGAAGTGACATTGCCCATTGTGCATTCTGTACTCCTCTGCACCCCTGTGTTTCCAATTACTGACCAGTTTGTTCTGTGAATTACGCACTCCTGACCTGCGCATAATATATGCGATATGTATGTTGCGTAAATTACATACAACTGACTCCTGGACTATATATACTGTGTAAGTAGTAAGTACAATGACTGTGGCATTCAATTGTCATGTTTACAGCTCTTTAAATAAGGTTTTATTGACCCCAACTGTCCCATTCCCATTTTTCACAATCCTTGCAACACAATTGGAAGCCAGATTTAAATAAGAAAAGCAAACATTTTACTAAACAAAAAAGCAAACACACTCGGTACATGCATGTGACCTATGGGTCTTGTGAATGCACTACATATTAAAAAAAAAACAACTCTGTACATCATTTCATTGTGAACGCAGAACTAAGAAAAAAAAAAAAAAACTCACTCGCCTTTACTTCCGCAGATCCCTTGATCGTCCCAGAGCTCTTCTGAAATGGGTCCCACACCGTCCTGTAATTCTTCTCCCCACAATTTTCTAATGTTTAACTCAACCAATATGTATTCTGAAATGTTCACACTAGGCAGAATATACATGGGATTACATTTTTGGTTACATTTTTTAGTACACAACAAATAACCTCAAGGCAAACAATGAACTGAGTTGGTCAGCTTCTTCCAATGTGTTGGATGTTTGACACTGTACTCTTTTTCATAATATTTTCCTGTAAGGGGTAGAGATCAGAATTTTTCCAAGAATTTGTTTACTGAATGCACTGGCTCAATTTAAAAGCTCCATAGCAATTTCGGAGCAAAACTCTACAGAACAACACCTTTCTTTAAAGTCTTCACTTGGGATGGAAAAAGTGATTTAAATGAGGAGCCTATAGTAAGGAAAGACATATAGTCATATGAAGGACATGAATCACAATCACTAGTCCCAGCTATGGGAGATTTATTTACTTTTTTTTAATGTATAGGTGGCACTACTGTGGTAATACTTTTACACAACATTAGTTTCATTCTTTGAAACTTGCAGACATTCATTCATCGGAACTTCTTCTGCATTTTCTTGGCTAATACCACTGGAATCTGTTGAGAGTTGTCTTATATTCGGAGAATTCTTAGGCCTGCAGAGTGTAAGTAGCCATGATTTGTACCCATGTCCTATAAACAAATACAACAAAGGATCTAGGCAAGTATTTAGCACAGCTAAACACAGCGTTGCCACAACAGTCTTCTGGAGGACCTTGTGTAAGCTGCATATATCTGGGTGGTGAACTAAATAATAGAGATGGACTGTTCTCTGAACATGGTATGGCAGAAAGCAGAGACAACACACAAGTAACACTAGGACAATCATAATGACCTGTTTTCTAATACTTCTCTTCTCCATGGGCAGATGCATGATGTATTTGATAAGTAACACATTGCTAGTGACAATTATCAACATGGGCAAAATAAATCCAACAATTAAAGCATAATAGTTCATTTGCATTATTCTTTCCCATACCTGAATTAGCATGGGTTCAAAGCACTTTGTTATACCATCTCGGTTAACAGTACCAGAAAGCAGAAAGGGAGAAGTGCTAGCAAAAGTAAAAATCCATACACAAGCACAGGTGATTGATATTTTTTTCTTTTTGAGAGTTCCAGGATATGCCACTGAGATGTACCGAAACACACTCAGGCAAGCCAAGAAGAAAATGCTTGAGTACATACTAAAATAGAAGGAAAATGTTGCAACTCGGCAAAGGATGTCTCCAAATATCCAGACTGCCCCCTTCAGATAGTAGATTATTCTGAAAGGCAGGAAAATTATAAACAGTAAGTCTGCTATGGCAAGATTAAGTAAACAGATAGTAGAGGTGCCTTTCTTTTTTTTCATCCTGTAAAAGACGTATATAGCGGCTCCATTAAACAGCAGTCCAGCAAAAAATACAATTATATAAACAGAAGTGTACACAAGGTGCTTGAATTCGTCTTCTGGAGGGCAGGGATGGCTGGTGTTATTGTGATCGTCATTCTGGGTGTCCATCTAAAATATGAGAATATGATATAGAAAGTTATGCTAAATATATCAAAGCTTTGAGATTACATCAAAATATTTCATGCAGTGTAACCATATCATTCATACAGTGTAACTACAGAAAGTTAATGATTTATATTAGTTTGTTATATATTATAATGCCTAAAGTTGATATTGGTCTAAAACATTTAGATTTCTTTGGTGAATCCATGATAATTGGGTGTTATTGATTTGTATGTATTCTCCACAGAAATGCATACACAATACACTTTGAATTGAGGAAAGAGCTCACAGAAATAGTGGTTCTCTAGGTAGGAAGCAATAAGAATTTGCCAAGGAGCATAAAGGCAGTATAAGAATCTGCCAAACAAGACAAAATATGTTGTGTAAATTTCCACCTAAACTAATCAATAAATAAACCAGAAGAAATGCCTCACTTTACGTAATATTAAAAGAATCATTAAAGCTATATTAAAAGGATTATGGTGTATATATATACCTGCACACACACACACTACTCAAAACATCAAGGGGATACTCAATCAGCACAGGATCATACTAAGTCAATTCAAGTGATTGTGAATCAATTTTACCTGCTGTGGTGCCAATAAAAGCAACGACATGTGGACAGAAAGAGCATCAGCAAGCCAACCCCTAAACAGGGAATGATTTTACCAAAGACCATATCCCTCTCCTTATTCTTCCAGTCCGATTTTTCATTAACCTTGCATTTTGCCAGTGCCCTTGTCACTGCATTGTACAGTAGCAGGAAGCGGTAACTGCAGTCCACCCGGGTTGCACAGGTAGTCCAGATATTTCAGAATGGTGCTTCCACATGTGCTGGAGAAAGCAAGTCTTCTGTGTCTCTCGATACAGTCTCAAAAGAATAAAAGTGATACCAGGGGACAGAACTTTACAGGAGATCTTGATTGGGGTATAGCAAGACAATAATCCAGCAGAAGGACCCGTAATATGTCTTTTTTGTGATAAGGAACAGGAGGAGCACTGCCAGAGCCCTACAAAATGTCCTTCAGTGAGCTACTCGTGTTCATGTTTCTGACCAAACTGTCAGAAACAGATTCCATAAGGGTGGCATGTGGGCCCAATGCCCTGTAGTGGACCCTATGCTTATGGCATATATGAAAGAGACTGAAATGCCATGATGAAAATATGCTCTTTATAACATTATCCGCCATAACCAGTTAAAATAACAAATGTGTAAAATTTACTGCAAACCCATTACCAAAATGAACTCACTAACAACGCACAGTTGAACATAAAGTATGAGTCAGGTTTACATGAAGCTTGCAGCAAATCAATAATCTAAATACTTCAACACACACTGTTAGAGATAAGAATAGATATACTAGTGTGGGAAAAAGCAGTGTGGGAGTCATTGTATAGGGAACTACCAAATAAGAATAATAGTTACATATTTCTACCATGTAAAGAAATGAAGCATTAATGATTTTGAACATAAGTCTATTCACATGATGTTCAACTGACTTCCTTAACATTTATTTTTCTGCCTTTATCTACATTCCTTTTAATTAAAAATTTGGATGTTTTTATCAGAATTCATTTTTCTTTAAAACATTGAAAAGTATGTATATAAAAAAGGTAAAACCTAAAACTTGAAATTCATATACATAAAGGTTGCTTACTTGCCAAATAGTTTGTTGTTGTGTTAGGCCAGTTGGTAAGTAAGACAAACAGCCTTGACAGTCAGTAAATGTAGGGTGATCACCTTCATTTTTTCTACCGCAGTTAAGGAAAGCTGATTTGTCACCAAGCTGACTCCAGCTTGTCATTAGACATTGAGCATTAAGCAGCATACATATAAGGTGAACCCTCTGCTCAAGCTTCCTATAAAAATTAATTTAACAGCACAAACTATCCTGACACTTTGGCTGTGTACTCACATGTAATAATTGTTGTTGTAAACGAACGATTAACGACCAATCATCCAATATTCGTTAACAAAAATGTGCACACACTTTCATGACTTTCCAAGGACGCCGATGAACGAGGAATGTCGCTGGAAATGCGACAATGCGACCGTCCCAGCGGATTTGATTAGGCAACGATAGTTCTCTATCTATTGTGTGTACAGTCGTTCAGTGATCGTGGATGGTTCTGCGATATACTTTCTACAGTACGTGTCACTTCCTGCACCGTTCAAACAATCGTATCTAGTCTGTATACATTACTGGTGGATTATATTAGAACGTTTGCATCGTTACAGCATGTACAGAATAAAGCACTATACAATCGTTCAAAATAATCGTTTGTTTTCAAACGATTATTATTGCACGTGTGTACCTAGCCTAACACTGCACAAAGTGGTAATACCAGGACAAAACCTAGGATTCTGTCTTCTCTTGGTTAGCTACCTTGTAACACCCCCAAAACTCTCAATTATTACAGTTAGGGGGCACCAACTGTCTGCCGTGTTAATTTGAAAGCTCCCAGATATAGTTTACCTTTATTTTGATTTAGGGTCAGCTTCACCCACAGTCTGAGTTGAACATTAACTTGTTCAGGCAGCATTGCTTGTGCACAATGATGGGTCATTAGGATTGCATTTTTTTTTTACTTAAAATTTGCAGTAGGAACACAGCTATTTGTAAAGCCAAACATATTTACATGTGGGTGCAGAACACGTGTCACAGCTCTGCTAGGAGCAGTGTTCCCACACGACTTTCCACTTGATTGGCTAAAAAGATAAACACTGATGACGCCTCAAGCGTGTTTACCTTTTTCAGCTAGTCAAGGTAGAGGTCGTTTGAGGCCACTGCACATGAAATACCTAGCAGAGCTTTGGCACATGTTTTGAACCATTTACAATCAGCACTGTGCACACACAAGCTGCCCCCATAGGGCCCATCCAGTCAAGGCAGAGCTCATATGGGGACAATGCTCCCAGTGCCCCTAGTGGAGCTTTGGCATGTGTTCTGCACCCACATGGGGAAACGGTCTAGGTACACTGCAGAACACATGTCAAAGCCCCGCTGTGAAGAGAAACACAAAAACAGTCTGTGTAGACTAAGTCTTAATTCACCCAGTAAATTGTATACATTTTGGTAGATTAGCTTCAAAAACACTGGCTCCAGAGAGGTACTTCAGGCTAGTTCTAAATTTAGTGCACTTTGCCCACTTTTATTCGCAAAAGCACAAAGACACAGAAAAAAAATTAGCGTTTTCACTCACAGGGGATCCAAGTCCTCACAGCATTACGTGTAAAAAACACAACTGTGGACCTAACTGTGCGAGATGTACTCTCAACTCACAGGGTGCATACAGCCTTTGCTGCTGGCCCACCTGGCCTCCCTGGCTGCAACTCCCACCCTTGTCTCCCAAGGCAGGTGCCTTTCAAAAGCAGTGATTGATTCCCACTAGGGAATGTTTGAGGGACTGTCAGATTCCCTGTTTTATAAATAGAGCCCAAAAATAGCTGCTGTAGATAACACATGCCTATAAAACATGAACATGAATGCTGTATTGATTTGATAACCATACTGCAATGTTATTGTGTTAATTTGTATTCTATCTTGCTTTGTATTTTCTGCTGTTTCTAAGTCCTATGAATTGCACATAGACATGTATTGTAAATACTACTTGTTATGGTATAGCTATGAGGAACAGCAAGAGACACGGAGCCTACAAGACGGGCACCATTTACCACTGACACAGGGTCACCATTCTCACCACAGACCACGGGCATTTGTTATACCCACTTATGCCAGGCAGGGTTTACTTGCACCTTCACCAGGTACCCTGTTTCCCCGATTATAAGGCACTCTCTTATATTTTTTAAAATGCCAAAATATGCCCTGGGTCTTATTTTCAGGGGATGTCTTATTTTTTTCATGAAGAAGACTACAGTACACATTTATTGTTGAAAGTCGAGACACACACGCTGCAGCCAGCATAAAGGACACACACGCAGGATCAGATGGGAGCTGTCTTATAAACGGGTAAGTGTCTTATTTTAATTATTTTTTTAAAAATCGGGGGTGGCTTACTTAATGGGGATGTCCTAAAATCGGGGAAACACGGTACTTTTTTTTGCATTTTTTTGCCATTTGTTTCAAAAGATTTACATGTTCTGTACATTAACTACTTCCTTTTCTTACTTCCCCATCAGTTTATGGATTCACTAGACAGATCTGACCTTTAAATTAATAGAAGGCATAACATGCTTTTAATTATCCCTGTGTCACCTTACATCGATCCATGGGCTAGCTTTTTTGCCATTTCAGTTCTTTCTTTTTCTCTTTACTCCTTCTATATATCACATGAAACAAAAACTTTCATAATGTAGTATTCCAATTTTTATGTAAATTAGATGAACTTGCAAAAAGTTAGTTTAACTGTATTTAAAAGTTGAACGGCACAAAGGAGTGTTTTGCACCAGTCTTGCAGCCAGGGGGTTCCTATTTTACTATTCTCAGGGGGCAATTATCTAAAACATGCACTGCTCCAGCCAAGCACACTCCACCATAATAAAGACTAAAAATGCAGAATGATTCTATGTCATCTTCCTACATTTACCTGATTTAAAGCTGCTCATGTCTAACTGAAGATTGGATGGGGGAGTGTGCCTGTAGCATCAATAATTTATTTAAGAAAAGCCTTTAGCAACAAGAAAAAGTATGTGGCCAGAGGACAGAAATTATTGAGTGTCAAACTCTTTACCCTTAGTCTAAACATATGGGCCTTAGGGGGGCACAAAACATTCAGCATCTTAGCTGTTGGTTTCTCTTCTTCTTACCCTAAGTGATTACCATAACAAGACAGTATACCATAAAACATTGCTTTCACCTATCATCTACATAAGGGACGTATCTCTAGAATTTAAAGCAAAGCAACATAGGACTTGATATATATGATCATAATTGATAAATATTCAGCAAAAATATATTGTCATGCTATAAACCAAGTTTAATAAGTAGAAGTAGTGGGCATCATTGGTAGCTTAGAAGCTGAGAAGGTAATTGAGGAATGGAAACTAGAATATGAATAATACTATTTCTAAATACTGTTGTGTCTGTTTACTTTTGGTTTCCTGTTTTTGCTGAGTAGTTAAAACTTGTGTTGTTCCCTATATCTAATTTCCTCTAATTTCAGTTCCTCTTCTCTGTTTATAGGGAGAATTACACTCATATTTCAATGTTTCTGTTAAAAAATATCCCTTATAACCTCATCACAGACTTTTCTAGAGCTGCCCCATTTCCCTGGAATGGTCTTCCACATCCCATTCTGCTTGCTCCTACTTTCTGCTCATTTAAAAGAGCACTCAAAACACATTTTTCAAACTTTCCTACCCATCTTTTTCTGTCTTTTGAAACCCTCACTACTTCCCACCACTACATATCTCCCCTCCTATTGCGTGTAAATTCCCCCACTTGATTGTAAGCTCTTCAGGGCAGGGTCCTTTCCTCCTGTGTCACTGTGTGTATTCGTCTGTCATTTGCAACCCCTATTTAATGTACAGCGCTGCGTGATATGTTGGGGCTATATAAATCCTGTTTATTAATATTAAAATAATAATATCACATTTGGTTATATAAATAACCAGAAACAGGCCTCACTACATAATACTAATATCACTTTAGCCAGAACCTGAAAAGTAAGCACACCACAGAATACAAAAAAAGCAAATCTGGTTCCTTTACAGTATGTAATCAGATTCAAATAGTAGAAGCAATTGTATCTATGTTGTGTCCACAACCTATGATATATCTGCGTACTATAAAGCGGACTGTAATCACAAAACAGAGAATAAATTGCTTCCACTGACTAAATCTGATTAAATATAAATAGTTATAATTAAAATACAGTACAGCTCATCAAAAGGTTGAAACGTGCCACCCGCGCCTCTTCCTTTTCTACAAATTTTTAAATTAGGTATTAAAAAATACAAATTTAAACATTTTACATACTAATAGTAAAAAAAAAGCTAATAAAAATGGGGATTTAATACAATGTAACTACAAATGTCAGAGTTTTATAAAGCCGCTAGGATCAATATACACAGCATTTCTGGTATTACAAAAACATGCAAATGCAAAGATATTACATACAAAATATAAACACATTGCTAAGGGAAGAAGGAAATAAAGGATTTTTATTAAAAAAAAAACAAATAAGATTAACTATAGGTTAATTAGAGGCTTTTGTAACTTATTCATAACAGTATTTTTTGAACTGCAACAGTGACTTTTAGTATTAATGGTATGCAAGACTGAGATGTCCTACAGATGATACCACAAGAGCATAGCCCTTCCTGTGTAATCTTTGGAGCCCCAGGACTTCTGTTCTCCATGCTCTGTTTATCAGGATTGAATCCTACTAGGGCACCAAAGGTGGCTGGCACCTGCAACACAGCTCTACCTAATAAACTGGAAGACTGTAATCTTTAGGACTGAAATATGTATATGTCATGGCTAGGCTATGTGATCTGGTGATCTACAGCTTTTTGGTGGATCATTTGGTAGATTTGGTACATCATTGTGACTTGTGTCCCAGGGCTATAAAGTGTAGCAGAAAATTACTGCATTAGCAGAATGGTGGCAGACTAGAGGGGGAGAATTTTGACATTTTGTCCCCTATTTCTGCTGTTCAAAGGCTTGTTCACAAAAACAGAACCTTTCACAAGATGAGCTACGTCAACTTCTTGTGAGAATAACCCTTGTGGACAACAATAAGGAAGTAAAACCACAGACTTCAGTGTAAAACTGAGTTTCTGTAATGGCTATGGTTGCTGTAAGACTCTAAACAGAGGAAATAGTGTGAATAGTGGCTGCTTTTTTAAAAAAAAAGAAGTTCATGACCAGGGTAGCTTGGACCTTCTAGCCCATCTTTTATCACCACGTCAGAACCTCCACCCCCTCCCCCCAGACCCCCTACCTGCTTGCCGACTACTTCCCCACCATTAAATACCCAAACACCAAACTTTGGTGTTTGGGTATTTACCCAAATACCCAAACACCAAAAATTTGAATTGGCTGGCAAGTAGCCGTTTATTTAACCACCATTAAATAATTTACCATTCAAGTAATAACCAAACAAATATCCAATAGTAAATAAATGACAAATAAATAAATACATTTTTCACTTTAGATATACAAGCATACATTAACATGCCACTCCATTAATAATATTATTATTATTATTAATATTAAACTGGGATCATATAACACCAACAGATTCAACTGAATATAACCCAATTAACCAACAACCTAATTCCCCTATTTAATATTAGATAACCATAACCACAATATCCATAATGTTATCAAACTCCAAAACTCACCATTATACACCCAAACAACCAGGCTGCAGGTCTCAAAAGGCAAAATCTGCACCCCACAGTAATTTAACTCTTCCAAAATCTCCACCTTGGCCCCTAGCCACCCAGCACCGCCTCAGGAGCAATAATCATCCATTCACCATAATGGGGGGGACCCCACCAAAGATAAATACCCCCTGCCAAAATCCACCACTTTACCATGCACTGGATCCTTGCCTTCCAAGACCCCAACCAACACAGAGCTCAGGTGTGAAACGGACAGTGTCTCTGGGACCTCCCCCAGCTCCAAGTGCACGCTGCCGGCGTCTAGGGATATCCCAGAGTCTGGTTTGATGACGTAGGGTCGGGGGCAGTGCTGCCTATTCAGACCACGTCATCATGAGCAGAGGCGGAGGGCTACTCCCCCAGTGTCCATGCTCAGTGCTGCGGCCAGTCATAGACTGGTCACAGCAAAGCATCCCCTTCTAAAAAGACGGGGATGTACGGAGAGATCATTAAAAGAGTGTCCAGGAAAATCCTGGGTGCTCCCGTCCCCGCAAGCTGGGCGGGAGGGGGGAGGAACTTCTCCACCTCGGATGTCACCCTAGAAAGTGGGGGGGATTTTACTAGAAGTTGGGTAGAAATAGGAATATAAAACTCACCACACGACTCAAACCGAACCAAGCACAACTGAATGCCCCAAATTGAAATTCAAACAACTAATTCCCTCCAAATTCATAGGCAAATCCTGCAACCCATGCACCATAAACCACCAGCTGCCCCTGCTAACTGCCTCCCCGTACCCCACTACTATAGAATCAACTACCAATCAAATCAACAAACCCTAAACCACATCCTCAACATACCTACCACTCAAACCCCGTCCAGGAACTTCACCCCATCACAACACACCCCACAATACGCCTGCCACACTACGCCCCCCCTTCAACAACCTCCTAAAGAAAGAAGAAACTTGCCGCTTACGAAACCTAATCCACTGAAAACAAGACAACCTCCCTCAGAAAGTGCCCAGCATTGGTAATCATAATATGTTACTGGTATCCCAACCCAAATAGACATAACAGCTGGAGAGCCGCGACAGAGGCCATCCCAGTATGCTAACACAGCCACAGTACTGTCCCCCAGCGAATACCCACCCCCCACTGAATGGCCACCAAAGAACTGACATCAGGGAGTAACACTGTATACCGGCCAACACTTCTGGCACCATGGAGTAGTTTAAGTATAGCATGCCCCCAGTACCAACACCAAAGAGAAAGCAAGAATAGCTTCCCCCGTATCGACACCAGGGAGCCACCAAGTAACCATCCCACAGCACCGACACTTTGGAGAGATAGAGTAGAGCACCCTAGTACTTCCCTCGGGAGTAATAGAGTATACTCTCCCCAGAATTGACATCGAGGAGTAAGTGCAATCCAATCTCACAACATTGACACCAGGGAGTAATAGAATATACCCTCCGTACAGACACCCAGGAGAAATAAAGCATAACACCCCCCCCCTTTACTGATACCATCAAGTAATGTAGTATACCATCCAACCTCTGATTTTAAGGAGGCCCTGACTCAGCCACCCTCTGTACTGACACCAGGGAATAATAGAGTATACCCCCCAGCACCCCTAACACCGAAAGTAATAGAATATACCATCTAACACCATTAACAATAGGGAAGAATGGATCATAAAAACCCACTGTCCCAAACCGAGGGATAAATAAAGCCTATCCATACCCAAAACCAACCCCCCAAGGATTAATAAAGTATACTGTCCAACATAACTGACACCAGGGAGTAACGACATATACCAACCAGCCGTACCGACACTTGAGAGAAATAATTTATTATCATCCCACAGCACTGACACCAGGGAATAATAGCGTAAATCATAGCCCAGTACTGACACCTGGGAGAAATAGGATAAGCCATCTCACCAGATTGCCACTAGGGAGTAATATAGTACACCATCCCACTGTACTAACACCCGTGAGAAATATTGTATACCATCCCACAGTACCAAGCCCAGGGAGTAATAGCACATATCATCCCACTTTACCGACACCTAGGAGAAATACCACCCCACAGCACTAACCAGAGAGTAATAGCAAATACTATCCCAGAGAATTGACATCTGTGAGAACTTGTGTATTCCATCCCCCCAGCACTGACGCCAGGGATCAATAGCAAAAATACCATCACACAGCACTAAAGACAGAGTAATAGAGCATACCTTCCCCCAGTACTGACACCTGGGAGAAATAGAGCATACTATCCCACAGCATTGACTCCAGGGAGTAATAGACTACACCATACCCCAGTACTGTCACCCCAGAGAAACAGTGTATATCATCCCACAGCATCCCCCGGAGAAATAGTAAATACCCTCCCAGTGTACTAACACCTGGTAGAAATAGCGTATACCATCCCACTGTACCGACACCAGGGAGTAACCACAAATACTATCCCACAGTACTGACACCAGGGAGTACTAGCAAATGCCATCCCACATTACGGATACCAGTGAGTAATAGTAAATACCATCCCATATTACTGACACCAGGGAGTACTATGAACTAACATCCCACAGTACCAACACCAGGGAGCAATACTGTATACCATGCCACAGCACTGACACCTGTGACAAATAGTGTATCCCAACCCACAGCACTCGAACCAAGGAGTAATAGCAAATTCCATCCCACCGCACTGACATCTGGGAAAAACCACATATACTATCCCACAGCACTGACACCAGGGAGTAATAGTGTATACCGTCCTCAGTCCTGACACCAGGAAGAAAACCAGCATATCAAGCCCCAATCCTGACCAAAACACCCCCTCACCCCAATTTGCCTTTCCAGTGCCAACCATGTTTCCCACCAGCTTCACCTCCTCCCCCACCACTTTGCTCGCCACACTACACAACCGAGCGCCCACACTGCATCCGAGCCCTTCTGCCTAAATCCCAGCACTCCTCCAAATCCACAACCTCCTACCTTAACAAGGTTGGCGATCTACCCGCCTGCGGACTGCCGCCGCCCACTGTTCCTAAACTCACCCTGAATTAGAAAGCTCCAGCAGTAAAAGAGCAAATTGTCCCCACCCACATCCCTCCAGATCTTCTAGCCTTACACGCCACTCCATTGCATGCCCCCGATTCCCCCCAACTTTAACCCTTCCCCCTCACAGCCCCCCCTTTCGCAACCCCCACCCACCCTTTTCGGCCACAGCCCCCTCGCGTACCGCAGACTGTCAGTGCGGCTCCACAGAATGAAAGGCCCCTGCTTCATGAGAGGTCCCTCTCCCTGATAGCTGCAGCCCCCCCAGAGCTCCAGAAGGATGGGGCTTCTTCCCTAGCCTGAACCCTGCCTGGGTCCACCATGACCCAGCTGACCCGCAGGAGGGTCCCTAATTGGGCTCTCAAATAGTCAAAAAATCCCCCCCAAACCTATCTACTCTAAATAGCAGCTGGGCTTCACACTGTAAAGCCACTGCCCCCTAAGCTGAACTGTGAGGCCCTAAAAAATTCTCCCTCTCACTTTCGTCCTGCCCCTTTTAACTCGTCCTATGCTTAATCCCCTCCCACCTCACTCCCCAAACTAGCACAGCCCCTCCTAGCCTTTTATTTACCCCTTAACACCCCTGGGCTAGGCCTGGCACCCTGTCATGTAGGCCCTCAGATTGTGGTGGTATCGGCTATATTTGTTTACACACTTAGTAAAACATCTTGATTTGTATAAAATTAATAGAAAGCCAACTATGTGTTACAATGCACATTGTGACTAAATCACATTGGTTTAGCCATGTCTATTACAAAATTTTCACTTTTAATAAACCATGTCCACTATATGCAGCAAAGCACTTTGCATGTAGTATGACCCTTCCTGTTTATTTTTCCATGGCCCCTCAACCAATTCCTAAGATATTTCAGCTGGTAATGTTGTTTCTAGTAAATTATTATAAAAGGTAAATAAAGCTTGACTTTTTTGTTTAATTTTAGATAGTGAAAAGGAGGAGAATGGTTACTCTTCTCATGTTTTTTTCCCCCCTACTGTGCCCCACACAACAAATGTACTTTTAATTCCTTCACTGTAAAGCAACATAAAGTATGAAGTAAATCTCCTTTAACTCCTTTATTCTAATTCTGTCCGTTTTTTTATGCAAAAAGTGGTACATTGTTTTGCATGGAAATTTATTTTACATTGTAGGCCTATAATTCTTATACATAACTTACCAAAATTCCTCTAATATTTAAAAAAAATCTAGGAAAGTTATTAATAAACTTTAAATAAATAAAAAATCACACAAATCTGTTAAAAGGGTGCATAAAATACAGAAATCTGTTATATAACTGTACAGTAGCATATAAATTACATATATAATATAACTATATATATATATACGGTATATTATATAAAGATTTCTTTGTATTGGATTCAATACAGGTATTTTGTATTGAATCCAATCCAAAGTAATTAAAATTTCCCGCTGAGCCTCCTGCACACACCGACGCATGCACCAACATCCCTGGGAAACCCCAGGAACGTCACTGCATTAGCTGGCTGGAGATCAGAGGAAGAGGACATGGCCTGAGGACCTGCACAGACAGGCAGGACACAGGGGGACACCGATGGGACAAGGTAAGTGGTTTTTTTTCAATGCTTTTAGCTACCCCAAGTGTGACTCGGGATTACCGCTTTTTGCATGTATTTTTTACCCCAAGCCACACTCGAAAATAACCCCAGGGGGGTTAAACAATAATTACTGGAAAATTTTGTTCCCATTGCAAGAATTTTTCTTCTGATGGCAAAAATAGTTTTGGAATTTTCTTCATTTTCAGTTCTGGTAAAAATGGTCACCAGGACAAGTATAGGGAATGGCATCAAAAGCAGTAATACCATAACAAAGATTCTTCCTCCCATCACTATATCCAAAGCTACAAGTAAACCGTTTGACTTTACCTAAACTTTTATTCACTAGGAACATTACAACATACTGACCATTACTGTGTAACCATTACAAAGATTGTGTGTAACCACTTCTCCTATTCAAATATACATTTGTGGTTTTGATGCGAGAATAGGAGCAATCTCTAATAAACAAATGTTGCTCTCTGATGGAAAAAAGCCTTGCTAATAGAATGGGACTACAGTTATTACAGTCTTTTGCCAATAAAAAAATACATGCAGGTGCAGATTTTATTGCCTCAAGGGTACCGTGGAAAATCACAAATTACAGGTATGTGGAAATGCTTGATGGCGTCCCTGGTGTTATGGAACCAGCACAATTTTCAGAAAAGAGATTCACACATCTGGATTTATCAAGCAGTATTAGGCATGCTCTGTAATGATAAAATAGGGGACAGAATTTTTGAATTTTTGGCTCAGTACTGTCAAGCCTGACTCTGCAGAGGAAATGGTGAACGTATTTTATATATTTATAATGCATAAAATATTTCTGTTTGATCTGCTAGAGTAGAGGAATTTTGAGAAATCAGGAACTCTGATATGTTAAAAGAAACTCACCTTACTAAAAGAGAGAGAGAGAGATAGCGAGACAGCTGTGTAGGAGGCTCACAACTGGGTGAGGAACAGCCAAACTCTGCTACCAAGGTGAGGTTGTGGACATTCCATGTTACGGGTCATACATCATGGCAGGACTGAGCACAGCAACAAGACACAAGAAAATGAGAATTACATGCTACTCAAGCATGATATTCACCATGCAGTACCATCAGGAAAATGTCTGATTGGCCCCTACATTATTCTGTAGCAGGACAAGGACCCCAAACATATGTCTTCAGTGTAGAGAAGAACAAGGAGTGCTGCATGTCATGGCATGTACAGAACCCCGATCTCAACAATATCCAGTGTGTCTGGGATTACATGGAGAGACAGAAGGATATGAAGCAGCCTACATCCACAATAGATCTGTGATTAGTTCTCCAACATGTTTGGAACAATCTACCTGCCGTGCGCTTTCAAACACTTTACATTGATAATTAAAATAAACTAATAGCACTTGCTTAAAACTTCTGCAGAGTATTGCAGATTTATACGTCCATGACAGAAAAAAGCCTAACTGGAAACAGCCCCCCTATAATTGAGAATACTAACCAAAGAACAATCACACCTTCAATATTGGGCTGTTAAAGTTTGCCTAAGGTAACAAGTATTTTCCTATACAATTGCAACAATGCATTTTATAACAAAATTCTTTATCAATCAAGTAGCAACATTAAAAAGAGAATAACTGTTCCATTCATTCCATTAAAAAAATTTTTGTACACCATTAAAACAAACTCTCCAACAGGACATTACAGGTTATAGAACTGCACATTTTTATTTTAATATATACACTTTAGGATTGGAACAAAGTTTATTTATGAACTTTATTAAAGAATAACCTGCTTTTCCCTCTATAGTAATCAAGTCTAATAGTCTGAACAAATAAACTCTGCCCTGTGAAATGCATACCATAAGGAGACTTGGATGTATAAATAACTTTTCTTGTTTAATGAAACTCTACACTGTGATAGCTGGTTTTGCTCTTATTTCCTCATTCTTATTTCCTTATTTGCTTATAGTTTAATCCCTAGCATGCACATAGGGTGGTGCCAGCTCCTCACTTTTTGTGTTAACCCTAAATATGCTAATTTTTAATTTTATGCATTTATCTATTTTATGTAGTATATAACATACTTAATTTCCTATGTACCATATATAGCTGGCTTTGTGGGAAAAATAGCTTTAGTTTTATGACTGTTATGGTTAAACTATGTCAATAATATCCTCTCCATACCCCTAGGATTTTGTCGTTTGGATTATATTTATGTTCTTCACATGTTCAGACAAAGAAGCATTGAAATGCAGAATTTTCAAAGGTTGATAGAAAGTTCATTACCTTGTGATTGTTAACTAGTGAATAACCTATATCATCTGTATACTAGAAGAAATAATACTGTACATCCAGTACTGACATGAAATAAAAAAATTTCCACCAAGGGGGTAGTGGGGCAGGCACACCATGCCCTCACTTTTTTCGGGACCCCCATATAGGCTCTCCCTGCGTGCTTGCCATAGATAGCCTTCACTATTACCGGCACCTCTCTTCTTTTTTTATGACTACACCCCTGATTTCAACAGATTGGCATACACAATGCTAATACTTTAGTTTGTGCAGATTTTACATGTTTAATTCATCACTTCTTTTATCAGTTTGTAGGCACCAGTGGGGCACAGCTTTGCCCATTTATGATCATTACAAAGCTATGCAAAGCTGTGTTCTCTTTATGCCAGATAAGAATAAGATCTTCTGTAAAGTTTATTGCAGGTAGGTAGAAATTAAAACTAGTCAGTATACACTTAAAATAAACTCTCTGTGTTGAGTGAAGCATCACCCTAGCTTGCTTTAAATCTATCTTTGCTTGAGATGTGCAAAATGCTAAAATTCACTTACTGTAAACAGTAAAACCATAATAAAATGATCTCTTAAAGGCAAAAAAACAGCAAAAACCTAGCAGTTTATTGGTTAAATATTGATTAAAAAACTATTGCAAGTATCAGTGCAACATTAGTTTTTACAATCACTCAGTAAGTTATATTAAATATCAGACTTACTTGTGCCCTCTTGTGGAAGGTTCAGCCTTTCCTTTATCATCCAATAAATGATCTGTTTAAAGCGAAAATAATTTTAGTCAAGTAATACAATTAAAGTATAAAAGAAAAGGTTCTTAAAAGAAATAATGATGAACCTTCTAAGCAGTATGGTTCCTTAAAAAGTATTTCTGAAGCAGTGATGCTTTAACTGAAATATTAAAGATGAAATGTTCTTCTAATGTTAGGAGGAAGAGAAAAGCAAAAAAGGGAAAGGTCTTTTTAATATATTTATCTATCATAAGAGCATACATATGTCAGCTTCCTCTCTTGGGAAGGAAATTACAGCAATTCCATTTATATGATACCGCAAAGTATTCATTTTCATTTGAAATCCTCATCCAAAATAGACAGTGGGGGAAGGTAAAACTAATTTAATGGGTTATGGGAAAAGGCAAAGGGAGAGCACATCCTGTTCAGTAATATGGAAAAATAACATTCTTTAAAGTGCTCATTTATTCGGAACATCAGCAAATGAATAATATTATCCAGTAAAATGCAAAATTTAGAAATGTCCTTTTTATAGACTTTTTATCAAGTTTTATGATTTTTTTTTCTAAATTTCAGATAAGGCAGAACTTCTGGGAGCCTCTTGCAACTCATTATGTTTTCTGTAAACACCGGAACTCTTTGGTACATGCAACCCTTCCAAGGGACTGCAATATATAATCTTAGTCTCAGGAAGAACATAACTGGGAGAAATAAAAAAGGATTTCAAAACATTAGGGATATATATATAGTGCTAGTTGTGCATTGCTAAAAACCATGTTGGTTTTATTTTGGTCCATGGTTATGAATTTAAGAGAATGAGCTGAGTTAAAGTAGCACGGCTCCAGTGTGTAGAAACATTGCCGCACCACATGAATGTGATTGACCTCTAAGGACCCATTTAAACCATGATGGTTCATCACAATAGAGTTAAAGTACATACATTTTACATGCTTTTCATTAAGGCAAAATAATTTATTTGAATGGGTTTCCCAACTTGCACATGGACAAAAAGGGGTTCATGAAAAAGTTATCATGGACCAGTTAGTATAAACTACATACATTTGTAAAAAATATTTGTTTTTTTTAATGATTAGTACAAGAAAACAACTTCCATGCATATCGGATATGTGCTAAAAAAATATTTTCCCCAGGTGTCGGCCGGCTAGTACGCTTCTGTAGCACACCAAATAGACAAGAAAGTCACCACTGACTATCAACCACCTGGCCCAAGATGTTCAGTCCAGGCAGTTCTTTACCATTTACTAGTTACAAAATCTCATGTATATCAGTATTTTTTCTTTTTTTTTCTATATATTCCTTTATATTTTTAATCCTAAAGCTTTATAAAAATACAGTATTTAGTGACCCTGTCACAAAGTTCTATGTTTTGGGTATAGTGTTACACCCTGTGCCTCTGTCTCCCATATGTGCTCTTACATTGTCACCCTGTCACACAAGCTTTCAATAGAGATTTAAAGCAGCCATTCTGTCACACATTACAAAGTCATAGTGCACTATGGTTACTATTAGAAATCCAACCCTGACAAAATCTTTGCAGCCTTGACTGTAATAATGTTTTTCTAAAAATAGCAATTGTTTACAATACACAGTGCTTTAGGAAGATAACTTTCATTTGGTTAGGCTGTATACTATTTTTAGAGTATTTAAAATAAACTTAATATCAAACCACCTCTATTTAAAAAAAAGAAAAGATCACAATTCTTATTTGATTCTTTCCCATCTGCTTCTATCTCTGGTGCCTGGTGAAAACTTGTGCTGCTTTTTAATTCACAGCCCCCCCCCCCCCCATCCTTCTCCCGTTTCCAATAGGTTTGTACGTAATTCTGGAATAAATTTTACAAAGGATGAAAATGAACTATCCTTCTAATCAATGGCTGGGTTCAGTTAGCTGCATATCTGTGATAATCTACATATTCACATACTTTAGATAACGCAATAGTTTAAAGGTTAGCACTCTGACCTTTGCAGCCCCAGATCCCCAGGTTGGAATCTGGGACAGGATACTATCTGCATGGAGTTTGCAGGTCCTCCCTATGTTTGCGTAGGTTTCCTCCAATATTCCAAAACCATGCAGTTAGGAAAATTGGGTTCCCACCCATAAAAATTGACCTTAGACTGTGTTAATGACATATGACTATGGTAGGGACATTAGATTGTGAGCCCCTTTGAGGGACAGCTAGTGACATGACAATAGACTTTGTAAAGTTCTCCGTAATATGTTGGTGCTATATAAATACTGTGTAATAATATTATTTTACTGAATTGTGTAATCGTCATAATTGCCCATTACTGCTAGACCACTGCTGTGTTCATATGCAAATATACTAAACTTAGGCTATGTACACACTTGCAATGGTTCTGGTCCGATAATCGGCTCAGGGCCATACATATGACCAAGACTCATGTGAGTGCACCGCTGATCTTTTTAGAGTGCTGTGCTATATATCAGAGCTATATTTGGTGATCACTAGGAAAGGCATGGAGACATTTTAACCAAACTTGCAATGTTCCATCATCACTCGGAAACGCATCGAGACATTTCAACGAAACTTGCTAGACATATGACTCAGACTCATGAGTGCACCCCTGATTTTTGTATAGTGCTGAGGTATATGTCAGAGTTATATTTGCATGTATGTGTGTGTGTATGTATTGCTTTTTTTGGACTCACAAGTTTCTGGCCTGTAATAATGCCTTAGAGAAAACGTAAGGCAATTGGCTGAGTGTAAGCAAAAAAATGAAACAACACCCTAGACAAGAAAATACAGATGACAGGAATAGAAGACTTGCCACACTGGGCGGGAGGGCTACTACATCCAGAGCTTCAGAGATAGTAAAACAGCATGAGGCCCAACTACAGGATAACAGAGATAGAGCTACAACATCTAGAGGTTCAGAGATAGTAAAACAGCATGAGACCCGAGTACAGGATAACAGAGATAGAGCTACTACATCTAGAGCTTCAGGGACAGTACAACAGTGCGAGACCCGAGTACACAAAATGAGAGAAAGAACCAGACAATTATGGACTGCACAACATTTTAGCTTAGCACTGGAAGGATTACACTATGATCCACATAAAGACTACTCACAGCATGCAAGTGTTACTATCGGAAAAATGGAAATGGTTTGTAGTTACTGTCAAGCCAAGAAGTTTAAATCTGAGTCTCCTGGTATTGGCTGCAAAAAAAGGAAAGTCAAATTCTGCCAATTGGAAACACCACCACAAGAACTTTGTAATTACAAATCAACAAATACCTCAAATAGTCAAAGCATTTTCCTAATAACATCAGAAAATACAACTACTGTTTCCAAATGTCATCATTCGGTGCCACATCAGTTGTTTAACAGCCTGGATTTCCATCCACATTCATGGTGCAAAGGCAAATTTACCATTAAGCGGGATTGTTACTTCCGCTGCCAGATCAACCACCAAAATTTCTACAACTATATTTTATTGAAAACAAACCAATAGAAACTGACCAGAGGTGCACCTACATCTCAGGAACATTTTCAGATTTCTTAAAGTTACAAAGGATGTTTCATGAGCACAATGTTCCTAATAAAACATTTACAACAGCATTGGAACATATGCCATTAATTTATGCTAATTTAAATGTATTTTAATTTAATTGTATATTGTACTTATAGTTTTAAAACCTGTAAAAAAAAAACATTTCTTTGATTTAACACTATAGCTTTTTTGATTCCTTTTCCTGTATAATAAAGGATTTCAATAAATAAATATCCGGGCAACGCCCGTTAATCAGCTAGTTTGCTTATTAAATGCGGTAGCCTTTCCTGTGCTTGAAAGGTAAACCATTTCAATAGTGGCTGCAAATTGACCAAACATGTTAGTGAACAGCATGGTAATGTATTTCCCAGTTGATTTGGCAACCACCCACTGGTAACATATTTACAGGAAATGTCATGGTGTGGGACATAATGTGTTACACGTGTAATAGAGAAAGATTAGTGTTAATTTGCAAGAATTTGAGGAAGCGTCCCTCTTGGAGCAATACAAATGAGAGTATCCCTTACTATAAATTGTTCTACAGACTTCTTTGCTAATAGAAATAGGAAAGATTTTAAATGTTTCCAAATATGTTATTTCTTGCCAACCAGGCCCCTATGGTGTTGTTTTAAACAGGAGCTCATAAAACCTTTCCAGCCAGGTTCTATGCTTATAGAAGGTTTGGTTTTAACTGTAGGGAGGACTAAACTATGAACAATAAATTTGGAAAATAAAGAACATTTTCCAGACATCTTGTGAACACAATGAGGAAAGTTTGGCCATCACATCATAGTTTAAAATAACTTTTACTGCTTGTTCAAAATATGGAAATACTTAAGTGTGCATAGTGTGTTTACTAGTAACTCTTTCATTGAAATCAAATTAAAAAATTTGTTTAACCCCCACAAAGAGAATGTTGAGATAGTAACTGATTTACTGAATTAACTTTCAAAAGTAATTATTGAAAAAGGGAAGGAAATAAACATTGCTACAGCTTGTGTAACACATAATTTGTGCAAAACTACATGGATTAGGGCTTTAGAATCTGACTTGCAACTGTGAACTGCTCTTTATGAAATAGAAAATGAAAGCATATTCCTTTTTATTAGTATATGCTTTTTATCATCCTATTATAAGGTTAGTATGTATTACATTAAGGCAGGGGTGTCAAACTCTGGCCCGGGGGCCAAATCTGGCCCCCAACATCCTTTTGTTGGCCCCCAAAGTAATCCTACATATGAACTGCTGCTGCATTGAAATAGCACCGATACTACAATTCCTGGCATCACTCATGTCTATAGACCAGCTGGCTCTCTGCCTATGTGTGGCTCCGCGTTGGACTGTTTTATAGACGCAAATAATACCAGAAATTTTAGTAGCAGCGCTATTTCAATGAAGAAGGAGCTACCACTCCCCTTCAGCTGTACTTTTCCTTGCTACTCCAAGACATGTAGGATTGAATGGTTGGATTTTCATAGAAGAATATTGTTATTATTATTGTTAGCCTGTGCAAAAAGGTTACCATTGAAATTTAAGTTAGAAGGCTACAAATAGAGAAAGAGGCATAATATTTTTTCCTTGTTCCAGAGTGAATGTGAAGCAAAACATCTTTGTTTCCATATGAAAAGGGTTTATATCTAATGAGAATTTTTTTCAATAAATTTCAAGATTGGCCCTTGACTTTAAGTTTTTGATTTTGGCCCTCTGTGTATTTGAGTTTGACACCCCTGCATTGAGGTGTCATCCTTGCAACTTACTGTTTGTGTTCAATTTGGACACATTATTATGGATATTTTTGAGATGTTATGCTCACAGTCTATGAATGGCTGTCTGTGGACTTCTTTCACTTCTAAGGACATGTACACATGGCAGATGATTCTCGCCTGGTAATAATGGTTGGACTCGCCTCGGATGAGAATTTGATCTGTACAGCGTTTTCCTGATGTCCTTCATGGATCTGTCCTGACGCATCCTTGAGCTACGACAATGGCCAGTTGCTCACTTGTTCCCCTTGCCCTTTTCATAAAACAGAACTTTTATGTTACTCTTTTGTAGCTGGAAACAATCATGAAAGATTGTTTCTATAGACAATAATTGAACATGTTTATGCAGCCTAACACAAAATGCCCAGATCTTCACAGGTTCTACAGGCAATAATATGTAGCTAGACCAGGGGTCTGCAACCTGCGGCTCTGGAGCCGCATGCGGCTCTTCAGCCTACTTGTTGTGGCTCCCTTCGGCTGCCGCGGTGAGATCTCTGATGGGGGATCCCCTTCCTCCCAAGACACTGCGGAGGAGGGGGATTCCCTATCCGGTGTTTTAATTAAAAAAATCTACCAGTGAAATAAATCTACCACGGGGCGTGTACAAATTGGTGTGTACAATGACATCCCCCTCCTTTCAACCCCAATTCCTCTGGAATGGGGAGATGTACAAAACCAAAAATGTAGGTGCAAGTGGGGGACACCTGTGACTAACACCCCCTAAAATTTAATTGTTAGGCTATCATCAGAACATAAAGAACTCTGCTCATCAAAAAAATCTACCGTTACACATTGCTGGAGGCACCTGAACCCCAATTTCTCTGGAACAGGAAGGGGGTACAGGTGAACAAAATTAGAGGTGCAAGTGGGGGACACCTGTGGCTAACACCTCCTAAAAACTCCACCCATCAAAAAACCCCTACCCTGTTAGACATTGTTGGAGGCTTCTAGCACCTAAACCCCAATTTATCTGGAAACGGGGGTACAGGTGAAAAAAATGTGAGGTGCAAGTACGGGACGCCTGTGGCTAACACCTCCTAAAAATTCATAAAAACTCTGCCTATCAAAAAAATCTACCCTGTTACACATTGCTGGAAGCATCTAGCATGTGAACCCCAATTTCTCTGGAACGGGGGGGAAGCGGTACAGGTGACCAAAATAGAGGTGCAAGTGGGGGACACTTATGGCTAACACCACCTACAATTGAATCGCTAAGGCATCATCAGAAAATAAAGATCTCTGCCCATCAAAATAATCTACCCTGTTACGTTAGAAGCTGGAGGCTTTTAGGGGCATAGTTCAGTGCTTAATTTATTTCAAAGTAGGCCTACACATGCACACTTGTTGTAACAGGTAAAATTAAAAAAATATTAAAACTTTTAAAAGTTTATAAACTGTGTTATGTTTTGCGGCTCCAGAATATTTTTCTTTAGTGGAAGAGGAGGCCAAATGGCTCTTTTGATAGTAAAGGTTGCTGACCCCTGAGCTAGACTTATCCATCCTTCCCACCACTCCTCTTCTGCTGCCTCTCTTTGTAGTTCTCTTCATTGGCTTCCATTTCACCTTAGAATCAAAATCAGGCTCCTGTGCTTTGCCTTCAAATCCCTCCACAGATCCTGTCCCACTTACATTTCTGATCTGATAGAAGAATTTACCCCAAGCTGCTCTCTTCGCTCCTCCAATTACCTAATAATAACTTCCTCACTCATAACCTCTTTATACAAGGGCTCCAAGACACGGCTCCAAGACAGCTCTAGAGCTGCCCCGACTCTCTGGAATGGTCTTCCAAGCTCCTACTTTCTGCTCATTTAAAAGAGCACTTTTCAAAATTGCCTACCTGTCTTTTTCTGTCTATTAAAACCCTCACTACTTATCCACAAATCTACATCCCCCTTCCTACTGTGTGATAATTCCCCCACTTCTTAGATTATAAACTCTTCAAGGCAGGGTCCTCTCCTCTTGTCACTGTCTGTATCTGTCTGTCATTTGCAACCTCTATTACTCTTTATCGCTATTACTCTCTGCATGGTATTTATAAATATTATGTATTATATATAATATATATATATTATTATGTATGCACCAGCCCAAACAATATAAATAGACCATTTTTCTCTGTACCATGAAACTGTCAAATCTTTGGTCCATTCATTTCATGTCAGTGAACAGGGTAAAGACTGATAAAGTCTCATTTATTATTTACTTCAACTAAAGTAAAGTACAACTAAGCCCAACATTTAAATGAATTTCATCTTACCAGTTCCTTGATGTAGTGGCTGCATTTGTTTAAATTTATCAGGTTAGGCATATCTTTTCCACAAAACTTCCTGCATACTGAACTAAAAACTCAAACAAACATATTAGCCTTCCCAGCTATTTTTTTTGAACTTCAAATGCCTCCCCCTTTGTCAAGAGGGGTGCTTGCTAGGGTTACAACCATGGTCTATTATACATAGGGTATGATTAATGTTACCCTAGGACAGAAAGTATGCTACTTGGAGAATCACAAAGAGCTGAACTCTAACCTTTTCTTCAGTTCTGCACAGTTGTGCCGGCTTCTATGTCTCAATTCTTGTATTTATGGGGGAGCAGCATCACATGTGGGTATTACCTAGGCAGTATATATGCAAATGCCTCCTGCCTAGTAATGACCACTTCTCCAGTCTGACATCCATCCATCCATTAACGTATTTAAATATTTTATTATGATTCATTTTTTAGAATATTTTGAAGCCATCATTTTTTTACATACACCAGAAACCAAAAATGATTCTATAATATTTTTTCCCTAAAAAAACTAACTAAAAAAGTAAACAAAATTACCATCAAACTGTTAAATGAAATTTAAAAAGTACCCATTATGTAGTCTATGGACATGCATCTTTTAGAACCAAGCTTAATGACCAATATCCTGGTCGAATCTGACTGTAACCAAATCTGGACAACAAAACTACTGTCTGCATGTATGTACCCAAAGATTGGTTACATTGCATTTTTCAGGGTGGATTTACTGATTGTTACAACAGAGGATGCGCATGAAATGAGTAAATGACAGGAGTTCCATAGAAATAACAACAAACAATTAAGAGATCTGTTTGTATGCCATCTTTTTATTTGACTGCAAATGTATCAGGCTTACACAGTTCTTGACACAACTTGCATATCTGTTTAATAAATGGTTAATACAACCAACTAACGTTTACATGCTTTGAGTGGTTTACTTATGGTGGCTTCAGAAGCATTATTTATATATATATAAACCAACTTTATCTCTTCTTCCTTCATTATAAGAAAATTATCTCACCCAATAGCCACAGAATAGCAATAAATCAACTTTTCCAAACCACAGACTCAATTCACAAAGCTTTAAATCCAAATCTGTATCTAGCTCACATTTTTCTACAGGAGTGGAAATGAATTAGTTGCTATAGACGCCTGTCACAATATTCATCTCACCAGTTTCATAGAATGTTCATGTGAGACTTTAACTAAGTGCTACACAATAGGATGAAACAAAGACACTGCAATCTTGTACTACATGCGTAGAGATACCCACACAAAATGTACACTTGATGCAATGCAACTGTTTGTGTTTTGATAAACTTTATCTCTTTATAAAGCAGTGAACCTGACATTCACCAACATCTAGTGAATAATCTTCCAGGTCCATGTGTTTTTAGTAGCAGTGATTGATTCGTTGGTTAGTTCCAACCTTTCAAGTTCACCAGAGCTCATGCGACATTTGGTGAATTTCAGATTCACTGCTTTCTAAAAAGAATCCATAGTCATTGAAAGTAAGCAATATACATTTGACAAATCAAAACCATAAATCTACAAAATATTACAATTGTATAGTTCTTTTTGTTTGTATTTGTTGTCTAGGAGATGATCATTTGTTTATAATTATACAAATTATCACAATAGTCTTTTTTCCCTTTTTTTTGTTGTACATTCTAAAGTTTAAAGCAAAAAAGTAAAACATACTTGCCTATGCTGCTGGTCTGTGGTCAGTTTAGATGTGATGTAAATGCAGCAGCACAACTTTTGTTGTTTTATTAACTCTGTGTTTGTCACACCCAGGAAAAGACAAGGAGGGGCGAGTACCAAAGGCTGTGAAAGAAACAGAAACACTGGAATTAGCCTTACTTTAATATTTCACTGTGCCACATCCTTTTAGTAATCCCATATAGTGATATAAAGGTGGAGGGGTAAAGTGGGAAAGGGTTAGAATCTGTGACTGGTTGTCATTACTCTCAGTATTCTTGTTTGGTACGCTCAGATCTGATAGAGCACATATATATATTCTGTAACAGTGAATTATCACACATTCATCAATACACGTCATCGCAAAGATATACCATCCATTAAAAATGGTCACCAAACCACAACAGAGAAAAAAAATGTACATGACCCATTTTTAGCAACACACCACAATGATAGATTTATATGTTGAATACATTCAATAAATCATATCACAATGCACTGCACATAGAGCCAATATATTCCCACATATTACATAAACATGTTCCATTTTAGTATAAGTTTGATTTAGGCACTCAATGTGTATTTATTATTTGTCCTGATGACTAGGGATGAGCAAGAATGTCTCTGCCATTCACGTGAAAATTTCCTCGAAGTTCCGATGGTTCCTCGAAATTTTGCCAAACCATCGGAAATCACTATAGGAGGATTACCGCGGCTGCATTCATAAATACAGCCGTGGGAATGCTCCTGTCAGTGAGCGATCCCCAGACACTACAGGTCAGAATGAGGGCAAGCCCTTATTCTGACCTGTAGTGCCCAGGGTTTTCTCACTGAGAGGAGGATTCTGACGGCTCCATTTAAAATTTGCAGCCGCGGTACTTCTCCTCTCAGAGTGAATCATGCAGCTTGCATTTATGAATGAACGCGGCAGTGGGAAAAATCAGAGGATTTTTCCCACGGCTGCATTCATTTATGAGCAGCCAGCAAGACTCACACTGTGTTCCTGAATAGAGAAACTCTATCCAGGAACACATACTACAGGGCTGCAACAGCAATCAGGGAAGTGGAGCTGACAACTGAAACTCTATCCAAAAACACATACAACTAGTAAAGGGCTGCAGGTAGTTCCTGGGTTACATACAAGTTAGGGACTGAAGGTTTGTTTTTGAGTTAAATTTGTATGTAAGTCGGAACATGTACATTATTTTACATTATTTTAAGTCAAAATTTAAGTTACAATATCATTTCTCTGTTTTTAGATTGCAGAATGTTTTACATACATACATTTACACTAATGCACTAATGCTTACAAGGAAAATTTTGCTACAGATTTACATTTTCCCTGGAATGTTTCCTGTTCTTAAGGCTAGCTCCTCACCTTTGAACTTTACAATGTATATGCAGCTCTTTTATATGAACTGCCTATCAGTGCCAAGTAGTGTACGTCATATCCATGTGCACCAAGTACACTCAAAATTACAAATGTGCACTAAAAGCACACACAACTGCACACTCATATGCATTTAAAGTGTTTACATTTACATATGTGGATATACAATGAAAAATACAATGCGATGCATGCAATAAAAAGTGCTTCAACTAAGGTGACTCTCTTACCTATGGTTCTGGGTCATTTTCTCACGGCCACTCGGGTCCTAATTCTGAGATTCTGGAAACAAACAACACCTCCTTCTATTAAGGACTGGGTCTCAGAGCTTAAGTCAGAGATAAATTTGGCCTCCTGTTCCAGTGTTGAGGGCTACCTTCCTGAATTTATTATCCGTATTTCTGTCTACCCCTTCTCCCCCTTCCATTCCCCCATTGTCTATTTTGTTGTTTCTGTTTTTGTTTGTCTCCTCCCCCCTTTTTGTTAGTACCAACTAAGGGTTTATAGTACATCTTGGACCCTAAGGTCCGCTTCTGAGCAATTTCGATATGACTGCATTTTTGTGTTTTTTGTAATTGATCAGTACATGTAGTTTTTCGGTTCATAAGGACACATGCCTTCTAGTTCACATGATCATAGGACCTTTGTTTGGAATATAGGTATATTTTATATTTATAGATTGATGGTTGTACACGTTGTTGTATTGTGATTGTATTGTATGTGACTTGATTATTTGAATGTTGTTACTTTATCTTGAAAATTCAATAAAAATGATTGAAAAGAAAAAGTGCTTCAACAAGTGAAACCATGCACTGAGCTGTGATTCCTTGTGTTTCTATTGAATTTATAGATAAACTCCTAGGAGATACAAAAGACACATTTGAACATACCTGTTAGTTAAAATCACTCCCTTACAAGTGTTAAATTTGCATATGTAGCTGTTTGCCTAAAATTTGTCTTTAAAAAGCACCAACTAACCTTTTGCACTGTAAGAATTCAAAACAAGACAGTTAATGAGAGATTATCACAGCTACAGCCTGATTCATAAACTTAAACTTAACATGTACTGCCAGAACATCCCACAACCTTGGCTGTTTATACATCATTTTATCAAAAAAACATTACTGCAACAGGAACCAGAGCAACGGTATCTTACCAAAGTGAAAGACATTTGACTAATTAGTTGAAGTGTCATCATGGAAATGTGGTGCCAAATTCAGTTAAATCATATAGCCAGATTGTTATTTGTTATCACGGTCAAGACAACTGCTAGTTGGGAAGCTCACTCTTGCTCAATTTTTTACCCCCATACTCGATGCTAGAGAGTAGTATGTAACCCCCTGTTAATAACAGAATGGTCTACTACCCTGTTTTACAGCATACCCAGGCAATAGTTTTATTATGGGGCATCGTGTTAAAAGACCACTAGATGTCACTCTCCAGGATGGTTTGCTTCTATTGTATTCTTGTAAATGTTAATTACATGTTATCATAGAATTCATGTACAGATATCACTTCTTGTCTCTGCTAGTTGGGTGAGAAACCCCAGACTGGAGGACCATGAGTGATATATAGGTAGGGTAGATGTAGTAGAAGTACTGTCAGAATTGGAGCACATGGCCACCTTTACAGATGTGCATGTTGCAGGTGGACTCCCAGACCAGAGAATGAAACTTAAAAGGCAAATGTGCCCTATTCTTCACAGGGATTTACTAATGCCCATGTATTCTGTGTCCCTATTAGGTCTGGTCACAGAGTTATACCTGACCCCTTTGTTAGTGTTATTTGCACAGTGCTGAGTAGATGCAGGTCTGTGTAACCGTGTGAATGTGAAGTGAAGCGATCACTTTGTAATTATACTATTAAGTGAATCTATCTGTGTTAGAGTTTATATACAGCTACCAGTACTCTGAATAGTTTTAGTCACCTCTTAAGCTCCTTAAACAGAATAGGATAGAGCCAGGTTAGGCAACCGACTGCCCATAGGGAGCTAAAGGTCCGGTTGCAGCAGCAGGATAGAGACTCCTTAGGCACTGAGTAGATAGGCTAACACTGAGTTCCAGTGCTGACTTCTTCAGAGACAAGTTACTCTTCAAGCTGTTCCAGTGCCTGTTGGAGGATCTTCTCATCCTGACTCATAGAGATTCCAGCTGATGTCACATCTTACGGGGCCCAAGTATGTAAACTTGCTGCAATCTGTATCTAGAGGTATCTGAGCTCTGCGTGTGTATACAGCTACACCAGGGTTCCTGCTGGGTTTATTTGTTCATATAATATTTCTGTATGTTGAATATTTATGTTGTTAATTACCATATAACGTATTGTTATTTCTATTCTGTGTGTACAAATACCTTTTAATGTTGGTATAATATGCTAGGTGCTGTAGTTCTTCTGCTCTCAAACATCTTATTTAGATTACTGGTGAATTTCCCAGGAAACAAATCTCTCAGAAGCCCTATCCCGGGTGGAGGCTCTGCCAAATACACTAACAAACTCACTCTTCCACATGGTGAAGGCTTTAGTTCTCCCTGAAACCTACAGGTTTAGCGCCATAGCCTGTTTGCAGTGGGCAATCTCATATAATCCTTTCAAAACAGGTCTACAAGAATACAAGTATAAGGTAAGTACAGTGGATGGTGAAGGAATAATTTAGCACAGGGGAAAATGATAAAGGTGTAGAGTGGTACTTTTTTTACACTTACCTTTTCATGCTGAAAGTCTTTAATCAATGTACTTACTCATGTAATCCTATGCTGTCCTGATTTCTGTCTGCTTTCTGTCAACTTTTTATTGATATTACTTGCTTTCCCTCCGCACTTGCACAAGATCGGGTAATGTATCTTCTGAGAGAGCCTCCTAATGGAAACAACTAAGTGTCAGTCCTATTTGCGTGTGCATGAGATCATGTGCTGGTTTATATACATTTGTATGAGGCCTCTGATGGCGCAGTGTTCAATCTTGGGCATGCACTGAAGGAAGGAACAGCCCCCAGTCTTCTGGGGTATTTGACAAAATTATCCAAGGTGACTGCAGGTTTCTCCTTCAATCTTTAATGCTACAAGAGTAAAGACGGATGGGGTAGGCAAATGTTAAAAAAATAAATATTAGAAGTAATAAATAATAGAAGTAAAAATTAATTAGAAAAAAGTTATATAAAAGGGAAAGTGGCCCTATTCACATAATCTATATTATATATATTATGATAGGTCTCCTTTGTATGCCTATATATTAGACTTATTATTATACGTCTCATTTATATGCCTTTATAATAAATAATGTTTTTTTCATGAAAGGACAAACAGATAAAAATCCAGCTGTGGAATGCCCCAGGGGGTGGTAGCGTCTGTATAATTAAGATCAGGGGTCTTCAACTGAAATCCTTGGGGGCCTAAATAGTTTATGAGTCATAAAATATTTTTATCCAAATCTGGCTTGCATGTAGTCCTCGTTGTTTGAAGTTAAGACCCCTGGCTAAAACTATGTGTCTAATAATATTATCTCAAGGTTTATAGTTAAAAAATACTCTATTCCCATGAATAAAAGTTAAAAAAAAGTCTACAAGTGTACAAGTTTCTCATACCAATTTTTAAGCATGATTTTTTTTATATGTCAAGACTCACATTTGTTGCATAGTCATGTTTCTCTAATAGAGATCAGTGTGTATAACATTTGTTGATATATATATATATATATATATATATATATATATATATATATATTTATTGATAAATATAATTGATCCTACACAGTAACAATAAAGTTAGTAACATTGCATAAATACAATGCTTGCGTGTTGTAATATGAAACAGTTCAATATTTCAAAAAATAATAGTTTTGCTCTCCAGCCAAGAAGGTCTTCCCTAAAAGAAGAAGCAAGAAGATCCCTCTCCCAAAGTTTACCAAGACTATGTACTGTAAATATATGGCAACTTGCATGTTAAGGAGCAACAGCAGTGGGTAAATCATATATAGAGAACAGAAAGATTACAGTTGATTTACATGACTCTATAATGTCTGGGTCTTTGTCTGTGTTCTAGAAGAGCCTGGGTGATTCCTGAACAAACCTCCCTCTGGCCTTCTGAGGAGAAGAAAGATGAAGGCATTTTAGGATGACTACTGTGATGTCGAGTAACTTTAATCAATAGAAAAGTTTTTGCTACAAAATTTTACCTTGGGTAAAATGTCAATTAAATATAACATCAAACTGTGTATATTGCTTAGCCAGTGTTTGATTAATGAATAAAGCTGAACTCCAACTAGATATAAACAACATATTTGAATGCAGCTACAGTATGTATTTGTTAAATATTATTATTATTAATTATTTTATTATTATAATTATTATCATTATTAATAACCAGGATTTATATAGCGCCAACATATTATGCAGCGCTGTACAATAAACAAGGGTTGCAAATGACAGACGGGGACAGACAGTGACACAGGGCGAGAGAACCCTGCCCTGAAGAGCTTACAATCTAGGAGAAATGATATACAGTAGAACCCTGGTAAACCGGTACCCACAGGGAATAGCCAATTCCTGATAAGTGTAGTTTCCGGTAAACTGAGCTTAACTGTAAAAATAGGCCTTACCGATACTATACCCAATATTTTACCATACTAATAAATAATACCAAAAACTCTGTATTGACTTGAAATTTATATAAAATAAAAAATAAAAAATAAAAATAGATTAATTAAAAGCAAATTAGGAAAAAAAGTACCTATTTCTGTAGTGCAACCAGTGAAACCATGGAAAAAAGAGCATCTGGCATTCGATCCAGGCTGCGGGCGTACACGCTGGGAATCACGCTGGGAGTGTTTACCCTGTGCCTAGATCTCTAGTGACACCACAGGATCTTCTTCATGTTTTTTTCCCTTCTCAGGTCAGGTGCCAGGTATCTGAGTTTTCTGGTTATCTGAGTTCCAGATAATCAGGGTTCTACTGTATATGTATGTATAACCAAATGTCACATTTGTTAGGATTGTTTTTTCTGCTGGAAATTCAGCCTCGCTATTGATCCTGTTAATCATTGTTTCTGGGTGATGGGAAATCTAAACAATTTTGACTTGTCACAGAAACAGGTGAAGGGGAAATCTTCCAATGGGGCAATCTATTTTGGTAACAACTTGTAAAGGGGGTTATCCTCTTGCTTTGGAGAAATTCCACAGGAAGTAAAGGGCAACCTCCAATAAAATGTAGACAATAGAAATAATAGGACAGGTGATGGGACAGTCTTCAAAGCAACCATAAGAGGTTGCATCAAAGCAGACATTTTTTTGACTTTAGAATTTGTAATACTTACACAAACAAAAAGGTTGTAAATGGTTGTGAAGGAATATCCAACAATGAATAGGTCTGCATTGTGTTACATATCTTTTATCCCAGCAGGGTAAAACCAGAGCTCGCCAAAGAAGCACAGGGACAACATAATTCCAATTCTAATATATATGAAAAATTGAACCTAGCATGCTAGCACTGCATGTTTATTCTCTGTGGTGTCATCAAATAAAGCTACCAGTATATTATTGGGCTGTGGGAGGAAACCACACAATTGGAGGAAGAATGTAGAGTGCAGATATCATAACAGTCTTAACCACTTGGCTGTTCCCATTATGCCCTTTATTCATTTAATTTAAATTTATACCTGACAGGGAAACTTACTAGCCTTTGTGACTTTATTTGGGAATTTTAGTCAACCCCTAAGCAAATATAGAACATGAGGTAGGTAAATCACATATAACCTGTGGGGTCATTTTCCAGTCTTCCATGGGCTTCCCAATAACTGGCAGCTGGAAGTTAGCCCACTACTATGCCCAGCCAGGCCCATGTACCACACGTGGCTTTATTGCCACTATCCAATGATAGATACAAAATCTCTTCTTTGCATTTTTGGAGAAAAAAAAAAACAATTCAAGGTCTGTGTCACACACATTTGAAGTGGTTGGGAGCTCAATTAGTGAACATTTGTAGCTCAATTTACAAGCTACCGTATTTTTCGCCCTATAAGACGCTCCGGATTTTAAAGGAGGAAAATCTAGAAAAAAAAGATTCTGAAAGATTATTCCCCTTATAGTATAAATTCAACAAAGTGCTGGAAATATTCCTCCGGGGTGCTGCAGATTTGTTACCTACACATCCATAAAGCAAATCTCCATTTCAACACATCCCTAACACATCTCTATTGGATTGATATCTGGTGAGTGTCGCAGTCATCAGTAAAGTCATGGTTATGTTCAAAAAAACAGTTTGCAATGATTTGAACTTTGTGACATGGCGTGTCATTGTGTTGGAAGTAGCCATCAGAAGATCGTTACACTGCAATCATTAAAGGAATGGACATGGTCAGCAATAATATCAAGGTAGGATGTGGCATTTAATTGATGCTGGATTTGTACCAAGGGACTCAAAGTGGACCAAGAAAAAACTTCCCCCACCCTAACCACCAGGCTGAACCATTGAAAAACGACAAGATGGATCCATGGTTTCATGAATGCCATAGAAAAAAATAGAGACTTATCAGTCCAGGAAAAGTTTTTCCAGTATAAACTTGTGTAATTTTTATGAGATTGTGCAAATTGTAGCCTTAGATGCCTATTCTTTGCTTACAGGAGTTACCTGCTGTCGATATATTGTGCATTCAGCGATGCTCTTAAGCATACCTGTCTGGCCATTCACTTTTGACTTCTGACATTAACAAGGCATTTACAGAACTGCAGCACAATTAATATTTCCCCTTTTTTGGACCATTTTCACTAAGTCAGACAGATGGTTGTGCATGTAAATCCCAGCAGGTCAGCTGTTTCTGAAATACTCAGAACAGTATTCCTGGCACCATCAAAGCCACTTACCTTGCTCACCTTTTCTCCCCATTCAGATGCTTGGTTTGAACTTCAGTAGGTCATTTTGACAATGTCCATATGCCTAAATAAGATTTTTTTTTTATTATTGGTCAAATATTGCATTACAATTAATATTATTATTATTATTATTAATATTAATAATATTAATATTAAACAGGATTTATATATTCTAATGTTAAAAGAGACTGACGGCGTACGATTTCGGATCGCGAATACGAATGCGCGAACGAGTGTCCGATTTTGCTTGATGAATTAGGGCCAATGTGTCACTGTATATATCGCTAAACAATCAGATGCTCCTCACAGTTCTGAAACATGAAATCAAAAATTTTCAGGCTTTATATTAACAAAAATAGGGGACAATAAAACTGCTTACACCTCAAGGTCTCATTCCACAAACCCATTTTTAATACATAGGCTGCAAAGAACACAGGTAATATATTTGCAATATGCTTAAATGCAAAGGAGACTAATCAAATATGCAGCCACATGCAAATCTTTCCTTGGAATTGCATAGAGTGCTTCCTCATGATCACATCATTAACACCTAATAACCTATTTGAAAAAAAAATAGTTATTCTACTAATATTTAGTCCCTTTGCTGGTTCACGGGCATATTTTTTTCTTCCCATAAGGGAGACCTGGATTTCTTTTCTGTCTTTATGCACTAGAGCTATAATGTTGTAACTGACCCTTATATCTGTCCACTTAAACAATCATATATTAGTGTCTCATATCTGTCACATGAGAAGCAAAAAAACTTACTCCAGTGTGCCTCTAGATGTGAGAAAAAAGCATTGTTTACCTACATTCTGTTTTCAGATTATTATACATTGGTAAAAACTAACAAATCCTGAACAAACCATATCCCTGTCTATAAGACAGGGCTCAGCAATTTCCCATCTTGAGTAGTTTTTCTGCAACTACCAACATTGTACAAAAAAATACAATAATTCAATTTCCAAATTTCCTATAATGGATGTATGAGGGAAAATAAATTTTGAGTGACCAAAAGCCTTATGGGGATCCCTACACCTTCTAACTGTAAACCATGCAGGTATACATATTTCACCTTTTAACACTAAATCTAATTATCCCTCTACTTACTTTTCATGACCTCTTTATTAGGCCTTTCAAGCATCACTTTCTCAATTAATTCTTCCTAAAACTTTACTTACAAATTAGATTTACTTCTTAAGTTTAATATAATATATCTTTGTTTAATGGTACTAATATATGTGCCTTTTTTCAGGCTACACGTTAGCTGCCAGTACAGCTGAACATCCTTTATATACATTACTGATCCTTAGTTATCATTTACACCTATGAGGGCTTATACAGTGCCTAATGGAAGGTCTATATCTTCATAGATTACAACATCCTAATTAGAGTTGCATTTACTGTTTACATTTTCCCATGATTATCTGTTGTATTTTAATTGTCTGTGATGGAACTTTTAACTGTCCATAAGATGGAATATTACCCAGTGTATTCCTTCAGGAGTTCCCTTGTCAAGATTGCACTCTTAGCCTTAAGGGCTGGATCTTACAAGCTAAAAGCCCAGCTGATAATAACTTTTTTCTTTACTTTCTATTCTATTTGTGGAACAGTTTCTGCTAAATCATTTAAAGCAATTCTTTGGAAAAATGACTAATTTCTGCATGTGCTAGTAATACAGATTTTTGACCCATCCCAAAAGGTCAGCATTAGCCAGTAATAAAACAATTCTCATTTTTAACTACAATGTACACTGTACCGTAAACTACTATAAAACAAGAAGATGCTTATACTGTACATACCTAATACTTCCACAACTCTGGGAAAATCAATTTTCCAATATAACATTCTATCTAACATCCTATACTAGTAGGTGGTGAGCATTGTTGCTAAAGAATGTATTTAGTATTTAGAATAATACTTTTACATTTGTAATAAACAGTTTGTTAATGGAATTACTCAACAAAGTCAGATAAAAAAAAGTAAACACACTTCAATGTCTGAACATTTTCTGATTTGTCTATCATTCTAAGCTGAACCCATACTATACTACCAATGCTTTTAAAGTCCTGTATTATTTTACATCTTTTTGTTTGTTTGACTAATTTTGCAGACATAAAAGTGTGTCACTATGTAATTTTTGTTTCCATATTTCCACAAATTTTGTTTCCAGTTTTCCACAAATTCCAAAATTTTTCATAAAGTGAAAAGGGTTAGACCTGCTGTCAATTTTATATTGCTGTCTGTGTCACCATACCAGAGTTTTATGTCTTTATCTGTACTGGTTACCTATAAATAAAGTGATGGAAAACATTATGTCTTCCCTCATTTTATGCCTATAGTATGTGAAGAGTCTAGATTTTTCTCTGATTTTGGTACCCAAACAACAAAAAATAAATTGGTGGGGATTTCAACCCTTATCTACCCCATCTAAACTAATACAAAAACTAAACCTGCCAATACGAAAATGGGCAGGGTCAAAGCTAGAAACTGGGGCGTGACTTTATTGGTAAAGTGACTGTTCCCATCTAGTCATCAATTCTTCCCTGCTAGTCTTTTTGAACGTTGGTATGATCGTTGGTAGGTTGTAGCCAACATACAAAAAGTCAGGCCAAAGTGAAACCACATCAGGTAGGGGCAAAGAAGAGACTTTTCTGCCTAATACAGTTATAAAGAAAAAGTAATTTCTATATTTTTATCTATCTTTCTGTTTTGTATTTTTATCTATCTTTCTGTTTTTAAACATTTCCAAGTGGCACTTTTTGCACCTTGGGCTAAAGAACCATGAACTTAATCATATTATTACCATTGTATTTTGCAAGCCTCAAACAAATAAAATAAAGAATAAATATTGACATTTATGTAATCAATGATACACTATTTGGAGGTTGAATAAAATTTCTTTTTAAACAAATATTTAGTTGGTTTCCACGGGTCACAAATGAGTTTTGTGTTTGCATTTACTAATTGCACAGGGTTTAGTGAATAATGATTCTAAAATGCTTATAACACCATGTTATTGTAGTACTAGGCCATAAAGTCTGTGTGAATGTATGTAAATCATCCAGTGTTTATGCAGTAATATTGAAAAATTTGGGTCAGCATACATCATTCAATACATGAATTCAAGCTTTGATATCTTCACATGCTTGCTGTAATAATTGTAGAAAATCTCAATTTAAGCAAGAGCTGATGCACCTGTGTGGAGCCAGAAAAAACATTTGGTGGTTTGCCTCAAAAAAACGCTTAGGTTTCACTGTTTTTGTTGTTTGCATAGACAATATTTTGTTACTATTCTTGTATTTCATTTTATTGGATGGTATTTTTTTATTAAGTTTTCAATAAATATATATTTACAACAAAAAAATATACTCCCCTTAGCAAAGACCCATTGACCATAATATTGACAATCCGTCTACCGAACACTCAGCCAGTCAGTGTAAAAGGACTTTTTATTACATACAGACAGATCTATGTGAATTTGCCAGGGTAGACTGGCATATAGCGGTCATTTCCCCCAATTATACTTCTTTAGAGGCGTATGCAGGATGAATTTTACATGCAAGTAGAGATTTCTGGACAAATA
>NC_092861.1:42978905-43044708 GCF_032062135.1 Pyxicephalus adspersus | reverse complement strand
AACCCCCAGGTTCACATTCCAGCCATTATACCCCATTCCATAATCTATTACCCCCAGGTTTACATTTCAGAGATAAGACTTCCATGCCATAATCCAAAACCCCCAGGTTCACATTCCAGCCATTATACCCCATTCCATAATCTATTACCCCCAGGTTTACATTTCAGAAATAAGACCCCTCATGCCATAATCCACAACCCCCAGGTCCACATTCCCAACATTAGACCCCCATGTCATAATCCATAACTCCACCCACATAATGACTCAATCCATAATTGACCTAATTGCCGTAATCCAACCATGATCCCAGCCCAGCCCAAGTCCACATGAAATAAAATGTACCTGTAAATAAGGAGAAAAAGTTGCTAGTTCTTCTGTAAATGGAGCCTGAGAATGTGTGAGGTAAAGTCAACCAGAAGGGTGAGGCATGTGTGTCAGTGTTGGAGCTCTCGCTGGCACTCATTCTCTGTATTGGTTAGTGACAGACTTTGTCCCAATATGTCAGAGACCTTCAGGCGCCATTTATGGAGTTTCCAAAACACAAATGATGTGATGACACAGGACGTTGGGACCAGTGCCAAAAAAGCTGTGTTGTGCACGGCAGGGGTCCTTAGCAATTACAGGGCCTAAGGTGGCTGCCTTAGCTGCCTTAAGGATGAGATGCCTCCATGTGGAACCCTAAGGTTGGCCAGCAATGTGAGAGGTATTCTTCCCACTGACCACCACACTAATATAGTGTGAGTTGGGAAGGCAGCATGGTGGCTCAGTGGTTAGCACTCTGTTCTTTGCAACGCTAGGTCCTACGTTCAAATCTCACCTAGGACACTATCTGCATGGAATTTGCAGTTTCTCCCTGCCTTTCCATGGGTTTCCTCCAGGTACTCTGGTTTCCTCACACATTCCGAAACATTCAGTTAGGTTAATTTGTTTCTCTCTAAAATTGGCCTTAAACCTTTTTAAAGACATATGCTTGCGGAAGGGACATTAGCTTTTGAGCCCCTTTGAGGGACAGATAGGGACATGTACTTTTTAAAGCACTGCATAATATGTTAGTGATATTTAAATACTGTGTAATAATAATATGGAAGGGGTCCCCTATGTTATAAAGGTAAAAAAGCACTGCACTAGATTGATCTAGAGATTGTAATTTGTTATTCAAACTGATACTGTACTTAGGAGAAAGAGAAAGAAAATACATATTAGGAATGATTAGTACACCACAACTTTTTAAAAACATATTTTCATATTTAGGGGTTTCAAAAAGGAAAGGGGGGACACGGAAGGGACGGAGAACCAAAAAGGAATTAAACAAAAAGGTAAATAACTCCAGAAACAAGTGTACAACATTCTAAAGTACTATGAGAATAGATGTTGGCAAACAGTAAGGTAAACAATAAGGAATTAAATGAAACTTAACATAAAAAGAAAAAGAAAAAAAAGGAAAAAGAAAGGGCCTATAAAAATTGTAAACCAAGAGAAAAAAAGGAAAAAAAAAAAACTGTGGCAAGTAAAGCAATGCAAATTAATGAGATGAAATGTTACAAAAATTAGTCTCTAGAACAACTCCTACATGGGAATCGTTTTACAATCAGATCACAGTATGAGCATCGACACATACATTACGTAACGATCACGGGCCATCAACCTGTTAATTTAACTAATAACAAAGGGGTCCTAAAGGAAAGGGTGTACCAGATGCAGAATCTCTAGATTAATGACATAGGAGTACTAGTTCAGGATCAGTTAGTGAGATGGGATCGGGTAAATTGACAAAGGGAGGATAATGTGGTTAGACTGTGTTTACAATGAAGGGTTGGTTAGGTCCATTTGTCATCGCTATATCAACACTTCTGGACACACATCTATACCACTGTAAATATGAACCATAAAATCAGGAAGGGCCCAGGTAGCGTTATAAGTCCATAGTAGAATTTCTTGCCTCTGGTCCTCGGTCAGGGAGATCCCCAGATCTGTTTTCCACTTAGAAAAGTAGGTTGGCGGGTAATCCAGACTTGAGTCTTTTAGAAGCGTATAGATTGCAGATAGGGTGTGACAAATACTTCCCTCACCCAAGCACAGCCCCTCAAAAGAGGTGCAACGCCTATTGAAGGTCTCAGGCGGGGTTAAGGTATGGAGAAAATGGGAGTTGCTGAGCACAAATCAGTTCTCTCTACCCACATTTGCGAAAGTGAAGAGCTCTAAAATTTCCTCTTGTTCTCAGCTTAATACAAACTGGATCTTCCAATACTGGTGGGAAAACTGGATTACCAAGAATGAGGAAGAGAGGAGATGGGGAAGGCTAGATATTTAATCTATGAAAGTATCGGAAACACAATTCCCACGTATATCCCAATGTAGGATGTGATTTAGGGCTAGGGGCAGCGGATAATGACAGCCACGGCAAAAATCTCACCGGGGCTGGTGAGAAGCATTGTTCCAACATTACCCATTGGTTGGATACACTATTACTGCACCAATTAACTACTCTGGCTAGATGGGTAGCCAGGTAATATTAGAAAAAATTAGGCACTCCTGATCCGCCCGCCATTTTAGGTTTCATGGGTAGTGATCTGTGGATTCTGGGGACTTTATTGTGCCACATACCGGTAATACTTTTGCTGAGAGAATTTAAAAAAAAGGAGCTAGTTTCCTTTAATGGGTATGGTCTGAAAATGTATTGGAACCTGGGGAGAACATTCATTTTAATTATGTTAATGTGTCCCGTCCAGGAAAAGACTTTCTGATCCCACTTGTGTAAGTCTTTCTGCAAAGTGCAAAGGAGTGGTAGGTAGTTGTTGGGGAACAATTCATTGAGATGGGGAACCTGATTCATCAAACAAAATCGGACTTTCTCTCATGAATTCGTATGCGCAATCCAAAATCAGAGCCCTTCGATCGATTTATCAACCAAATTCCAGGTGCTGGCATATTTGAATGGAAGTTATTAACCGAAATGATCGCTCCACTGAAGACGCACATCCCTGGCAGTTTGACACTGGCGAGCTTGCATTAAAGGTCACTGTTTCCCTAAAAAAAATCATTCTTTCTAATGGCACACATCTTTCATTTAGCCCTATAAAAATGTTTGGCCTGTTCAAATGAAGAACATTTAGAAACATGTGAGAAAACATTTAGATTAGGTGAGAAATAAGCATATTTTTAAATGACCCAATTAATTTTAGGTTTAGAAAGAGTTAACTGATTTCAGCTCTTTACACAGGCGCCTATTTAAACGCATACGATGACTGCCCAAGGATCCGCCTGGTGATAAATTCCAGCGAGCTCTGTTGGGCGAGAGCCTGGCAGCGAACTAGATTTTTTCCACAAAAGTCAAAAGCACACACACAAGGTCTTGCTTGCTTCTACAGATATAAATGTATATATATATATACTTACAATGTCCCAGGACCTATAATTTAAAAATTCAATTATGCTTGTTTTTAAGCAGTTGCCTTTTATCATTTGCTTGACTGGCCAAAAACAGCACAATTGGCTTATTAAAACTCAGTGTGATGCTCATTGTTGTGCGCCAAGGCATAACCGCTATGTGTGCGTGAACTGTTCTATCGGTTGAAAACATTTCCAGACAAGAATCCTCGATCCGGTAAGTTTTTCTTTTTAGGTGTATATTGTTTGTTTCATGTGCATATGTATGTATGTATGCATTTATGTGTTCATATACATATAAAAGAGAAATTATAGGAAGAAATATGCAAAGAGAACGTTAAGGCATATTGCTTAACATGCTTCAAATTGAAATCGAACTAAAAAAAATAAAATTACCAAAAAATGGGCTGTGCTGATCAATGAATGCAGCTGCGATCAGCTCAGTGTACAATCCCTGGCACTAGAGGTTAAATGGGGACAAGTCACCCCGTTCAAAACCTCTAGTGCTCTCTGATTGGCTGAGGAAAGCTTTCCTCAGCCAATCAGAGAGCACTAGAGGTTTTGAATGGGGAGACTTCCCCCCATTGAACCTCTAGTGCCGAGGATCGCACACAGGATTGCAAGACCGAATGCAGCCCTGAGAACCTACTGCGATCCCAGGGCACTAGTTAAGTAACCTCTAGTGCCCAGGGATCACAGTGGAACTGCAGATGAACTCTCAATGGAATTTCACCGGGCTGTGACCGTGTGAACTGAACTACAGATGAACTCTTAATGGAGAAAATCCATTGAAAGTTAATCTGCAGTTTCACTGCGATCCCCAGTACAAGGTGTATTTGTCCCTGGAAGTTTTAGATACTAGTACTATTTGTTTTATGTAAACACATAAATAATCCATACAATCCAGTATTTATTGGGCAAAATGAAGTGGAGCAACAACAGAACATCTGTTCATTTCTAAGAGTGCTTGACCCTACTTGTGAGCTTGGCAGTCAATGTGGTTTGATGTTGTTCAAGTAGCACTTTGGAGTGGAAACCATGCAGACATTTGTACTCAATACTTGTGGAAGAAATGACAAAACAATTACAAACCAGGAAGAAAGACATTGCAGGAACAGATGAAACTAACAATAATGAGGAATACAATGTCACATCAATACATACCATCCAAGCAAACTTATACATTTTAATGTATTTTGACATACACACAAGTGAAATCACTAAATGTTCCTTAATACATGTATTATACCGTGTTTGCCTACAATCCTTTACTAAAATATTTTATTTCTCTAAAGCCAAACTAGAATTAAGTTTTAATCAGGTCACAAATGTTTGCTCACATATTTTTTTACACTCATACTATTGTATGATGACATATTTGAAAGTGCTACTTAGTATATATCCAGCTTGATAGAAATTATTTTTGATTGTTGCAACCAAAAGAAAAAGTATCAAAACAAGTGCAACAAATGTAACTATAAACAAAGCAAATTTGTGAATGAGTAGAATGTAACATAAAAATGTAGCAAAAAAACATCAAGCACTAACAATTCAAACTGACCTGTAATGGACTGGAGATGTGCACAGAAGAGGGAACAGGTAGGTGTGTGCTAATTAATTGCTATCACCTCACCATTGAGGTTAACATCTCCTTCTGAATCGCGCAACTGAAAATTTATTGCCTTAATTGGCGTATTTGAGATTTTTGCCCATTTTTGCAGGAATCCGGTAGGCGAGTTCATTAGAACTCATCCCCCACTTGCAGTAATAGAACTTGACGACCGGCGTGTATTAACGGGTAATTGCATTTTGTTGATAAATCAGGTATTAGAGTGAAATTCAATTTTTAGATGAGATCATTGTTTATCAGGTAGGGTGATATTTAAGGCTGCTGATTTAGAATAGTTTATCTTGAAGTTTGACAAGACGGCAAACTTTTCTAGAGTTTTCAATATATTGGGAAATGACGTAGTAGGATTAGAGATTGCGAACAAGAGATTATCAGCATATGCAGCTATCTTCTGAGGCTTGAGGTCTGAAGTTAAACCCTCAATATTCCGTGAGGACCTAATAATACACAGTAGTGCCTCAAGGGACAGAAAGAAAATCAAAGTAGATAGAGGAAAACCCTGTCTCAAACCATTGGAAATGTGGAAAGGAGTAGAATGTATACCGTTTACTCATTTATTCCAGTCCTGAGGGGTTGAGGATTCTCCAAACATCCATTATTGAAAATGAATGAGAGATCTGTAAGCTTGTTTACAGGATTGTGGCGGTAGTTTACCAAAACAGTGGGAGGAGTCTAACTTGGGGTCAGGAGTGAAATTGAAGTCTCCCCCCAGCACTAGCAGGCCTTCTTTAACGTTTTCCAGAGTTTCAAGTAATAGAGAGAGGAAAGCCTCCTGTCCAGTGTTGGGGAGGTAGTCCGCAGCTAATGTAACCAGACAACCCTCCAGCCGTTCCTTTACAAACATGTACCTGCATTCCGGGCAACGAAAAAGGTCTTTAAATTCCCAGTGAAGTGAGGAGGCCATTAAAATACTAACTCCTTTAGATTTAGAACTGGGTGAACAGCTGTGACAGGCAACGGGAATTTATAATACATCAGTTTGGGGATCGAATCATGACAGAAGTGGGTCTCCTGAATATATGCCACCTGGGTCCGTTGTCTGTGAAGGTCATTAACAGCATTGAGGGTTTTTCAGGAGTGTTGAAGCCTTTGACATTGTATGAATGTATCTTAAGCATTCCCATGTTTACTTGAGTTATACCTTGGATGACAAGAGAGTAATAAGGGTATAGGAGGGAAAAAGAGAGAAAGTGGCATTCAGTTCCTGAAAGGTGAGGCCTGGCAGTGAATTAAAAACAGGAACTATAGAGTTCAATTGAAATTATAAGGGAAATGTAGGGGAAAGGGGGGTGAGGAGGTTGGGATGAGGTAAAAGTATAAACTTAAAATTAATTATAAAAGAACCATGGAGGGGGGGTGTGTGTGGGGCAGAGATAAGAACATTCCCAGTTTTTGGGAGGTAAAGCTTCATAGTGGGTTTAATACAAGAACAATGAAGGACTATATTTGGGGGGGGGGATGGTTATAGAAAAGTTTGCGCATATTGTCTGCGCGGTGTCACTTAGGTAGGGAGGCTCAGATTAATTGCCTTTAATATGAAAAAAAGGTTAATTATTTTCTATTAAGTGCCTAAAAAGTCCCTTTTTGGTTTCTTGGTTTGTACAATTGCTGCAATGGCTGGGATGTGGCACATATAATTAGAGTAATGTGCCAGAGTAAATTGTAATAATTAGTACCCTGCCAACACAGCATTCCATTTAAACTATTTAAATAGATATAGGTAAGCACAATAATATTTCATAATGAAATCAGTTATTCAAACATCTTTATTTTAGATTCACTTGCAGCTAAAAAATTGTAAAGTTAATCTATGAATAAAAGATTCCTCCAACACTATTGGGTAGCACGGCTGGCTCAGTGGCTAGCACTGGTGCCTTTGCAGCGCTTGGTCCTAGGTTCAAATCATGGCCGGGGCACTATCTGCAAGGAGTTTGCATGTTCTCCCCGTGTTTGCGTGGGTTTCCTCCGGGGTCTCCGGTTTCCTCCCATATCAAAAAACATGTAGTTAGGTAAGTTGGCTTTCCCTTCCCCCAAATTGCCCCTAACTTGTGTCCATGACTAAGGTGGGAACCTTACATTGTGAGTCCCTCTGGAGGACAGTGACTTACATGTCTATGCACTTTGTAAGGTACTACCAAGTATGTCAACAGAATATGTGTACAAGTAATTGAATATATGCATGTCCCTAACAAGATTATCAGAAGCACTTAAACAAAGAGCACTTAAAGTTGAAGCATTACTTGTCACATCCTTATGCTGTTCTTTAGAGCTGTGTATTCAGACTGTTAAAATATCCCAGTAAATTTTAGTAATTACCACAGTGGCAACACTACATTTCATTTAAACTGATATAGGTAAGCACAATGTTAGTTCATTATGTTATCAGTTATTCAAACATGGTTATTTTAAATTCACTAACTTTTAAAAAAGTTACTCTATGTATAAAAGATTCTTCACAAGCCATGGTGTAGCATGGTTGCCTCAGTGGCTAATACTGATGCCATTGAAGCGCTTGGTCATAGGTTCAAATCATGGCCAGGACACTATCTGCAAGGAGTTTGCATGTTCTTCCCATGTTTGCATGGGCTTACTCTGGGGTCTCTGGTTTCCTCCCGTGTTATAAAAATATGTGATTAGCTTTATTGATGTCCCCTTCCCCCAAATTGCTCTCAACTTGGGTCCCTGACATATGACTATTGTGGGAACTTTACACTGTGAGTCCCTCTGAGGCAGAGTCACTTACATGTCTATGAACTTTGTAAGATACTACAGTATATGAGCACATTTAACTAGGTATATGCATGTCCCTAACAAGGTTGTAAAGAGCACTAAAAGTTGAAGCATTACTTGTCACATCCTTATGCTGTTCTTTAGAGCTGTGTATTCATACTGTTAAAAAATATCACAGAGGAAATCGTATTAATTACCACCCTGGCTACACTACATTCCATTTAAGCAGATATAGGTAAAAAAAGTTATTTCATTATGTTATCAGTTATTCAAACATCTTTCTTTCGGATTCACTTGCATCTATAAAATTTTAAGGTAATCTATGTATGGAGGATTCTTCCCAAGCTGTTGGGTAGCACGCCTTACTTAGTGGCTAGCACTGATGCCTTTCCAGCACTTGGTCCCAGGAACTTAATTATGTTATCAGTTATTCAACCATCTTTATTTAGGATTCACTTGCATCTAAAAAATTTAAAGTTAATCTATGAATAAAAGGTTCTTCACAAGCCATTGGGTCGCACAGCTACCTCGGTGGCAAGCACTGATGCCTTTTGCATCACTGGGTTCCAGGTTCAAATCATTACCAGAACACTATCTGCAAGGAGTATGAATGTTCTCCCCGTGTTTGTGTGGGTTTACTCCAGGGTCTCTGGTTTCCTCCCATCATAAGAACATGCAGTTAGGTTAGTTGGCTTCCCTTTCCCTGGCCTCCCCTTCCTGAAGGACAGTCACTTACATGCCTATGAACTTTGTAAGGTGTTACAGAGTATGTCTACAGTATATGTATACAAGTAATTAAGTATATGCATGTCCCTAACAAGGTTATTAAAAGCACTTAAAGTTGAAGCATTACTTGTCACATCCTTATGCTGTTCTTTAGAGCTGTGTATTCAGATTGTTAAAAAAAATCCCAGAGTTAATTGTAATAATTACCACCCTGGCTACACTACATACCATTTAAACAGATGTAGGTAAGTACAATGTTATTTCATTATGTTATCAGTTATTCAAACATAATTTTTTTATATTCACTTGCATCTAAATAATTTAAAGTTAATCTATGAATAAAAGATTCTTCACAAACCATTGGGTAGCATGGCTGGCTCAGTGGCTAGCACTGATGCCTTTGCAGCTCTTGGTCCCAGGTTCAAATCATGGCTTGGACACTATCTGCAAGAAGTTTGCATGTTCTTCCTATGCTTGTGTGGGTTTACTTTGTGGTCTCTGGTTTCCTCCCATGTCATAAAAACAAGCAATTAGGTTAATTGGCCTCCCCTTCCCCCAAATTGCCCCTAACTTGTGTCCATGACATACAACTACAGTGGGAACATAACAATGTGAGTCCCTCTGAGGCAGAGCCACTTACATGTCTATGAACTTTGTAAGGTACTGCTGAGTATGTCCACAGTATGTGTGTGCAAGTAATTAAGAATATGCATGTCCCTAAAGAAGGATGTTAAGAGCACTTAAAGTTGAAGCATTACTTGTCACAACCTTTTGCCATTTTTTAGAGCTGTGTATTCAGACTGTTAAAAAATATCACAGAGTAAATTGTAATAATTACCACTCTGGCAACACTTCATACCATTTAAACAGATATAGGTAAGCACAATGTTATTTCATTATGTTATCAGTTATTCAAGCATCTTTATTTAATTAATCTACAACTAAAAGGTTCTTCCTGGCTGGCTCAGTGGCTATCACTAATGCCTTTCCAGCACTTGGTACTGGGTTCAAGTCATGGTCGAGGCACTATCTGCAAAGAGTTTGCATGTTTTCTCCCCCAAATGGTCCATGGCATATGACTATGGTGTGATCTTTACATTTTGAGTCCCTCTGAAGGACGGTCACTTACATGCCTATGAACTTTGTAAGGTGTTACAGAGTATGTTTACAGTATATGTATACAAGTAAGTATATGCATGTCCCTAACAAGGTTATTAAAAGCACTTAGGAGTTGAAGCATTACTTGTCACATCCTTATGCTGTTCTTTAGAGCTGTGTGGGTTTACTCCGGTGTCTCTAGTTTTCTCCTATATCATAAAAACATGCAGTTAGGTTATTTGGCTTCCCTTGCCCCTAACTTGTGTCCATGACATATGATTATGGTGGGACCTTTACATTGTGAATCCCTCAGAGGGACAGTTACTTACACGTCTATGAACTTTGTAAGGTATTACAGAGTGTGTGTACAAGTAGTTAAGTCTATGCATGTCCCTAAAGTTGAAGCATTACTTGTCACATCCTTATGCTGTGCATTAGACAGATGTAGATCTGTGGGCTGTTAGATGTATTTGGGCTGTTAAAAAATATCCACAGGTAAGCACAATGTTATTTCATTCATATTATCAGTTATTTAAACATCTTTCTTTTAGATTCACTTGCACCTAAAAAATTTAAGGTTAATCTATGAATGAAAAACACTTCCTAAGCAATTGGATAGTACTGCTGGTTAAATGGCTAGGACTGATGCCTTTGCAGCACTTGCTTCCACGTTCAAATCATTGCTGGGCCACTATCAGCAGAGTGTTTGCATGTTTCTTCTGTTTTTGCGTGGATTTACTCCGGGGTCTCCGGTGTCCTTCCATATCATAAAAACATGCAGTTAGGTTAATTGGCTTCCCGTTCCCCCAAATCTCCCCTAACTTGTGTCCATGACGGAATGACATATGACATATGGTCCATGACATGTGGTGGAAACTTTACATTGTAAGTCCCTCTGAGGGACAGTCACTTACATGTCTATGAACTTTGTAAAGTACTACAGAGTATGTCTACAGTATATGTGTACAAGTAATTAGGTATATGCAAGTCCCAAACAAGGTATTTAAAGCAATTAAACAAAGAGCACTTAAAGTTGAAATATTACTTGTTACATCCTTATGCTGTTCTTTAGAGCTGTGTATTCAGATATATGCATGTCCCTAACAAGGTTATTAAAAGCACTTAAAGTTGAAGCATTACTTGTCACATCCTTATGCTGTTCTTTAGAGCTGTGTATTCAGACTGTTACCCTGTCTATTATTACCACCCTGGCAACACTACATTCCATTTAAACAGATAGAGGTAAGTACAATTGTATTTCATTATGTTATCAGTTAATCAAAGATCTTTTTTTTAGATTCACTTGCATCTAAAAAATGAAAACTTAATCTATGAAAAAAAGATTCTTCACAAGCTATTGGGTAGCACAATTGGCTCAGTGGCTAACACTGATGCCTTTACAGCGCTTGGTCCCAAGTTCAAGTCATGACACTCCAGGACACTCTGCATAGGTTTACTCCAGGGTCTCTGGTTTCCTCCTATATATTAAAAACATACAGTTAGGTTGAACGGCTTCCACTTCCCAAAAATTGCCCTCAGCTTTTGTCCATTACATATGAAAGTACTACATAATGGCCCTGATTTATGAGAGCTCTCCAAGGCTGGAGAGATTACACTTTCATCAATAAAGCTGGGTGATACAGCAAACCTGGAATGGATCTGGTCCAGGATTCCAAACGTTTGCTAGCAAATGATAAATCAATTCCATGTTTTCCTGATCACCCAGCTTCACTTTTGAAAGTCTATTCTCTCCAGCCTTAAAGAGGTTTCACAAATCAGACCCAATGGCCCTGATTTATTAAGATTCTCCAAGGCTGGAGAGATTACACTTTCACCAGTGAAGCTGGGTGATCCAGCAAACCTGGGATGGATCTGGTCCAGAATTAAAAACATTTGCTAACAAATAGCTAATGACTTATAGGAAATCCATTCCAGGTTTTCTGTTTAACCCAGCTTCACTGATGAAAGTGTATTCTCTCCAGCCTTGGAGAACTTTAATAAATCAGGGCCAATATGTCTACTTTATATGTGTACAAGTAATTAGAAAAATACATGTCCCTAACTAGTATGTTAAAAGCTCTTAAAGTTGAAGTATTACTTGTCACATCCTTATGCTGTCTTTTAGAACTGTGTAAAAAAAGACCCGAGAGTAAAGTCTAATAATTACCACTCTGGCAACACTACATTGCATTTAAACAGATATAGGTAAGAAAAATCCTATTTCATTATGTTTTCTTTTAGATTCCCATGCACCAAAAAAAATTAATGTCAGTCTATGAATGAAAGAACCAAGAAACCAAAAGGGGACTTTTAGCTCCTTAATTGAAAAGACATAACTTTTATTTTACATATTAAAAACAATAAAAAAAAATCCTCATATCTAACCTATATCAACTACTATAAAAAATGTTTTGTGTCAGGATTCTTTAAAACCATCATAATGAAATGTGCGCAGTCTCAGAATTGCAGGAATCAACGCGTTTCGCTGTCATTTAGCCTGCTTCCTCAGGAATCAATAATGAGACCAATAAGTATGGTGGTTGTTAATAATATTTAAAAGGTTAATACAAATATTACTTATATATACGGCATGATTTTTTTGTACTCACCTATATTGTTACAGATACACACATGGCATTAGATGCTAAAGCCTTCTTCAGATAAAGTTGTGCAGGTCAAACAACCGGAGAGGGTAGCCAAGTGGGGCAGAACACATACTCAAGGTGATCAAGTATTTTTTTTAATCCTATACATGTCAAGCATTCAATTTATTAATATAATTTGAAACCAGGGTTTTATTTCGGAAAAAAAAAAGCTTTTTTTTCACTCATTGAGTCATCATAAACTTGCTCTGCCTTTTAAAAAATAACAACCAGACTAACATTTGATCTGACAAAAAAAATCAAGCAGACACTGCTTTAGTAACATGTATTATAGCTAAATATGTAAAAGATAGGGAAATTCTATGTGTGAATTACCTCATATACAGAAATAAATGTCAAGAACATCTTACTGCTATGATAACCAGAGATTAAACTTTGAAATTACTAACAAATAATCATGTTGTGTTTATTGACTTTAGATACCAAGTACAGGATCATTACGCAATAGCATACCTTAATAATCCATGGGACAATCTTTGAGATATCCAGGAAACTCCCTTAGTTTGAAGTTTAAGAGACGTCATATCACCAATATAGCAGCAAGTTACCATGTGTCTGCTCCCTCAGTCTGTGCACTGTACTTCCCTCCCCATCGTGTGTAATCATAACAATATAGGTCTCACTATTGATTACTAAGGAAGCGGGCTAAATGTCCGCGAAACGCATCGAATCCTACAGTTGTGAGACCGTTCACTTTTCATTATGATGATTTTAAAGAATGTTTAAACAAAACATGTTGATAGTAGTTGATATAATGTATGTTAGATATGAGGATTTTTTTTTATTGTTTTTAATTGTAAAATACAGGTTAAGAAAAAATTATTGTTAGACTGTACATACATATTAGCACATTATCATAAACTTTTTTCCTTCATTGTCAACTGTTGATTACCAAGATTTTTTACATAGAGGAGATCACATTTACATACATATATAAAATCTAAAGATTTCATTTTTCAAATTCAGCAAAGTCGTTTTACTTAAAAATAATTACTGATTGCCTAATTTATTTTTGAATTTTGAATCAACACAATATGGCTTCATTTCAGCATGGCGCTACAAGCAATTGTTGTCATCACGTTGTCATCACATTTTATTGAAGAATGGAGTGTCATGTTCATAATCTCTCTTTCTTTTTATTATAGTCACTAGGCTCCTGTTTATATTCTGTTTGTACTCTGGATGGACATGACCAATATAATAATATTGTTCTTCAAACAAGAGCGTAAAATATAGTGCACTTTGGCAGATGATTGTCTGTGCTGTAACTCTCATTTTATGAGGAATAGGAGCTGTCCTAATGTGGAATAAATTACAAAAATCAGGTGTGGAACAACTCCCTGGAAGTTTCATCTCGAAGTATTACTATTATTATATTATGATTTTGTATACTATTCCACAAGTTAAGAATCACAGAAAATGTGATAACGCATAACTAAACATTACTTTCTTTGCAGTTTTTCACCACCTTTAATTCTGGGAAACTTCAATTTAAGAATGCATTGCAATAGCTTTCTCAGAATGTGTATATTCGAATACTATATATATATATATTAGGGAAATCCCTACTTTTCTTTCAGTAGTATTTCATATTGTTGACAGGAACTTGGGGCACGCTCATAGTTATGATGTGGGTGGAATCAAGTGGTGTGTTGACATATTGAACAGCATCAAGTACAGATGTACCTACCAAAGCTGTGGCCATATAACTGCTCTGTAAAGGAACCCCTTCAAGCAGTATAAGCAGGTAAATAAGTAGACCAGACACACCCATTATGTAATAGGTAATAGGTAACTATTTATTCAATAGACAATTATCTAGAAATATTTATCTTTGTGCGTGACTCTCTTTCTATGTTTTGGAAAAGTGAATTATAAAAACCGAAAGTAGCTTTGGATGACCCAGAATGGTTCTATGATTAAAGAAGAGTAAGCAAGTATGAGAATATACTATAACTTGGAAACAATGTTAAACATAGGTATGAGCATGGTTGAATCACAGAAACAAATATTAAACAAGGGTGAGATTTAAGAGTGCTGCAGCTAGGTGGTTGTCCTATTCCTTAGAACAGATGTCCCCAACCCCCGGCCGTCTGACAGGTGGGCCACGGCTCTGGCCAGGGAACCCACCAGTGGGGGCTTGGGGATGTGCACCGGCCAGAACCATGCACCATGTCTCCCCGAGACATCACAGGCTCAGGGAGGTGGCGGGGTTTTGGCATCATGATGTCACTATGGGGGAAGTTTCTTCCTCTTTGAGTGACACATGGGTCCATACGCATGCCCAGACCAGAGTCCTTGCATTTAGTGGTCTATGACCTGCAAAAGATTGGAGACTACTGCCTTGGAATAAAGACAGTACGCAGATCATCGGTTCCTGAAAACTCTGCCTTGTCTATTAGAAGGCAGCCTAATGGACAGATGTTGCTTGTCCACCCAGGTTTACTCATAAGAGTGTATCTTCTCCAGTCTTGGAGAGATATATTTAATCAGGCCCATAAGCATTATTGTCTCTGCTTCACTCTCACTAATTTATGGAGAGCGCTGGAACAACTGTAGAACAAATCACCTCTACCTACCTGTTATGGCAGTACATAAAATCTCAGGATATATAACTGATGATTCTGAAAGAATCCATAGCGCCTAAAAAAAACTGCATTCTCTGCCACAAAAGCTGGTACTGTGCCATTATACAACCCACCCAGCTTTTTAAAACTCATTTATTTTTAGGTGTCAAATATTTTAAATGTTGGACCAGATCCCATCCAAGTTTGCTAAATCACCCAGGTTCTGCCCCACTTCGTAGATTGTAAGGTTTTCTGTGAAGGGTCCTCTCCTCCTCCTGTGTTACTGTCTGTATCTGTCATTTGCAACACCTATTTAATGTACAGCACTGCGTAATATGTTGACGCTATAAAAATAATGTTTAATATTATTAATATTAATAATAAAAATGAATATTCTATCTTTTCTAATATTGTAGAACTTTCATTAATGAGGTCCCTTGTATATAAATAATACAGCTTACTGCAGACCTGCTCCATCTGCTGGTGAAGTAGGGAACAACATCAGAGGCACTGTGCCTTGGCTGTAGCATTGGTAGCTGGGATATCCGGCACATCCCGGCTTCCCATGTGGTTGCTGGGACTATTTTTAGCAGAGGTTGGAACTGGAGTCGCGCGACATGGACTCAACTTACGTCACCTAATGAATGACTTGCAACTCGACTCAGGGTTTTCCCCAGCGACTTGCAACTCGACTCGTCATTTGCTTTCTCTGCTGACAGCTGAAGGGGGAAGGGAGGAAGGCAGTGAGGCTTCTGTTACAACCCCCCCACCCTCCCTTCAGCTGTCAAAGGGGAAAACCTAAAATGCAAGAAAGGCAGGAAGGAAGGCAGCGAGTTTTCTGTAATACTGCCTTCCTCCCCGCCTTTCTTGCATTCAATATTTTCTCCTCTGACAGCTGAAGGGGGAGGAAGGCTTTGTTACAGAAGCCTCACTGCCTTCCTCCCTTCCTCTTTTCAGCTGTCTGAGGAGAAAGTTGTGAACTTAAAATGCAATCCTGTGCTCAAGAACAGGATCAGAGCTCAGTTTTTTTTATAGGGACAAATGGGGATAAATGAAGTGACTTGGTTTGAGACTCGACTTGGAAGAATTCTTGGTGACTTGAGACTTGACTTGGACTTGAAGGGTGACAACTTCTTTTGTCTCCTAATTCTCCTTTTTAAATGAAGGCAGTATATTTTGTATGAATTGTAAAATTTGGATATGCATTTTTTTAGGATGATAACATTTAAAAGTTTAATGTGATGGTACTTTGCACGAGGCATCTTCCAAAAGAGATCCTAAAACAGTGACCACATTTTTTATTTTATATAATAGTAATGCCTGTGCAGTGTGAGATTTGGGTGACGTAGGAAGAGGCCAAAAGACGACGGAAGAAGATGGTGGCGCACGATGGGACAAAGAATGAATCCATGGGGGCACATGATCAAATTCAATTGTGAAAGGATCGAGGGCTTTGTGGAAGTAAAGGAGTCATTTTTTTATTTTAATGAAAGTTCTGCTTTAGGATATAACGATGATATACAATTTCAGTGAACATTTGTCATCTGGTTACCAATACCAGTGAAAAATTTATTTTATTGAACATCTATCATCAGGTGAATAGTGATTTAGGTAATGATTTACCATGGGACAAAGTTTCACATTTTATAATAACTTTGATATTAATTTTATTATAACTTGTAAGACTCAAATGGTAAATAAAGAGAGCAAGGGAAAGATAACTGGATCTAAAACCACTGATAAATAGGGGGGAAGTTTGATGAGAACCTTTGACCTTATGGAAAAGGAAATATTATTACCCTCTGTATCACTCATATCAAGTTAAAACAAGATAAAATAGAGGGGTGAATGGAGAGGAATAAATCTTTAAAGGGGGTACATTTGATTAACTAGGGGATGCACTGAGTACTAGGGATGAGCGAGAATGCCTCTGACATTCTTGCGAAAATTTCCTCGAACTTCCAATGGGTCGACGAAATTTCAGCAAACCGATTTCGCTGACCCAACGGAAGATCGAGGAAATGATTACAGGAGGAGTTCCACACCTGCATTTATGAATGCAGCTGTGGGAATCCTCCTGTGCGTAATCCCCAGCACTAGAGGTTAAATGAGGGTAAGCCCTCATTTAACCTCTAGTGCCCGGGGAGGCAGGAGGAGTACCGCGGCTGCATTCATGAATCCCTCTGTGCACGATCCCCGGCAAGCCCTCATTTAACCTCTAGTGCCCAGGGATCGAGCACAGGAGGATTCCCATGCACACCTACTTGATTTCCAAAAAAACTTCAGAACTTAACATTATAGTAAATATTGTAATCGACAATCCTTAGCCCTCTGGTCAAAAATATTTTCTGACAAAATTAGCTGCACAAAGATGTAATTAAGTTTTATTTATCAACTGAAAAAACCACATTGGGCCTGATTTATTAAATCACTCATAGACAGGAGAAGATAGATTAATCAGTGAAGCTGGGTGATCCAGCAAACCTAGAATTCATTTATTGAAATCAATAATAGCTTGAGCTACCTAATAGCAAATAATTTGCTATTAGGTAGCTCAAGCCTGGACCAGATTCATTAGTTTCAGGTTTGCTGGATCACCTAGATTCTCCAGCAATAGTCTATCTACTCCAGCCTTTGTGAGCTTTGATAAACCATTTTTGGTCATTTATTAAATCACTGAGGGCTATAGAAAAGAACTGGTGGACAGCCCTTATTCTAGATGAATATTAACCTTGGAAGCAAAGATGAGCTATAGATGGAATGAAGGTGATTAGCCAGGAGAGGGAGCTCATAACTGAAAATTAGAGTTTGCTATTTATTCGGAACTCATTTCTAGTATGTAAGTATGTAGTAGCAGAATCTCCCAGAACTGTATAATAGTATATTTTTGCCCATCTTGTATATATGATAGTGCTAACTGTTATATAATCAATGCAATATTTATTTCAAAGTGCAAAAAAGTAAATTAAAACATTTACTCATTGGAATATACTCTGCTTTTTATTTAGAATGTATTATCAAACATAATAATGTAACCTAAGCTACTTAGATGCACTTTTTATTTATTTATTTATTATGGTTCATTAAACAATATAATCAAAGATTACATAGCTATAAAGATCACTTTACATGAAAGGAGTGTAAAGACTGCTGCTCAAAGATAAATGAAAAAGAAAAAGAATGGGCAGAATGTGGTATTCACAGAATATAAGGATAGGGGGGGGATCTCTCTCCACCATTTTATATACATACCATATAGTATTCTCAAAGCGTTTCTGGGGATGTTTCGTGGGGTGAATTCTTGAGGTTTTGCTCTGCTTATTTTGTAGAGATTCCTTATTTTGTTTCAATCCTTTTCTTATCAAATAAAAATTGTAAATTAGTTACAAACAAATGCATAGTTGGCGTAGGTGATAACCAACAGTCAAGAATTGTCTTACTGGAAATAGCTAAGAATTTTAGGACCAAGCAACCGGCTCCTCTAGAGCAGGGGTTGGCGAACTCCAGCCTTTAGGACAGATACGGCCTAGCCGGTAGTTCGTTCCGGCCTAATGCCCCCTGGCATAATGCCGGATCTGCCAGGGGGCGTTGGGAACTACCGGAGCCGGATCTGCCACAGCTCCTGTGCCGCCTCCTTGCTGTTGCTTCCCTATTTACCACAGCGGGCATTGATGTTTCTCCCCTGCAAATATGAAACGCTCCCAGAAGTAAATCCCTCTCCTCCGCAATGCATACTGAGGAGAGGGATTTCACTTCAGGGTGAATTCCCTGGTGGTGGGCGGAGCCATTAGGGCGGGACTCAGGGTCTGGCCTAGTGTACTTCTGCCCGCCCCATAAATGGCCTAGTGGCCATAAAAGTTTGCCGACCCCTGCTCTAGAGGTACACCACCCATTCAGATGAGAACGAAATAATAGTAAGATGAAACTAAACGTCTCTAGAAAATACAACCTAATTTGCAGCTCCCAATGGTATGCTAGAGATCAGCTTGAGGTGTATTACATTTAAAACAAGTATCTGTGGTAGATAGACCCAAATAGTGAGCTTTCACAGGAGATAAATAGCTACAGTGAAACTGTCAGAAAAACATTTCTCCATGGAAAGCAGCTGGGATGGATTTTCAAGAGGAATTATATACCCACAATACTTGGGAATTTGTCAAAGTTAGAAAGTTCACTAGCCATTTGGCTAATTCTGAGGTGGTACAAATTAATTTTTTGTATGTGGTAGTACTTTTTTTTTTTAGTGGCCTATTTGGTAAATGTATTAATATTTAGTGGAAAACTAAAGTAACAACTTAAAACATATAAGATTTATAACTTGATACAAAAATATATAAACAGACTGTACTTTGGGCTGGATGAGTAACAGATGCACTTGACAGAATGCATCATAGGACGAACACATACCAATCATCCCTATATTGCCATGCTCGCCAATCTAAAAGCTGCTTGGAGGAACACAACCATAGCGTTGAGCTGGTTTCTATTTTTAGGAGGCTGCAGTGGAAAGAGGAACAGAACTTTGCGTAAACCTTTTCCAATCAAAATTACTGGTTCACTTTTGTGCATGTAATATAACCGGACATTCTTTATGTCATCTTGTGCTATGCAGTTTACACATGTGAAATTATTTATGATAATGCCAAGGTACAGCAAAGGTCATAACTAATTACTAATTGCTAATTTAAACCAGAGTTGTCAACTCTCAGCAGGATTCTGTGGTTTATTTTCCAGACTCCATCATCTCCAGTAAATTCTGGTAATAAGGAAACATGCCAATTAGTGAAAGTGACATAATAGCATGGAGCGTAAATGGTGTCTGATAAAGCCCTGAAAAAAAACAAAAACAGTAATGAGAAGACAAAAATAATTTCAAGACTTGTGTTTATGTTAAAATGATGCACGTAGCATGTTTCAGCTGTAGTCACCATCAATGTATATAACAATAAAAGATTTACCTAAATACAAAATACAGCTTAGAGAATCTGAAAAAATCACTACTCAGCAATCAGCAATAACCAGAAACACAAAGCATGCTAGAAAATTCAGAAAAAGTAGAAGAGTGCAGCATGATGTAGCAAACCAACTTATTTCCGATAATAATATATATAGAATTGAGCAGAAGTGAACAGTAATACTGTCATTACTGACCATCACTGACCATCACTGTAAAAATAACTTAATTCTGCAAACCAGTACACAGGAAATACTCGTATACACTTTACAAAACAACCCATGGGCTATTTCAGCTACCAATGCAGATGAACAAGAGGAAATGAGTAAACATTTATTAAGAAACATTGCAAACAATTTTAGATGCAATATATTGCAATGTATTCATACATTTATTCATACTCCTGGCCCCACGTCTGTCTACAGTCTGTGATTTAGTAGCTGGTAGAATTTTCTGTATGCCTTTATCAGTGTGTCACATTGTTGTGAAGGAATTATTGTTCATTATTCTTCACAACATTGCATAGGTCATTGAGGTCATGGAGTTTTGTAGCATTTGTTTATCCATGGGTCCTGCCACATCATTATAATCAGGTTGAGGTCTGGAATTTGACTGGGCCATTACAACACCTTCTTTTCTTTCTTAGCCATTTTGTTGTGGATTTGCTGGAGGGCATGGGATCTTGTCCACGAATAAATTTCAGTCAATATTGGCTGATGTCTTTCCTCCTAGGCATTGTGTTAAAATATACCTGGATGCTCCAGACCCACAAAAAAGCCAAGCTTGTGCTTTTGAAGAGGTGATCACACTTGCTGATGATTAAATTATCACATGCATATGATTAGCAGAACCTGGCTTCTACTTGTTCCCCTAATTCCTATGGAAGTGGTAAGGGTGTACTTTTTTTTTTCACATACTGCATTTTAAATTAGTCTTTAACCCCCCCCCCCCCGCGGTAATCCCGAGTGTAACTTTGGAAGCCCCCCTTACCTATGCCCCGCGCTCCAGTGGCGATCAGACAGTCCCGCTGTGATGCCGGGGCACCTGTCCATCGTGGGCGTGGCCGGGTGGGAAATTTAAAAGCAGATTACCAAGTAATCTGCTTTTAAATGCCGCCTGGGTCCCGCCACTGCGCCAAATATCAGTGAGATGCGAAGCACCATGCAGGATTTCTGCATGGTGAATCACATCTAACGGGTGATGCGATCAGCAATAGTGAATTCCCCGGGAATTTACTACAGTCGCTCGCATCACCCGGAGAATGTGACGCTCACAGCCTCCGGGTGATGGGAGCAGCATCGTTGGTGGATCTAGGGGATGTGACAAGATGTGACATCTTCCGGGTGATGCGATGGAGTGATGGATTCTGGGGGCGGGAAATATAAAAGCAGATTACTATGTAATCTGCTTTTAAATTTTTTTTTACAGTACAAAACACATAAAAACACTAAATAAATGTATAAATACATATTTTAGTGCACCAAGCATCATTGCCCAGGTTCCTGATTTACATTTTGCCCACTATTAGCCCTGACCATGATCTGACCTTTTGATGGCTTATAAATCACTTCCTGAATGTACAATTTCATCACTTTGTCCTTGACCTTGATTGTTCCTGACTGATTGCTGGAGACCGCATGGCATCCAAAAGGCATCTCGTCAACGCAAGCGCTATTGTGGAGGAATTTGAGAGCAGCGATAGCGATTTGGAGTCCCCTCTGGAATCGAGCGATAGTGATTCACCTGATAATTTGTCATCCGTCAGCGAAAGTGAACTGAGCGACGATTCTGAACCTAAGGTCAGTGCTGTGCACACATGGTGCTCTATAAACCTTGATGCGGACCAGGCAGCACCGCCAAGATTTCCATTTACCGGCGCACCTGGGATGAGAATTGAGGCTGAATGCGACGACCCCCTGGCATACCTGAAGTTGTTTTTGACCGATGAAGTTATCGAAAAAATTGTTGCAGAGACAAACAGGTAAGCCGATCTGTGTTTGCTAACTTTTTAATATTTTTGAAATTTTTTGCTAATTTTTGTTTTATGCAAACATGTATGCTGCTTTGTGTTTGCTAACTTTATAAATTTGTTTTATGCCAACGTGTGCTGCTCTGTACTAACTTTTTGAAATTTTTGCTAATTTTTTTATGCAAACGTCTGCTGCTCTGTGTTTGCTAACTGTTTACATTTTTTTTTATGCCAACATGTATGCTGCTCTGTGTTTGCTAACTTTGTGAAGTTTTGGAAATTTTTTGCTATTTTTTTTTTCATGCCAACCTGAATGCTGCTTTGTGTTTGCTAATATATTACTTGCAACCTTCACCACACTACAAAAGAACATATCCTAAAATACCTTTTTTATTTTGTTTTATGCAGGTATGCTGGACAACAAGGTGCTGTACACCTAAAGTTTGCAAGAAGCAGAAAGTGGGAACCTGTGGCCAAGGATGACATTTGGCTGTTTTTGGGCTTCCTGCAGGGATTTGTGGGCAAACCCGTGCAGAAGTGGTACTGGTCCAACAGTAAAATGATTGCCACTCCATTCTTTGGCACAGTCATGCCAGAATACCTCTTTTCCCTCATCATGAAGTACCTGCACTTCGCAAACAAAGAAGAATTTGTTGAGACTACCCATTCTGCACCAAAACAGAAGAAAATTTGGCAAGTGTCTCAGATGATTCTACAAAATTTCCAGCAAACCTATGTGCCAGAAAGAGATGTCAGCATTGACGAAAGTCTAAAGGCTTACAAGGGGAGGCTCAGCTGGGTGCAGTACATTGCCTCAAAGAGGGCACGATTTGGAGTGAAAACATAAAGGCTATGCGAATCCTCATCTGGCTACATTTGAAATATGGTACTGTACACTGGAAAAGGGACACAGTTCAACCCCAGATGCAGACATTATGGATTGGCAACATCTTCAGTGCTATCCCTCATTGAGCCATTGCTAGAAAGAAGAAAGAAGAAATTGTTGCCTGGCAGAAAGGCAAAATGATGGCCCTGAGATGGCGTGACAAGAAAAATATGTGCCTGATGAGTACAGTCCATGATGCCTCCACCGTTCTGGTACACACAAAACGTGGGAAAGAAGTGATGAAGCCACAGGTGGTGATTGACTACAACAACACAATGGGAGGTGCGACAGAGCTGACCAAGCCATGACATTCTACCCAGCGATGAGGAAACAGCAAAGGAAGTACTACAAGAAGATTTTCAGGCATCTTGTTGAGCAGTGCCTATGGAATGCCTACATTCTGTACAAAAAAAAGTCTGAGGCCTGTGAATCATTCAGACTTCATTTTGCAAGTTTCCAAATCCATAGTCAAGAACCACCAAACACCATCAGTGGCTATGAATAGACCTGGACATCGTGCTTCCACCGTTGTCAATCCAGAAGGCCTGACCGGTCGTCACTTCGTTGAATACATCCCACCAACCCAGAAAAAGGCAGCACCTACAAGTTTGTGCGTGGTTTTCTGCTCAAAGACTAATGACAGAGGAAGGAAGAAACGCAAAGAAACCGGGTTCTACTGTCCTGATTGTGATGTTGGATGCAGCACCCTGCTTCAAAATCTAACACACTTGGGATGTCTACTAAAAATGTAAATATTTTCTAAATTTTTTTTCTAAAATCTCTATTTAATTTATATTATTATTTATCAATATTAATGCACCCTTTGAAATTTTTGATAAAATATTTTTTTTTGATAAATGACATTGTTGTGGTCTATTATTTCATTAATTTTTATACTTATGATTTATAATAATGTATTATATTATAATTTATGATTATATTATAATAAATAAATATAATTATTATACCCGGGAGTTAATCCTAAGAATTACTGTTTAACTAATTTTAGGACCTGTTAGGGACTTGATGATTTTTTTTCATTATGTACTTCTATTCACAACCCTGCAATTGACATTCTTTTTCACATGACTATATGTGACAATGGTACATCATCTCCTTGTGTGAGCCTAACAAAAACAAAGGGTTTGTCCTCATTTATTCCTGAAGCTCCCACATATTCCTCTTGTTGTGTCCTCCTGCTTGCTTTTAACCCTTAGAGTTCCCATTTGCCTCCTTGCCAATATTTTTTTTACTTACATCTTTGTTTTATTTGTACTATGTCTACATAGCTTTCAACTGTCCCAGTTCCCGATTTCTAGCAGTCAACATGTCCCAATGCCGTGTGCAAATGCACCAGCCGCATAGATACTGGTTGATATACAAGTTCAATTCCACCACTGAATTGGTAATTCAGTGCAATAATAACACTGATTTCGAACTTCTCATTCTCCTTCACCTGACATCTATTTGTTTAGGAGCCCAGGATTGATAATCCATCTAGAGATAAGTTCAGTGTGAAGACAGCAGTGACAATAGAGGGAAAAGCTCTCATGGCTGGATGTGTGGATCATCATGGGAACATATACACAACACATCGTAGAATCCTGCAAAGGATATAACATGTTTAAACTTTAATTTTAAATACATGGGCTTTAGTCAGTGGTATACAGTTTTATTACTATTATGCTATATCCACACACTGTCCATGCTCTGCCCACTTATCTATGCCCCCTTTTTGGCATTGACATTAGATGTGAGATTTCCCTCACACTGAATTTATATCCTCTAACTTGCCACTGAGTCTACAGAACAGGAAGGAAAGGGAAATCTCCCTAATAAAACACAGATGGTGAAGAAAATTGAAAACCCTCTTCTACTTTATCTAAAATGAAAAGTTTTGGCTTTATATATAATTTAAGATCTGATATTATCATTCTATATTCTTATACATTATCAATGACCAACACAAAATCAATGACTGTGAGAGAGTGCTATCCTGTATTGCATTATAGTACACTACCCCAAAATAGATAACACTATCGCAAATTAAATGTAATAATCATATTAAAATGTATAATGGAACCCCTTTAATATACCCAGTACAAATATGTATGTTCTCTAGGGGTCAAGGTAATTGACCTCTATAAAAGAGCATGTCAGTGCTATTTATATACATATATTACACTGGGTAACACATTTTCTGTTGAGTTAGATCTTAAATTAGTTTTTTTTACTAATTTTTTGGTGGTGAATTCAGAAATATCCCCAGCTTTTGCTATCACATCCAGTTTTGTACGATACAGGGTACCCTCCATTTTTGTCAAAAACATACAAATTTTACATACAATGAAAAAATAATGAAATAATAACTTGAATGTACTGTTTATTTCATATTTATTTCTTTTGTTCATTGAAAGGATTTATTGTTACTCCAAGACATTTTTACAGTAAAACATTTGAAAATTATTCTGGTAAGTGGTTAAGGTAAAAGTTTACACTTATAGTTTTTCCTGGAGTGTTCAGTGTCCAGTGTTCAGGACAATCCCGACGGATGCTCCAACAATAGTCAGCCATCATATATTTATCCCATCTACCCTGATACCGTCCTTCCATGACCTTCAAATCATGCTGAAATCCTTCACCATGCTCATCACTGACTGCATCAAGGTTTTCCGGGAAGTTAGAAAGATGCCTATGCAGAAAATGCACCTTGATGCTCATATTGCAACCAAGCATTTTGTAGCTCTCCAAGAGTTTCTGGACAATTTCTGTGTAATTATTTGCCCGTGTGTTTCCAAGAAAGTCCCTGATAATGGCTTTGAATGATAACTGATAAGCATTCTTTTCGACTTCTGACTTCTTTGATGAGCTGTCGAATCTGTGGACCATCAAACACATCGGCCTTTATTTTTTCAAGTGACAAGCTAGGAAATGCCAAAATGAGGTACTTGAAACAGTCTCCTGCAGTTGGCAAAGCTTTAACGAACTGCTTTATCAGTCCAAGTTTCATGTGCAGAGGCGGGAATATAATATTCTTTCTATCAACAAGTGGCTCATGTAGAATGTTTGGATCACCTGGTTTTAAGGCAGATCCAGGAGGCCAATTCCTTTCCACCCAATGCCACACATTGCTGACCAAGAAGGAAGCATACCATTTGAAGGTAAACACAGATGACACAATTGTGTTGGTGATACTGCAAAAACTCAATGACTCCCTTTATGTCTGCATATTCTTCACAAAGAGAAAATGAATAGCCAATTGGGACTGACCCAAATATATTGCCATTGTGAAGGAGAACACACTTTAACATCCGCTTTGAGCTACCGATGAACAGTCGCCATTCATTTGAGTTATAGATTGGAATTCCCATTTCCTCCATTAAACCAGGTATGTTATGGCAACACACAAAGCCACTGCCAGTTCTAAAGTACTGCAGAAATGCAATTTCTTTGGTTCAAAGTACGATACCTTTGTTCCTTTTTCAAGTAAGTTTTTCTCACACAGTCTTGATGCTGATGTTATGAAGCCTTCTTCTATAGTCTCAAATCGCGTGCCAAATCACTCAACTCATGCTGATCAAATCCCTTATCAAGAGAGTCTGCTTCAATCTCAAACTCTTCATCATTGTTGTCACCTAGTTCATCACCATAATCATGTTCTTCAAGAGAGGGTAGTGTAACCAAAACCGGCACTAGAATTTCTTCTGAATGAGCCACTGGGCCTATTGCCTATGGTAGACTAGGATATTCTATGTTACATGTTATTTTTTTTGTTATATCCTGAATTTTTCACTATACAAAAGTAACAGTCACTGAAAAAATCCCCTGGCCCTTGCCAAACCATGGGTATTCCAAATGGCATCTTATTACGTGATCCCTTTGTCCACAAATGTAAACCCTCAAGACACTGTTTGCACACCTTATGAGGGGACCAAGACTTATCTTGATCACAAAGTTTAATACATATATAATCATACATATACAGTATAAGATGAACAATACCTGTATGTTGGCTCCATAATGTTGTAAAGATATCTGATACAACACATAAGTGTACACATACATACAACTTTTAGGGAACTATTTTTAAATGTTTCACCCAAGAGTTACCAAACATTTACGCAGCATTTTTACATCTTTTACTTAAGGATTAATTAGGAAATATGTCAATCAACATCACTTGTGATTTATACGTTGTTTTTTTAATTCAACATGTAAAATTTGAATACATTTTTTATGAAAACATTTAAAAATAGACCTGTTCTAGCAGCCATTCTCAGCTAGGTTTCTGTAGAACTTCAACGTTTGCTAGGGGTTTCTTGAATTGTTGCTAGTTGATTTTATTCTGATTTAATAATGTCTTTATAGTTCTGGCCCAATACCACTTGGTAGATCAAGCTGCATAACACTAATTATCATTTTAGTAGTGTAAAAGGGTGGGGTTCTAGCCAACACAGTAATGGTGAATATTCTTACTGCTGGTTTCTTATGTAAGAGGCTTTTTCCACAAAGACCCCCCAAAAAATTATGTTAGCAGGGGTTTCCAGAGACCTGAAAATTATGTCAAGTGTTCCCTAGAGGTAAAAAAGTATGGTGATGCAAAGTTTCTGTGACCTAATGTGGTGTTTATTACTAATTAATGTATTTGTGTTCAAAGCTAATATAAAGCATCAAAGGTGTAGGTGTATTTTGTATCAATAACAAAGCAGTCCAGGCAAATAACTATGATTGGACTGATAGATATCACTACAACTGAAGATAAACAAATGAGCACCATTCTGTTCTATAGAGAGGGGGAAGAACAAGCGAGCATCACCCTACTCTGCTCTCCTCCTTTCACTTTCATTGTGGTCTTTCATTTTTTGCCGTTCATGGATCCGGCAGGATGGATCCATGAACAACGACCTGATGTGTGTATGAAGCCTAAGTCTTCCCTTCTGGTGATCCCCCTGTCTGTAAAACTAAAACTTTGTATAAAGTCAAAAGGTAAAAGAACATGAGAAGTGTACACACAACTCATTGACTGAGTCATCAGTCATCAGACATTGATTGAGTCATCTTGGGTAAGTATTTTAACCCACATAATAGATGCTAATCTTGGATGATTCCTGGACAAAGATGGCATTATAATATAGAAAAAGGCAAATGAAGGCACTGTCAGGTCGAACTGTGTTTATGTATAATAAGCTATTAAATGTACAGAATTTAGCTCTACAGTATCCTTGGGGCCTTATGTGTTTGTCAGGCTTAAAAGGATACAGGAACAGAAAATTCTATCTGCACATATGTACCTGGTAATCCATTATTAGACTTTATAACACAGGACAAACTTTGAGTTCAACTGGCTGGTTTGAATATATAGCTGGGGACTGGAAAACGTTATTTTGGCGATAGGTGAATTTGATATTGAGTTTGCTTCCACTAGAGAGTTTAATGGGTTTGTATATTTTGCGCCAGGATTCTAATTTCTACCCTTTTCCCTTTTTGACATAAATAACTGAAATTTCCTTAAAACTGCTGTTCTTTATATTTTACCAGTAATAATTCTTTCAGTATTACTGTCTATAAGAACTTATATATATATATATATAATTTCTGCATAGTTGGGGTTACAACATAATGTGTGTTAACATAATTACTGATAGGGTTGGCATTTCTGATCATACAGTTCCCTGTTTGAGGTTATGAAGAATGAATTTTGTGAGTTATTTCTGTGAAACTGGCAGAGTGCGTTTGTGTTAACTAACTTGTATGTATAACACTAACAGGTAGATATTACATGTCACAGATATCACATTACTCAGTTTATGTCATTGTATTTTTTTCCAGATAGACCATCTTTGTTAAGCATCTACGTCCCAAAATGAGATGCTGGCTCAAAAATGACAAATTTAAATACCCATTCTGGTTAGACAAGAATTTTAGATGCATCCCAAGGATTTCATTTTTGGCCAAATTCATAAGTGTGAATTTCACAACCCTCGATAATGCTCAATGAACCCTGATCAACATATTTATAAGAAACAATATTCAGGAAGGGGTGGATAAGTCAGCTTGGGGTCACTTACAGTTTATCTACTGCAATTGCAGGGTACATTGTCCTGCATGCTCCCCCATGTTCCCTTTGCTCAAAGACAATTATCGACAATTATGGGCAATCACTTTGACTATAAAATTGTGATTTTGTACAGGTTTAAAAGAGATGTGAAATGTGTTTTTTTTAGCTTTTAAACAATTTACTTTCTTTTGTGTGGATATAATATTTTATTTATTTATAATAATATATTAGGGAGTAGCTTCTTCTGCTTTTTTGCAGGAAGAATTTTTTTTTTGCATGGAATTTTAGGATTTTTATTTCTTTTGGGGATATAGTTTTTATTTTGTGTTGATAGGAATTTTGCCATACCTCTTGCCATTATTATATTAGAAAAGCATGGCTGCCTATCTGTTACAGCCACAGCAGATTCATTTGATCCTGGTGCTGGGATCAAACTTCCCAGTTGCAACTATGGGTGCTGGAACGGGAAAGCTATGGCCATTTACCAAATTTCCTTGTACCAACGCCTCCTATGATGGGCGGGCGGAGATGTGACAGCTTTATAATACAAGGCAGGTGGGAAGGCAGCTTCATACATACTGAGATCAATATGGCTCACCTCCCACTTTAATGGTTAACTTATGACTAAAAATATTTCTGACTTTATATTTTAAAAAGACTCTACTGTACTTCAAACTGCTTTATTGGAGGGCTTTTTTGGTTCAATAGGAACTAATATAATTGAATACCATGAATAATTCATCCTGGTATTCCCTGTGTTAATCAGGTAACTTAGATAAAGTCTCAGCTCTATATTTTCATCTCACAAACTTTAGACACAAACTTGCTATTTGAGCCAAAATATAACTCCATAGAGTTGATTTTTTATAATAGACTTATAGAGCAATGTTTTCTTAAACGGCTGTTTTTGAGCCTAGCAATGAAAGAAAGGCATTACAGGGGATAAATTGTTGCAAATTTACCACATATGTGGTAAACATGCAAGGAAAACACTTATCCAGTATTGCAATATGGGGTTGAAGAAGTATGCAGAAGCACTAATATTTATTCATATAAATAACATTATTATCATTGTTCCTATCCCATTTTTTGTAATTGACCTCTAAATTACAATGTTAAGCAATTGATAAGGTGATGTTATGGGTAGGTAGATATTTTCACAAAGAAATTTTACCAAAGCTTTAAGATTTTATCCTCAAAAAAGATTTGTTGATGCTGCAAAAGGCTAGTGAGAAATTTTAGTATAGAACTGAATTCCCTGCATTGCATTTCTCTGGCTACTTTTATCTACAAAGGTGGTTCATTGCCATGTTCTGAGTATTGGGACAGCTCCCCTTCTCCCTGTCATTACTTAAGACATATATTTTGCTATTGGGTAGCATGATCTGTAGGTAAACTTCTAAACTAAATTTGTAAGAAAATCTCAAAGCAAGTGAAAATATTGTAAGATTAGTTTAGTTCTGTTTTGATTAGTAGCAGGTTTAGTTAGCTGTCCATATTACTGTGCAGAGAACGGTGTATTGTTCTGTTTTATGTTAAATAGCTCTTATGATTCCTGGCAGACATTTTTAGTATAACAATAGGGCTATTTTGAACATTATAAGTCAGGCCAAGTTTGACATGCAACTTTCTTCTTTATTGACAAATAGAATATTTCACGTGACTTTGTTTTCTTTTGCCATTTACCTATTTGACAAAAACAAAGCTATCAGCATCAATAGATTTATTCCATTTCAGCTAAACAGAACTGTAAATAGAATAAGGTCAGTTCACTAAGCCACAGGAAAGGCCAGTTTAAGACAATGGTGGGCCCTGGACAAATATCCCATGAATAGACTGCCATCTCATATATTATTTATTTTAACACAACAATGTATGCAAATATCAAATAAACAGAGGGCCTGATTTATAAGGTTATCCAAAGCTGGAGAGGATACACTTTAATCAGTGAAGCTGACCAGCAAACCTTGAAAGTGTACCCTCCTCAGCCTTGGAGAGCTTTAATAAATCAGGGCCAGAGGTAGAGAGCTTGTATTAGTTGGTACTCAAACAACTAAAATAAGATTGATTTAGTTCAACTGAATTTCCCCATGATTGACTTAATTTTGGTGTCGTTCATGTTGCTGGCCTGTTGGTTGATATGGGGATGTTACATTTTCATGTTTTTATGATCATTTCAGGGAAATACAAATGTTGCTTTTAAGAAAATGCATGTGTTAATGATTTATATGTTTAATATTATATATGTTACAGGCTTGGTTTATATAAATTAAGTCTGCGGCAGACTGAAAGACATTTTTTTTGTGCTTTGGGTTTATTGCAAATACAACTGGACTCCAGACTTGCATATCCAGGAGCATAGTTGGGTAACTTTTATATCTATATCTATTTACTGTATACATGTGTGTGTATGTATGTATGAATGTATATATTGTACAGGACTGCAGGGACGGGTCCTGGATGGGAGATATGTCCCGCCATTATATAGGGCATTGGCTTTTTTAAAACCAAACTGTATACTGGGGAAGGAGTCCAGAAGAGAAGAGGGCAACTCTGCAAGGGGTTGCTAATGTTTAATTAATGCAGGGCCCTGGATTGAATGGGCTTTCCCATTCGGGGTACATCCAGTCGTTTGGTTATAGCAGGCTGGAGGTCCAGCATAAGTAGTACAAATGTGCTATCAGAGAGAGTGTGGAATGGCAACAGGCAGGCTGCATACAAGCCTATGTGGGAGCTGACTAAGAATCTGTGTTTTGTGTGAAAATCTGTTGATTTGCTAGGGACTGTGGAACCCATACATATACTTTACTATACCAGACTCTTCTGAGGATTCGGAGGACCCTGCACTCTCTGCCAGCTAAAATAAGCTGCCTATATGATTTTTGATCCATTTGCTGAAGAAAACTATATTGTTTTTGAACAAAGAGAGTAAAGAGATTTGTTTGCTGCTAAGGGCTAACCCCCCTTCATAACACAATATATATATATATATATATATATATATATATATAACTGTGGGCCACACATATTATTAACTTCCCCTAGGTAATGCCTTGTGACAAAACAGTATGTTTTTAATTAGTTTGCACTAATCGTCCATAGGTATGGTCATGCACACTGCTACAATAATAAATGGCTACATGTCATATACAGTGGCATAGTTTTATTGGTGTTATATATATGTAATAAAGTTTAATCATAAAAGATAATGTACTGTGTGCAGCCATTACACCTTGTCTTTGTTTTTCCTTTACACTGCTATTGCAACTGATCAAAATGTTTATAGTTTTCAGGCTTTTATAATACTGAATTTAAATTGCAAATGCTCACTGTAATGATCACGTACATGATAGCAATAAACGATGACAATACACATGATAGTAATAAATATGACTTTGTATAATCTGTTTGCATAGAAAAAGTGATTGTTTGACAGTGAATAACATTCTTTTTATGGAGTAGTAAAAGGACTAATGGGGTGTAGACTTGTTGGGCCCTGTTTAATTAATCATTAATCTGCGGTCACATACTAAACACAAATTTCCCTTAAAGTGTATGTATAGTGTATGTAGGTATTTAGTAAATATACCATTTAAATGGTTTTGTTAGTTACGTTTCATAAACAAAAAAACCTGTATACATATAGTATAGAGTTTTTACTACATGCAGAGTACTGAAGTTACTATTAAAGTAGAATTATTAGTAAAATTAAAAATGATATATATTTCATAATGTAGATTATCAAAAGCATTTACCCATCAGTTTTTGTCTTTTATCACAACCTCTATTACAGTTGTATGCCCTGCCATTAAACTATCATTGTAAACAGGTATGTGAAAGCAATAGTTTACCTATTGAAATTCCACATATTAAACAACATTATGCATATTGTGGAATCATGGGAGTGATATATTTATTATGTGCTAGTGGGACAGAATTTATGTGGGTAAAACTAGAAGACAAGTTTGTAAAAGATTATTTTCTTAAATGTATTCATTTGTAAATGGGGAAAATACTAATGGCAGTAAGCAGACAAATTCAATACGGAAGTAATTCAGTTTATTGTTCTTGATGAATTTGATGTAAATCCTCATGAGAGAGGCTTTGATAAAGTTATACTCCAACGGGAAAAATAATATTGGACTTGTTACTTTATAGCTTGTTAGTTATTTCAGAAGGGACAGGCAACTTTTCTGGAAGAAAGAATATGATTTTATATGGGCTTGAATTTATTATGACCTACCTGTACAACAATTGTATAGTTTGATACCTTGATCCATTTATATCATGTATGCTGTTCCCAAACAAACTGATGTAATATGATAAAATATGATAACCTTTTTTAATTTAGATTTGAAATTGTATCACCCTAAAATTTCCTTTGGAAAGCCAGACTCACAATCTTTGAAACATGTTGGATAATTGGTTACGTGGAAAAAAAGCAGAAACCGATGTGTTAATGCTAGCGACAGATGATGTCAATACATTGTTTGTTGTTTTATCCATTAAGCAGGTTGGTTACATTTACACTGTGTAGGGCCAGACTTCAAGGCAGCAAGCCAACCTAAAAAAGAACCTGAGATCATCAGGTGTAGGGGATTCCAGACACTCATGTTTAACGTGAAATAGTTATTTGTCCCTTTTGTTTCCTGAAATATGGTTTTAGCCCTGCCCCACAGTCAGACCTATGTAATGTGCAGCACAACTTACAGAGCAATTTTCTCAGGACTACATATTGTACAGGGCACAAGCAGTTAAGGGTAAGTTCTTTTTTAGGTTGGTTAGTGATGAGTGTTCCTTTAAACAGTGATCAGTGATGGGTATCCACTTAAGTGTTAGGGTTCAGTTGCCATTGCCTTTACATTTCATGGAAATCAGTGACCCCTACAATACTGGTGATCAGTAGTTAGTGCTCTCTATCAGCATTCACAATCACTGTCCCCTGCAATATTGGTGGTCACTGTCAGTGGGTACTGTCTGCTATAACATTCATGGCTAAGGCTCACTGTCTTAGCATTAGAACCCCCTTCTGGTTCACATTGCATGAGAACTATAAAGGCAATGGAGCTGATTTATTAAAGCTCTCCGAGGCTGGGGAGGTGACACTTTCATCAGTGAATCTGGGTGATCCAGTAAACCTGGAATTGATTTCTTAAAATGTTTTCAATCCTGGACTAGTCTATTCCAGGTTTGCTGGATCACCCAACTTCACTGATGAAAGTGTATCCTCTCCAGCGTTGGAGAGCTTTAATAAATCAGGACCAATGTTGGCATATCACTTTTCTTTCTGGCACATGTTCATGACAATATCTATACCATTTGCCTTTCTGCTACTCATTTTTCTATGGATCATTTCTCCTACTATCTCTAAAAACATAGTAGTAAACACACAGAGGACAGACATTGTCATGGTCACTAGACAATCAACATTAACAAGAAGTGAATGATCAACGTTGCACATTTGGATCAGCTAAACTGTTTAGAATAAGCAAGACATCTTCTAGCATTTTGAAAAATGTCTTTTATTCACTGTTCCAGATTCTGGAAGCATTTGAAATCATACAAATGGAAAATAAAAAGAATCAGAACAGTCAGAATAAAACCTAATTTTTATCCTGGTAAAAAATTGTCATAATTTGATTGAATGAGGAAAAAAAAATACAATGTGATGAAATTGGGGCATCAACATACAATGACACACAGTGTTGTAGAGACTCATACCTGAGCACCCACTGTTTTGACTCTGACCATGCAACTGTGTTTAAAATGAATTATGAAATAAAACAAAAAATATAATAAAATGAGATCATGAAATCATAGAAAGTTAAAGTGTATGCAAACTCTGTTTGATATGTCCACAAAAATACCTTTTCTTAGGTCTAGCAGAAATTTGTAATTGTATCTTGTAATTGTAATTGTAATTGTAATTGCACTGCCTTGTATCCTAAACTTATTTATCTTCTTAGATTAGCCTTCAATATCTTTGTTTGTCATTGTTTAATAATGCTGTGTTTAACATTAATGGCTTTATCATTTAGATTAAAATAAGGCCATCCTTGTGATCACATGGGCAGTGCATGTCACGTAAGTCACAAAAATTTATTATACCAGTTTTAATACATAGTGATGAAGAAGTGCGGTGAATCATTAATCTGATCTCCTTAATTTGTATATACTGATAGAACCTTACATCTCTTTATAAAAACATGACAAAACATTTGACTTCCAGTTAGTGAGCTTCTCGCTTCTCTAAAATTATAAATATATAGTTGATAAGAATGTTTCCATATAAACTGTTGTCGAAATACATTTACCAAAGAAGCAAAGAAAGTTTGCAAAAAATTAGATAATAATTTATAGTGTTGAGTATTTTTCTAAGAAACAAAGCCATATACATATTATTAATTAAAAAGGTAAATAATGTTAAAGAAATTGTAAGCCTTTATCCTCAGGACAAATTACATTCATTTTGTTGAAGTAAGACCACTACAAGATCATTTCTGATTGATTGCAGTGAGTTGCATTATAGGGGTTTAAGTAGTTTGGGGTATGGATCCCTTTTCACAAAGGAACTGATTTGGAGTGGCTACAACAATGTAAAATTTTGGCCTTAAGTAGACATAAAAGGCTAATGGCTTTTCTCCTAGATGGGATTATCCTGGAATCCTGTTAGTTTTTCCAGATTCTATGTAGAGGACATCAAACCATTATTTTAGTTTTCTTTGGTGTGTAGAGAAGCTCACCTCTATCAGGCTGGGCCAAACCGAGAAACCAGGATTTGGTAAGCTCAGTAGTGGTTTACACAACTGCCCAGCTTCTCAGCACGGCTTTGTTGTGACAGAAATCTGCTTCCAACCAAGGGTCATGTCCGATTGTGCTTAGCCATGGACGCTGCCCATATTATATGTCAGCTGTTTCAAGAACAAGAGTAAAAAGGAAAAGTTTTAGTTACTTTCCAAGGTGTGGTTGTTCTTTGGAAGTCCTAACCCTACTTGCTCTAATCTAGCTGGTTTCAAACATACTAAACATTGAAATACCCTTGCACTCTGTAGATTTTCAGGAGGAACATTCTCTTACTTTTCATTGTTCAAATGTTATAATAGCTGAAAACGACTAATACAGGGATATCTCTGATTCCAATTGTGACCTGTTGCAAAAATTTGGCATCTAGGCTGTTTGGTCCTTTTAACCCTTTATTATTATTATACAGTATTTATATAGCACCATCATATTACGCAGCGCTGTACATAGTCCATAGTCATGTCACTAACTGTCCCTCAAAGGAGCTCACAATCTAATGTCCCTACCATAGTCATATGTCATTAATGTAGTCTAAGGTCAATTGTTAGGGAGAAGCCAATTAAACTAACTGCATGTTTTTGGGAGGAAACCGGAGTACCTGGAGGAAACCCACACAGACACGGGGAGAACCTGCAAACTCCATGCAGATAATGTCCTGGCTGGGGATCAAACCTGGGACCTAGTGCTGCAAAGGCTGGAGTGCTAACCCCTGAGCCACCGTGCTGCCCAAAGGTATTGAACCCTTTGCCTTCAATACCTTTCAAATCTTTTATCCCAAAGCAGGAGGTATCTCAGGTGATCTTTTCATGGCAGCACTACTATAGTTCTCTGCAAACTTGTGTATGACATCCTTCAACTATTTAAGCACATAAATAGAATGGCCAACCAGCTTCTCAGTGGTCTTTATTAATTCAGTAACGGTAGTTGCCAAATTTTAGGTCCTTGAGATATTCTAGTTTTGTTTTCCAGAAGAATAGTTACACAGAACATAAAACAAAAACTTAAAAGCCCTCCTTCACCACAAGAAACTCACCAAAAGATTTCATACATTATCCATTAGCCACCCATGAGGCAATTCACTTGCCTGGAAATTCTGAAAGGGATATTAATTCAGACTCTGGTTTTTCATATTGGTATCCCAGATCAGTTGAAGATTGAGGAAATGAATGATAAATCCCTTATGCTTTGGGGGCTCAGATTACAGCATACATGCAGTTTAAGGCTAAAATATCTGGGAAACCATCCCAAAGGAAGAAGGCCATCTTAACATCTTTCAACCTAAACAAACCAATGAAAACCCACCTGCAGGATGCCTGTTGTGTGGCTCCAGAGGGACTTAGACCTCATTTGGCCAGCCTTTAGGGCCAACTAATGCGTCAGGGACTGCTATGTAGGTGAGGAGGTAAAACACTCCCATATACTCCTAGTTCGCCAAAGTAGTAATGTGTTAAAAGATGTGATATATGTACAAATGGTTGATAATGGTATTAGTGCTAATGGAATGGCCATGCCAAGGGGATAAATGTATATTTTAAGTGTTGCAGTTTTTGGTCATTTAAGGTCATTGGTTATTTGGTTATTTAAGAAGCTGCAAAATTGGTAATAGGATCAATAACATGTGCTTTAGGGTGAAGCTGTCTATACAGTAATCTAGGGGTTTATTTACACTGGTACTTTAGAAGAGCTAGACCGGAACAGGTATATTAACTATAGCAAGACAGAATATGCTTAGGTTTTTCTGGAACACAAGAAAAAAGGTGCAGAAAGACTGGACCCACTGGCAGAAGTTTATTGGCATTTCTAGAAAAGAAAACGTACAGGGTGAGTATGGTGGCACTGAGGTAGCACTTTGGCCTTTGCAGCGCTAAGTTCCAAGTTCGAATGTCAGCCAGGACACTATTGGCATGGAGTTTGCAGGTTCTCCCAGTGTCTGTGTGGGTTTCTTTCTGGTACTCCGGTTTCCTCCCACATCCCAAAAACATGCAGTGAGGTTAATTGATTTCCCCCTAAAAAATTGACCTTAGACTGTATAAATGACATATGAGCATGTTAGGGCCATTAGATTGTGAGCCCCTTTGAGGGACAGTTAGTGACATGACTATGGACTTTGCACAGCACTGCATAATATGATGGTGCTATATAAATACTGTGTAATAATAAAAGATATATAAAATCCCTAAGTTTTGAACAGTGTTAAAGGCAGACCGCTTTGAACAGGATATCTACACTTCGAGATTCTAAACATATAAATAATTTAAAGTGACAAGGGAACAGTAAACTACTAATGTAATATTTCCTACTAAACATTTCTAGACTAAAAGCAGCAAGGGGGGTGAAATCAGTCATGGACACTTAAACATATAAGAATAACTCATTGTAAACAAGGAAGTTTTTAGCAAAAATGGCACTCTATCCATATTTAGATGTCCAAGGGAATTTGGTACTTTCTAAAATAGTGACATACATGTAACTTACTAGATTATTGGGAAGATACTTGCATCATAGCACAAAACACAATACTTTTGAGACAGGTAGTGGCATTGAACTTGATGATGGAACTCTTTCTTTCTGTCTTATATCTTTTCAACTGCTGCAGTTACAACACATCCTGTCAACGGTCTGCTCAATAATCTCACTCTGGTGAAACGACGTCTGCTGGTCATATAGGTGTCTGAGAAGTGTTTACAGGAAAAAGAAAAACATGAATAAAAGACATTAGTAGTTTGGTCAACTTGTTTGCAACTTTTTTTAAAACAACAAAAAAGTGTTGAGTCAAGAAGATAAAAACCTTTGTTAATTTTCCTATTATGGCTGCTGTGCATTCGAGCCCTGATCTTATATCTCTAACTTTGGTTTGTAAAGAAAATTTCCCCCACTTTCCTTTCAACACCAAAACCTATCTCTCTGTTTGTCAGTATACACATATACATATATATATATATTGTACAGGATCGCAGGGTTGGATCCTTGATGGAATGTACATTTTCCCTATATATGGGCACTGGTCCTTTTAGACTGGTGTGTCGGGAAAGGAGTTCGGGATTATTTTTATGTTAGGCAACTATGTTGCTGTGTTTTTTTCTAGTTGTCACGGGACCCAGACTCGGGACTAAAAGGGAAGGATTGGTTGGGCCTCTTCAGTCTATTGAAGTACACACCAGGAGTTGCACCTGCCCAGCAGGAAGGTGGGAATCCCATAAGGGCTCAGGTGTGCAAGAGGGAAAGGGAAGTGGAATTGCAGGAAGTGTCCCGCAAACAAGTTTGTGGGGAATCATGTTCAGAAGTGTTGCTGTTGATGCTGATTTGACTTCATTGATTTATGGACTGTGGAAACCCCAGGCTGGGGATTGGACCCTCACGGAAGACTTGAATTGGACTAATCCTTATCGTGGAGACGTTCTGATGGACTATGGACATTTACACAATTAGGCTGAAGTAAGCCATGTTCTCTATTGTTTAAATTGCTGAGTTTGAGTTGCTGAAAAGAAGAAGTTTTTTTAGTTATTCCAATAAGGACCTGTGTTTGTTATACCCTTTTGGTGAAAAACATGCTGGCTGCGGTCTGAGCTTATCCCCAGACTTTACAATATATATATATATATATATATATATATATATATATATATTTATTTTTTTTTACCATATATATATCTATTCCCATTTTTAAAAATTTGGAATGCTTTCTAAGGATGCAATAAAAAAATCTGTAATTTTTAATTCACTTGAACCTTTATTTAACTGGCAAGAGTTTTCCCAGGCAAACTTCAACTTCACAGGCAAACAATTCAATTTGTTTGAAATTTAAACCTGGAACACATTTTCAAGAAATGTTTTGGTCTTCTTTCTTGACGGCAGGTGGATGAATGGAGCAGAAGGTGAGCTAATAAAAGTCAGAAAAAGCTAAGAAAAGCTGTACTGGCAAATCAATGGTTCTCTTGAGGCAACCAATACACGATTAGCTAGATAGGACAGTGATATCATCATAATAAATTCCCAAACCTGTGGCAATGCTGCAGCTTGGGGTAGCAGATGATCAGGCAGGTTAGAGACCTGATCTGATTGCTATGGATGTTTTTGAAATAGTTGGCATTTTGCCGTGCCATTTGTCTTTGCCTGGAATTCCACTGTACAGTCAAATGAGTAGAAACATTTGGCTAAGCCTCAAGCTTTTTGCAAAAGCGCTGACCAATGGGAGAGATTCAAGGTGGTTAGATCATGCACGCTTAGCCAATTACTTACCATAAGAATACTGGATGAGCCATATTGTGCAATATGTTTGCTCTGTCTCCTTCTTAGAAAAATTCCAATACTATTACAAACTATTGGTTGTTCATATTAAAAGCACTAAACAATACAATAGCAAGAACTGGACATTTATGACCATGCCGCCTATCAAATCACCAGGAAACTAACACTTCTTGTAAGGCCAAGGCAATTCTCTACACCTTTCTTTCTTGAATGTGGCAATCACAGGTTAAAAATATAGCTGACAAAATTGCTAAAAACTCTTTTGTCTGTACAGCCTTACATAAAGACATGGACAAATCATAAAACTATGTATGGTATATGCCACAATGATACTTCTATCAACACTGCAGGTAAAAACAAGCTAATGACTCAGGTAATGGCTTTGTGCTTTTATGATGTAATAAAATGTCCTATTTACCATTCAGCAAATACAAATTTTGGCAGAAAGAAAACTACAAGCAAGCAAGAAGTCTTAATGGGAATGTTATTGTACTCCCTAATTTTCTTACTGTTATTTCCAAAATAAATCTTCGTAAATATGACTGGTTGTTTATGGGTATAAATGTTCCAAACTGTATTTCTTCCTGTTGCATTGTGGTTGCTAACCACATTGTTAGTTTAGCCGCACAGGCTCGTTACTTTGAATTATTAACTAGTGTTACTCAAGATATGCAAATGAGCCTCTTACAGCTGCTGTGTGATATATACAGAGGAGGCTCAGTGCTACCCACAGTGTCACCGGCTGGTAGTGAATTGTGAACACCCAGACCATCTGATAATATGGTAAGTGTTACTCTTTTTTCAGCTGTGCTATACAAAAAGAACAAGCCTAAAAAGTATATTTTACATTTAGCCAATAGATTAAAAAAAACATTTATTAGATAAGCCTTAGTGATTTACATTGAGGTTTGGAGCACAAACAGGTAAATAAAATGTTAATTAGAAGAGCTTCTTTTATTTACAAGTTGCCGGAATATATTTTGTATACATATACTTGTTTGTTGCAATTTTCTATTTATCACATCTTAGTAAAAGTTGGAATTTAACAGAAAATAATGAACACATTCAGGTGCAGCATTTAGCTCTGTAGTGCATAAAATATTCATGCATGACCATGCATTGTGAATTGGTTCACCAGAACTTGGCATTTCAGTTTAACATGATCAATAATCTTCCAATGCAATATTTAGGTGATTTTACTAAACCAGGGCTATGTTCAATAGATAAATGTCTGCTTTGTCAAGGAACTTGATTTTAAGTGTGCTGGCAGCGTTGATTAGGATAATTACAACATCAGGTATGCTGGGTAGGGTTAAAAGCAATTTAAATAAATATAGACATAATAAATGACAATTGAAAATGGGTTGATACCATGTTATTATTGGAAATTATTTATCTGTTTTGTACTGCTAAATTTAACAGCTAAGGGGTGTGCATACAGATAGGAACTTTGCCTTGTTCTGGATTACCATACCTAAAGTGTATATGTGGCTGGAATGCAATGAATACCTATTGGTATTATTGGCTTTGAAACAGTATAAAAAAAGTGCTTATGCATCTAGAGATGTCATTGTCATAGTTACATATTACATGAAACCACATGACTTTGTGTGGACTGAGAACAATGACCTTTCCTAAAATTAACCTATGGTCAGGATATGAATGACACAACCCAATAACTAGCACAAAATCTGCTTTAATACAAGCCATTGCTATACATGAATGTACCATGGAGCAATTTATTCCCAAAGTTCTTACTGCAAACATAGTCACACAAGTCCTTTTCTCAACAGGTCATTCACCCCTTTCACAGGTCATGGCACCTGCTAAGGGTTTCCATTAGAGATAAAATGGCTGGAATGCTTTGCTGCTTGTAGGTAGGGTAGTAGATGGGGTGGTTGCATAATGAGCTGCTAAGATAATTATTTCAACCATTCAGTTCTTCTGTTGTAAACTTTGAGGATGAATTATTTTAGTGTCTGCAGCTAGAGGTCAGGGAAGGCTTTTTAAAATGTTTCACTTAATGTTTAGTGAGAAGGGTTCTCCCTAAATACACATATTTACTTATTTAAAGCAGTCCTGTCACAAAAAATTCAGGGGCTATGTATTACTTCCTTTTGGAAATGCTGGTATTCTGTTCGTTTCCATAAAAATCCTCATTGCTCTACTGGGTCATTGATTCAGAACGTATATACTGTATTTCAAAGCCATTGCATGACAGCCATGCAACTAACATTTACAGTGGGAAAGCTCAGCCATAGCATCTCACATCTATACTCCTATGATAAGTGTACTTCAATAGTGCACTGTACAGGCTGCTTAGATTCTCACCGGCTAGAATGGCTGGCAGTGACTTACTTCCCAGAACTGTTGAATAGCAGCTATTATTCTCATACCTTCAGCAAACCTTGTTTTTTCCTCTATTTATTTATTTATTTTGTGCAACAAAGTCTTAAGCAACTATTACAAAGAATGTGAATAAGGCTTTATTCACAACACCCTTGATTATCCAGAATTGCACAAGTTTCCTGCAATATTCAATTGACTCTGAATGGCTCAACTCCAGAAGTTTAAAAATTTCAAAAAAACATGCACGTAAACTATCAAACTGAGCACTGGATATCTCTGGAATATTCTTTTCTTTGTCAATTAACATTAGAAGACCACTACTGCTCATGTTACTACTAACATTAATTACAGATGTCTGAAATGATATGATTTACATCATGCTTGTAGGTTTATAAAAAGCAAATGTTCATACCAGAACCATTTTCTATTGTGGGTAAAGCTTGGAGTACATGGAGGGAAAAATTGGCATGAACATAAATAGAAAGGAAGCACAAAATATCACTCTTCATAATTATATTTGAGACACGTCCTTTACCATTCCTAGGTAACACGTCCATGCTACAACAACATAATAAATACAAAGCAGTTTAAATATGGTTGCTTATGCATGGCCTCATAAAATACTGTACATGGTAAACTTTTTGACAGATATGGCCAATTTCATTTGAACATAACATAAAAGCTGATCATATGATAAAAATCCATAAAACAGACATGGTTACATCAGAAAATCCCTTGTTAAATAATAAGCAGATCTTCAATAAAGATGAGTAGAAATTAGCAGAACTACCAAATTCTGCTCTGCTGAAAACTCAGTGGAAATACATATTTTAAGCTAATAGGGAAATAGGAATGAGCGTGCAAGTTTTTAAAACTCGATCTCGCAGGTAATTTGGCCGTTCTCGTTTACCGAAATTGTAAGTGAGAATAGCCGGTGTAAATTCGCTGATCGAGCTTGAGTTAAAAAAAAAAAAGTTAAATGGTTTACAAGTTTCCCCATTCAAAACCTCTAGTGCTTTCAGGGAGCACTAGAGGTTTTGAATGGGGATACTTGTCCCCATTTAACCTCTAGTGCCGGGGATCGCAAACAGGACTCCCAGAGCTGCAAGAATGATTGGAGTTTCAGGGAGCTTTCCATGGAAATTCCACATAGCACGAAAATGTATTTATATTTTCATTTAAATGTATTTAAACGTATGTAACTTTTCTTTGGAGACTAATGATACAATTTCACAAAAATCGTTGTGTTGTAGAAGGTATGTTTCCACACAAATTATAATTTCCACAGAACATTTTTAATTGCATGTAGATATTTTTTTGGAATTTAGCCCAATTCTTTCAGCAACACATCTGCCTTGTGTAAACATTGATGGTAATAATGACTGATGTGAATTTTCATTTCTAGACTGCATAATGTTTGATGAATTCATCAACTTTTTGGGGGGGCTTAAATAAAGTATGTTTTTGAGATTTTATTTAATTAAGGATTTAGGGATGTGAATGTACCATCCTCATTTACTTTTTGGAGTTTGGTAAGGGTACCCTTACTCATTCCCCTGGGTAAGGAGGCAGGGACATGCTTGCTGTCCCTTTTTTCCTACCTACCCAAGTTACATATTTTGAAAATTGGCTGGCTGGAATAAAAGAACTCCATAACATAAATATTACATAATATGTAAAAAAACAACAAAAAACAAAGGCCGAGATTTGAATCAGTAAAAAAACTTTAAGATGGGGCAACCAAGTATGCAGCTTATCCAAGAGGAATGACCACAAGGGTACATAAGTACCCTTTACTCCTCCTACAATGTGTCAAATGTGAACTAAACACAGATCATGTAAAAAAAATTTTTTTTGTAAAAGATCTGTCATTTAAAGTGAAACTAAACCTATAAATAAATTGCAAGCAGGTAAGTCTTTATTGCAGATAGGACATGCTATGTCTCATCAGTAAAACAAACATATCTGCCTGGTGGTGGAATGAGGATAGGTGAGTTTAGTTCTGTTTTCAGGGTCTGGTTGAAATTTAGTTCTTTTATTCACATTTTTTCTGGCGTGGCGTGCCTGTTAAACCCCATGTACTGTATTTGCTGAGCAAAAAATGGCAACTCTTTTTATCCCTGACCCACAGGCATATCCAATTAAAGGGGTTTTCTTTCAAAAGTCAGGCTTGGCGCACCTGTATTACCATACCTTGTATTTGCAAGGATCTGTAGTCTGGGATGAGTTGTTCTCACTCCATACAGGGCAGCTGAGAAAGGCTTTTAAGTATTTTAATTTTTACTTTAGTTAGGGTAAAATAAATTTTTGTTTGTGTATATTAATTTCCCTGCAAGAACACAAATAGAGCTGATAATCTCTTAGAAAGATACTTTTTTATTACAAGACTGCAGTGCTGTAAGCAAACTTTTTGGGATGTTTTTACCAACTTTTTTGTAGCTAATTCTATCAATGTAATTTTTCAAAGAAGTATCCACAAGGTCATAAATTGTAGTGGCTACAAAACAAATAAATATTATGGCTATTTTAAAAGAATACACTTTGCCTCAAACAGCCATAGGATTTATACCTCTCAGTGGGTTCAAATGAAAACAATGGCTGGCATAGACCTTTACTTCTTTACCCATTATTCTCTCACTCTTTGGTACTATGGGCTTGTTTTATGAAAGCTCTCCAAGGATAGGAGAGGATACTCTTTCATCAGTGAAGCTGGGTGATCCAGCACACCTGGAATGGATTTCTGAAAAGTCTTTTGCTATTGATTAGCAAATTTTTTCAATTTTGGACCAAATCAATTCCAGGATTTCTAGATTTCCCAGCTTCTCTGATGAAAATGTTTCCTCTCCAGCCTTGGAGAGCTTTAATAAATCATGCACTATGGGACAGAATGAACACTCATTTCCTTAATGATTACCTCATATTCCATTGGCTCCACTTTTTTGTACAATGCATTTTGTACCAGGTCTTTCCTAGTCCTTCCAATGATTCAGTAAAGGGCTTACTCGAGATTGTGTGTCACATAATACCTTCCCACTGAATTTCTTTATGTATTCAGATGTTTAATTATAGAATATTAAAACTTGTCTGACATTTATTAACTAAGACCATTTAATAACTAGGATCAACATTCATATGGCGTGCTCCCAGTGTATGTAGTTATTAGTGCTTCCATTGACACGTCTCTGCCAGCAGATAAACATTTTCAAACTGTTTCTCAAATAGTACAAGATAAAGGTTTTAAAATTTGTTAACTGTGATTTACTTCCAGAGTCCAAATTGTTCATCAGTTGACTGCCTCCTTGAGAAATACTACTTATCAACTTTGTACTCACTAGAGTTTATTTTCGGCATCCTTGGAAATGGCATTGTATTGATTGGCTATGTCTTTTGCATGAAAAAATGGACCAGCGGAAGCATTTACCTCTTTAACCTGTGTTTGTCAGACTTCACTTTTCTCTGCACACTTCCTCTGCTGATTGAAAGTTATGCCAATGGACGCTGGATCTTTTCAGAGCACTTGTGCTACAGCAACCGATACCTTCTTCATGCCAACCTGTACACCAGCATCCTCTTTCTCACCTTCATCAGTATTGATCGGTACCTGCTTATCAAGTTCCCTTTTAAAGACCACATAATGCAGAAGAAACTTATGGCAGTTACCATATCTGTTGGCATTTGGATTGTAGTTATGTTAGAGATTTCCCCAATTCTGTTCTTTATAGAACTGGGTAACAACAGCCAGTGTCTCAGCTATGGAAGTTCGGGGATGGCCTCATCCAGTCTTATATACAGTGTTTGTCTCAGTGTCACTGGCTTCATCATCCCTTTATGTACTATGTGTTTGTTCTACATGAAAATGGTTTCTTTCCTAAGGAACAGGAATCAACAGCTACCATCATCCTTCTCTATTGAGAAACCTCTGACCTTAGTGTCTGTGGCTGTGATTATGTTTTTTATTCTTTTTACCCCATATCACATTATGAGAAATTTAAGGATTGCTTCACGTATTGACGGATGGAAGCTGAGTGATAAAACCATGATTACCATCAACTCTATTTATGTCATCACACGACCCCTAGCATTCCTAAACAGCGTAATAAACCCTGTGTTCTACTTTCTTATGGGGGACAATTTTAGGGAAATGTTATTGGCAAGGTTTCGGAAAATGCTTCAGGTAATAAAATGTCAATGCGTCTATAAATTTGGCCTCAGTAATGAGGAATCCAGAGACTACAGCACGGATTCATAGCAAGAGATTTTGTACATAGTGTATATACTATTATGAGTCATTTACCGTATTTTCTGTTACACAGAACTCTATTGTGCTAAATATTTGTGTTATGAGCTGTTTTTGTATTTATAAAATGTAAAATAGTATCTAAACATATACTAATATATTTAGTTAGGTACCTAATAAATGCCATTTTCTCCATGTATAAACAATTCCTAAACAGCATTCGTAATGTCATACCCTTACATTGCAATCACAAGAAGACAAATCCCAGCTATGTCTCTAGGACTGGTGTTTGGAAAAATATTAAGGAATCTTAAGGATTTTTACTATTTTATGCCAACTGACCTCTTCTGATAATTGGAAATTATTATCAACACTGCCAATGGAACTTTGATTACATTTAGTACCTGTGGACAAATACTCTTGTACTGCCAATATATGTATTTACATAGGGAAAACTATAAAAATGTTGTGTTTGTGCTTCCTTGCATGCTTTTTTGTGCTGTGAATTTTTGTGCACTAAAGGATGTATGAGCATGCCTAATAATTTGTATGGTATATTTCCAACAGTTATATTGTATTAATAAATGAATCAATGGTAAAATTATAGAATTGGCCACAGAATATGAGAGATCCTTACCAGAGAGTCCGCAACCAGACTTTGATTGCTGTTATCTGATAATAATGTATCTTGTCTTACAGTGGAACTAAAATTCTGCTTTTCAAAATTTGGGCTTTGGCAGGCCTTTATTGCAGAAAGGAAAGCATGCACACCTCATTATAAGAACCTGGAACACCTGGTGGATCCCTGGCTCCCCCTATGGCTGCCAGGACTGAATGAATTCCTGTGTGTGGGAGTTACGCTATCCTTAGGAGGGCAAAATGGTCAAAGATAGAAACCAGGAAGAAACACATAGTAGAACAGAGACAAATGTGTGTATTTAAAAAAATTTTATTCAGGCAGGTAAAATTATTTTATTGCAGAAGTAAAATCCAATTAAAAATCCAGTAAGGCAAGCAGGACCCCCTTTGAAACAAAAAAGTAATTGTGCAAAGGACTTAAGTTCATAAAGAAACTGGGGATGTACCCCAACACTGTCATCAAATATCAGCTTTGGAAGGATAGCACAATACTAATACTAAATATTAGAAAACCCTTACTTCCGCAACATTGCTGCCTAGATTGGTAAATGTTAGTAAAGTTATTGTTTCCCAGCCTAACACTTTGTTAAGAATGTGAACAGCTTTGGGTTAGTCACAACCAATATACAGCTATGAGTAAATGGTTTTTAATTGACATGTTCCAGTTCACTACCCAATTACACTTAGCTATGAATAGCGCCAGAAAATGTTCTAGCTGCTAACGGAATGACCTGAATTAGAACTAATATTTAAATGATTAAATAGCATTTCATATGATTAGGAGTGACACTGATAAAGCTATTTAGCATTATCAAGTCTTTAGAAAGTGCAGTAAGAGAGAAAACCCTCTGTTTAATGTGATTGTAATTATTGCTAATGATCACTAAGATGGCTATATAACTAAGGGATAACTAAGGGATATATGTATATAGCCATACTTTCTAAATAATATATAGCTTATTATACCAACAATTTAATGTTATGCTATTGAGTGATTAAATGATCTGTCTACAATCATGCTATTTGTAACACACATATTTAAATAAGGGCATGGCTGGCAAAAGGTACAATTGCCTAATTGCATATAATTTACTATGCAGTTTAGTTGTTAAAATGGAACCATCCATTAAAAGTGGTACAAGCCTTTTTTATTTGTTGCTGCCTGTCTGCTTAGTGGTAAATTGTCCCTTATTTTCCCCTTTGACAGTGTTACTAGAACTAGTGTGTTTTCTGGTAGTCCACCCTTCTAATTCTGCTCTGTTGACACCTCTCAAAATTTTATATTTCACTTCAGGCTTGTTTTACTTGTGTCACAAGGAGTCATCTCCCTAGTTGGGTCACTGACAAAGAGAAGTTGTAAATAAAATTAGAAAAGATTTAGGTTGTAATTCTACTGTAATGTAGAGCATTTTAATGCACTGGTCAAAACCTTGATAACACACACAGCATGAACAGTATGTTACAAAAGGTAGGAAAAACATTGGTATAGAACAATGGATGCCTGCAGATAAATAATGCAACGGATACAATAAAATTCTTAATGACTAAAAAGACCACAATGCTTTCTTAGGTTAAAATAAAAGAAAATGAACATTGGGAGGAAACCCAGTTTAAAATTCTTCATTAGGGCTTACCATAGTTTCAACCAAACCACTATCCCCTCAACAGAATTTCCCAGAGAGGCATTGTGTCCAAAGTGTGGTTAGCAACAGGCTCACTAAGCCCATTGCCTTTGGCCTTGCACTTTGACCTTTTGGAAGCAGGTTGTGAAATTTTTAATAAAGGATTGAATAATATCTGCCTACCACTGGACCCCCTCCCTCTTTCTATTCAGTTATTGGGAGATACCTCTATCTCATGGAGATGCTTCTCATAAGCAATGGATCCACCCATGTCTGTCAGCACTAAGAATTATTATGCAGGAATAGTTATCACCCTCTCAACTGTATATTACAATGTTATCTAAAGATCGTACTGGTTTCCTTTACATTGAATGCTCGGAAGTAGAAATTGCAATACAGCCTGATGTTCAAGCTGACTGTTTCTTCAAAAGATGGTTCAGCTTCATTCTTAATTAATTCACTGAACAGGAATAAACCTCTCTCCCTTCATGTATATAACTTATTATGCTCCAGAACAGAATTTCTTTACCTTTTTAACATGGGAGAATCCCTTGAAATACCTTCAGATTTTCATGGAAACCCTGCTTATGTTACAATATCCACAGCTCACTGTATATTAGTGTGGTGGTAGGTAAAAAAAATGGATTTTACATTTGGCCAGTGGAAAAAATTCCACCCTTATGGATAGCGATAGAGATATAGATTGATATAGATATATATCATATATATAGATAGAGATATAGATTATTGGTATTTGTTAAACTAACCTGAGAGTCACAAACTGCTCATTGCTCAAGGAACCCCCAGCAACCTTTGGAGGAACCCTGGTTGAGAAACACTGCTACAGAGGCTTTGCAAGGTCGGATTCGATTCTCTTTCAGTACTTTTGGTGTTCACGTTGGGTCACTGAAGCCATAATGTAAATATGTTCTATTTTATATATATTATCTTGCACAGTGTTTTCCCTTTATTCTCTCTTTTCTCCCACCCCTTCCTTTACCATCTTCCTGTCATTTCTTTTTCTCCTCACCCTTATCTCTCTAAACAGAAAATCATATTTTGCTTTTCAAATTAAAAAATATATATATTTAGGTAAACATAGCAAAAAGGCCATAACTAAGCAAAACTGACTATGAATTTAATTTAAAATACAATCTCCTTTAATAAGTGATTCGTTCAGCGGCAGCATGGGCACCTGGAAAAGTAGCTCAAACTTTTCAACTGCTCACTGTTGCTAAGGGAAATTGCCCACTAAGCATAAGGGGGCTGACTATAGGACAAATGTCTGTGACCAATTATACTCGTATCACTAGGCACTTCTGCCTATGAACCTCTGTTTCAGGAGTATCTGTAAGGTAAAAACACACAGGCTTAGGTTTTACCCAGTGCAATCCCACAAAGCCCCACACTAAAGGACATGGGATACATACACAATAAATATAACATGCTTATAAATACCAGGACAGGCACAATAAATTTCCTATTGGCTAAAAAGGCCAAAGTGCTTTACTAGGTTCACCCAAAAATTAAAGGAAAAAGAAATCAATATATCACTACATTTTAAATGACGTTTAGAAACAAACCAACTAAAGGCCCAGTTAAACAGCACAGACCAGAACAATTTAACTTTAGTCTAAAATACAAACAGACCAAATACAGTGGTACCTCGATATAAATCTACTTTGGAATAAGTCCAACTTGGTATAAGTCCTGTTTGGACACGAAAAATCTTGCTTGGTATACAACCTTTGTGCTAGAACTTGTAACGGTCAACATGAGTCATAGCATCGCGTGCTACCCTTATTTACCTCTCTCGAGACAAAGCCATGACTGCCCACCAGCGTCAGTACGCCAGTTGCTAGCATTCAGTGTACAACCCGCACGGGTGTAACTCCCTGTGATTTACATAACATCTCCTCCTCCTCCCTTCTCAGCACCATCCTAGTAGGCACTTGACTCTTCTCAGCAAGGTAAAGGGAGGTTAAATTTTCAATTATTTCATCTAATTGCTTTTGTATTTATATATTTTAGTATTAAGTAGTGTTTACATTTTTTTACAGCCCCATCAATTTATAATGCCAATAACAGTATGATTTTTTCATGGGAAAGGATTAATAATTTTCCTTTTATTTCTTATGCAAAAAATTTGTTTGGTATAAGTCCTGTTTGGTATAAGTCCAAGGATCTGGAACGTATTAAGGACTTATACCAAGGTACCACTGTACAACCTTTGAAACAATGCTTTGAAAGTCTATATAAAAAAGTACAGTTTATTTCTTAACGATGGATTAAATCCCTTCTGCAAAACCTGAAGCAAACCTTCTAGCTTAAAAGCTGAGAGGCGAAGCTGCTAATAGATTATTAAACTAAAATATAAACTAAAATCCTGACAGAACAAAGTAAATACAAACAAAAAAGCAACAGAATAAATTCATATTTAAAAAGGTAACAGAAAATGTACCATACAGACCAATCCAATCTTCAGAAAAGATGCTTCCCTCAGAAATCTACACGCATTTAGGTTGCTGAATTTTGTTAGGTGTAACTATGGTAAAGAATATGTCATTGGCATGATTAAGAATATACAATGCTTTCAACCAGATGCTAAGTCTCATACATACCAGAACAAGAAAGTTTGTTTACAAAAAGTAAACACATTTTGAACAGAGTTTACTGAAATTAAAACTTGCAAAATTAACAGCAGTGGGCATTCTAAAATGCACTAAAGCCGACAGACCCAGCAGCATCTGTGAAATGACTTAAAGCCCAAACATTCAGAAATTCTTCGTGCCAGCAGGTGCCACTATTAAAATCAGCTAGAAAACATTTCTGAATAGGCAAGTCATCCTTAACAGCTTTTACAATATGTACAAGAGAACATACTTAAGACCTTTCAGTTGATAACAAGAGTTAGAAGAAACAGACTAATAAATTCTGTACATCTCGTAGAAAGGTTTTTTCTTACCTAAAAAAAAAAATCTGAATGCAAACTATTTATTACAGAGGGAGAAAAAAAATTGTCAACACAGTTTAATTTTAATGCCAAGATATTCAACATTAGTGCAATACCAGAAAAATATTATATTCTTCTGCAGCACTACTGAATCTAGACAAAGGGTCAGCTCAAAGAAGGAATAAGTAGGTAAAATGAAAATAATCGAAATAATGTGAATCAACACCAAATACCTTACATGAAACAACCCAATGATTAAAGGTTGAAAACGTTAACAAATGACATGACAAATTAATCAAAATAAGTGTCTACAACTGGGCTTTCTAAGGAAATGTTAATATTTTCTAATGATTTTGCAAGGAAGAAACTCCAAAAGGCACATCTCAGCAGATTTAATTGGGATACAAGAAAAATAAATAGACCCAGAAAAGGAGGGAGGAAAAGCAATAGAAAAAGATAGTGAAACCCCAGTTAGTGCAAGAGGAGCAATAAAAATTAAAAATAAGATAGATCAGCACTTTATGGCCACCAGAAGAAAAGAGAAGCCTAGAGCCGAGGGCAGAGGGCTGAGGCCGTAGGTGGAAGGCTGGACATAAGGGGGCTAAGGGCCCAAATTGGGAAGGGTTAATGGGGAATGGTTAGATTGGAGAAGTCAAGGAAGGATTGGCTGTTTTAAAATATAGGGGTGGAGGCCAGAAGGTTATAAGAGGACAGGAAGGAAGTGGGGTCAATTAGAAAGGAAGCAGTGAGGAGAAATTGACCCACCCTCCCTTGGGGCTTGGTTGATTGGGGGGGGAAGTTGGCTGTGATTTATAGGCTTGGGCAGTTGGCAAGTCCTCGAGGGTGGTATCTGAGTATTGTTTAGTCGGTGGGGAACCACCTTAGGTGTGGTGTCTCTGGAAGGTAGAGTGGTTACAGAAAAAGGTAACTACAGTATAGATGCTGGTGAAGGGCCTGCTTTGTGATGGGGAACGTCCCAGAGTCAGTGTGGTGCGGCTGGGGACATAAGTTTTAGGGATTGGCAATAGGTTTTGTGTCATTATTGGGGGCTGGTGGGAGGTTACATGGAGGGTGGTTAGAAGGTGGCTGAGCAGCCAAATGGGGAATTGAGCATCTGGGCTCCCCTATTCAAGGCATCCACCATGCTCAAGTACTCTAAAAATGCATTCCTTGTTATGCTTGTGTCCATGCAGTTTAAAGTGCCTACCGCATCACATACTTTCATGCATTAGGGAATTTACTATATGCATGTACAGCATAGCAAATGTACTCCAGTTTATACTAGTACCGAAATTACAAATTTGCATGTATGCATGTATTTTTGTATATATTATCAATTACTTTGATATGAGGATCTGAGGACCTACAACTGTATATAAAGTTTTTTTTATCCAATACTAGTACATAAGACCTTATTCATTTAAATGGGCTGCCTACTGCACCAAAATGTACAAAAGCTTTGTCAACATAGTTCTTTCACATGTTCCAGTATGACTTTAAAGAAGAATTAAACTGAAAAATGCCCAAAACAATAAAAAATGTACTTACTTTTAATACCGCTGCGCAGTTGACCAGTCCGAAGGTGTCTTCCATCAGGTCCCGCATCGTCCCAGCATCTGTCTTCGTGCAGGCACCTGTTCTTCCTAGTTCTTCTTTCTACGTCACCTGACCCCGGCATGAGATCGGGTGATGTAGGTTGAAAAAAAATTTTTTTTCCTTTTCACAAAAAGGGCATGTGCAGAAGGAGAACCCAAGAGCCTACCGGGATGTGTGACGTAGGTATCCCGCGAGGCTTTGCGGAATTAGGGGGCGATGCTTCACCCTTTTTTTTTTTAAACCTGCACTTAAAAAAAAAACAAACAATCAGAATTTTTACCTTCCATAAAAGATTTGTCCACCCTTTTATGTAAAGTGAAATTTCTGAGTATAGGTACGCCTTAAGTTACATTGTGGTGCCATTTAATCTAAATAATTATTTTTTAAAATGCATTCTTACCAAGCGCTATAGTAGTTTGGGTTACTGCAGAGCAATATTGTGCATGGCCCTAATCCTTGATCATCTTAGTGCTTAGTCTCATCCACTGTCATTCAACTGTTAAGTCCCAGAAACTTGGTGGTCAGTATAGTGTATGACTCGGACACTTAAATGACAGAGATAGGACTTCAAACGTGGAAAGGTTGTAGCTTTTTTTAGGATTGGAAAATAGTCTAGGTCTTCTGAACAGCTTGACCTAGAATCCAAGGTTTTCTAAATGGATTCCACACATGCTCCTCGTGCTGTTATTATTTAGCAACTGTTTAGGCTAGGTCAGATTAATTATAAAAAAGAAAAAAATCAATTGCACAGAGAATAAAGAACCCTAATACGAACTAAGGAAACCTTAAACCTTTTTGTTTATCTCTGAACTCAAACGCTTCAATTGGGATCAATAATCACTGGAATTTTGCCCTTCACCACATTAAATAGTCTTAATTGTATTTTAATGAAAAATTTAAATGTGTTTTGGTGTAAAGTGCGCTACCAGTTACATGCATGGCCTGAACAATTCTCCATTAAGACTCACACTAGCATAAATTATCAGCTCTCAGCATGACATGATTTTAAATTCTGCTTTAAAACTAGAAAACGTGTCTCTAATAATACCTTCCTGAAACCACTTTTCCTCAATAAGGTTAATGACTTATTTTCCATGTAACAGCTATATGGTTTTATAAGGTAATTAGAGTCCCTAAATATGATTTATAGAAGACTCCTGTTGCTAGGCTTGTATGTGTCATATTTCTGTAAAAAAAAACATGCACCCGCCACTAAGGCTCTCAAACTCTCATTATCTCACAGCAGTGGTTTACAGGCACAGACTCAGAGCCATTAATTTGCACCAAAAGGGCACCTGTCACTTTAGTGCAAACAAACTCTGCTCAGTTCTGTGTTTACCCTCTCTCTCTCATCTTTCAATCATTAAAAATTGTGCCCTATGGCACAGAATGTGTTTACTGCAAGACCTGTTTTCAACCGCTGTGCTTAATACACGATATATAAAACAATGTATTGTATGCTTGACTCCATTTCACCAGTAATCATGGTGTTTATAATGTTTGATTATTCACTATACTGCAAAAAAAAAAAAAAACACCTATCACATATGATAATATGCACTGACTAAAATAAATCAATTTATTCCATCTAATTACATGTAAAGTTTATATTGACTGTTGTAGTACCTTTTTGTATGTCCAATATTTATAATTGAATAGATATCTTAGTATTGTTTTACAAAGCCAAAGGTTATCACAAAGTATGTAGATATCACTGAACACATGTTTACTAATCATACCCTGGATTTGAGTAAAGCTCATCAGGCTTATAAAAGTTTTACTAGTGGCCTGATGACATAAATAGTTCTCACTTTTTTGATAATGGTGTTGTTTTGTCTTTTAGGTTTTTTTTAAGTTAGGGCTGTGTATATGTAGCACTTACCCCTCATAGGGACAGCCAGTTTGTACCTCCTTTCTGGTAAAGTCAGAAACTCACAGATCTTCAGGTTTAGGGGTTAATTGTAAAATCCAACACACATAGGATAGATCACACTCCCAATACCACCGACATAACTTAAGGGGAAAATATTTTCTCAATGCCACTGTGACCTTAAATCTCAGTTCCAAATTTTGAGCAGCTTTGGTATCCAATCCCTAGGGTTAAAGCTTCAGGTTCTGCCCCAGCCAGGTCCCAGAGGCCATCAAGGCCGCCTGATCTCTCATTCAGTTTAACTTCTAAATCTCTTAAAATTACCTCTCTAAACTAAGGGGTTGCTACATATATAGAAATAATTGGGTATATGCATTAGTTCGGTCTTCTCTCTAATCCTCCATCCTTTCACTGTCACAAGAAGCCACGATTTGTGTGCATTCTGATATTATTCTCCTTTAAAAGCAGGGTCAGAAGCTTATAGAAGGGATATGGTTGCAGATATTTTGTAATGTTCACTTATTTCTGTAACTGACATGTTGAAAGTAAGATAAGATGACCTAAAATTTACAGTTGTGGTATTACTTCAGTAAAAATGTAACCTTGCTCTTTGACAAATTACTGTTTTTGTTGTCATTAGTTTGTAGGCCTGCTGTACAGGTAATGGCAACTAAACGAATGAGCCTGCAGTTATAGAAACTGATTGACAGAGTAAGGGCTGATCCCCAGGGCCATCTGCAGTCTGCCTTTGTCTGGTTATTAAAAAATAAGTGAAAAACATGACACATAAGCAGAAAAGAGCTGGGAAAGCAGAGAAAGAAAACTCTTGTATTCTCAGTCCCCACTGATCCTCCTGTAAACAGACATAGAACAAAGTGGAATGTACTCCTATTATTCACCGAAGGCAGGTATGGAGGAAGAATATAAAACAGGTTTGTATATATTACCCCTCCATTTCTTTTATTTGTGTTTGTGACTAGCAAACAAGCAGGTTTGGGCTACAGCAGACCAGAGATCTGATATAAATAGCAAAGGTGTGATGCTGGGAATCCGTAGAGTGGGATTGCAGCAGGTAGGCTGCAAACTAGCTTGTGTAGAGACAAGCTGTATTACTGTTGTATGAAAAGCTGTTGGTGCTGATTTGTTTTCATTTAATATATGGACTGTGGAATCCTTAGTATGGACTGTTCTACAGAGGACTGTACTGGGGATTAGGAGGCTCTGCACCCACCTTGAAAAGCTGATATAAACTGCCTTTTTCATTTGTTTTCAATAAAATGCTGAAGGAAGCTATTTTGTTTTGGATCACAGTAAAGAGACTTGTATGATTACAAACTTTTCTGCTTGCTTTCTACAAGGGCTAACCCTCCTCCATATCACAGTAGGTTTCATACAGATGATGATTATAAGCAGGCATAAGTGACCAGTCTTCTTTAGGGATCAATTACAAGATTATATCAGTCTAAAACAATGAATGGTACCAAACTTCAGCATTCAGCATTGATCAAAACAGTTTATTTTTTAACAAGAAAATATTGTTTAACATCAATTAGTTTATTCAGCTTTAGTAGTTTTGCCAGTACATAAACCTACTCGTAACATCTTCTCCATCAATTTCACCAAGTTTTCACAAAAGTCAGAATAATTAACATAAATTGTGGGGATTAGCGTCAAAAGCACTCCAATCGTTTGTTTCAGGATGCTCTGTTCAATTTTTTTCACAAGTCTCCAAAAGCACAGCAAAAAATAGGCAAAATACCAGGCTTTTCCCTCGAAAGGGATCTAAGTCATCATAGCATTACATGCCAAAACACAAAATTTAGTCTCCTGGCTTTGGTCTATCAGACCTAACTATGGGTGACGTACTCCCAGCTCACAGGCTGCACATAGCTTTTGCAGCTGGGCCACCTGGCCTCAGACTTCAACTTCCCCCCTTGTCTCAAACCCCTGCTCAATTTTTTATTATCAATGACCAGGCGCTAAAGATTAATTGCCAATCACTGGCCTGAAAAAAGGATGGAGTGCCTGGCCCACCCATTACACCCAGTACACTCTGGGCCTGGATCCCAAATAAAGAGTCAGATGATGCCAAATACCCTGCAAATTTAACATCATATAATTCATGGTACTACAAAGTATATTTTGTAAATAGAATTTACTAATTTATAAAGACGTTTTGGTAATTCAAAGTTTCAAAGTAAAACGTTGATTCAAGTAAAACAATGATTCAAAGTAAAACATATTATACCTGAAATTGAATATCATCTATTTTTGCTAAATGAAACTTTCCTAACGCATATTTTTTAAAATTCTCTATTTAACTTTTTCCCCCTTTACTAGAAATCTGTGTTATTTTTAAAATCAGCTATACTTTTTATTTAACAAAAAACTTCCCATTTCAAACTTCAAACTTACAGAGAGTTCAAAATCTTAAGCAAAAGTTTGTGGGGAAGTACATAGAAACAAAAAGCTTTGGGCTTGAGGATATTTATAAATAGATTCACTGTAAAGACCATCTTCCTATAATTCGACTGATCCAATAGGCTATGTCCTACTGTGACTTTTTATCCAGCAGAGGTCAGGCTATATTCAGTAATAAATCATTATGACAATTCACAGAACTCTGAAAATGTATTGTCCTATTTCTGCTTTATTCTATTGAAGTGGCACTTTGACATTACATTGGGTCACATCTTTTTGTGAGTTCTAGCACTAGAAGAAACAAGCCTGCAAGATAATAATAAAAAAAGTTTACAGGTATCACGTTCTTGTCATTTTCTTTCTGTGAAATTTAATGAAATGTGCACTTATGGGTTTGAAAAAAAGCAATTACCCCTTCACAGTAGATAACCGGCTGCACCATTTATTGTTGTGATGACTGGTAAAGTAAAACTGGGTTTTGTGGGATTTGGAGCATGAATACCCTTAGTCTAAGTTTTGTACTTTGAATAAACCAATCCATAATTTCCTATCTTTGCAAAAGCCCAAATGTCAAGAAAGAAAATAGAAACTACTTGTGGAAGACTTAGAAACCCCAGCACAGGAAAAAAAATATAACTGGTTATCTGTATTAGAGGTTTTCCGAGGTTTTATGTTTAATTTTTTTTTTTGGTGGGGGGAATTGGGAATGATTGGCTTCTAATTGCCAAGAAGAGGGAATATATTATAAATTTTAACATTGCTATTGTTATTATTATATATTAATAAGAATCTTTGTAAAGCAACAACATACTACACAGCGCTGTATATTTATATATTTTTGTATATATATATATATATATATATATATATATATTCTGTGGTGTCCGTTGTAAATCCTAGTAAGATCAAGTGCAGATGTCTCCCTGATTACTGTCTTAGGCAGACATCTGCCAATGCCTGACTTTAGCTACATTTACTAGCACTGGTCAGGATTTATTGAAGGGCTCACATAGACCATAGACCACTGGTTCTTATTTTAAAGGCAGAGGTCTATATATTGGACATTGGAAAATAAACTTTAAACCGCATGACCAGGGTTTAGGATAAGAAGCCACTTGTACCTTTGCTACCACAGCCTACCCCCAAACCCTTTGCTTCTTCTTGCCCCTGAAAAAACACACTTACACTGTATTTTGGGGTTAACTGGCGCTAGCAGCCTTTTATTAACAACAAAAACTTTTTATTAAACTTCAATAACATATTATAATAACATTAACCATACATACATGTACCTCTTAACACTTTTAATGGTTCTGAAAGATCCATGAGAGTACTACCAGTTTTACTACCTTGTTGTTTGGGATACTTCTGCTTACCATAAAAGGCCACTACCACACTGCCTCAGGGGCAATTAACTGGTATCCCTCCATCCCACTGGGCCTCACCACAACGCAGTGTCCCATGAGGCCCCTACGTATCCGGAACACTATACCCTGATGGGTTCCCACCCCCTGCTGCCTTGAATGTCTTGAAAAAAACAACTCTCATGGACCCCCAAATTGGCATAGCTGCCATGACATATTATAACAACTTCTAAACTAAGGGAGGGTGGGTGTGTGGTCAAAAAAAAAACTGTCTTTCTACTGAAATAATGACCTCTCCCCTCTCTTACCCCTTTTACCTGTTGTCCTTTGACCCCTCCGCCACACTTTACCCCAGCTAAAAACCAGCCCCCAATCTCTCCTTTATACTCTGTGCCTTCCCCCCTCATTCTGTCATGTGGCCCTTCTCCTATTTCATTTTATTTTTGCTCGGGCCCTACTTTCAAAATACACAGCCTTAAAACTGAGCCAATTCAACTATGCACTTGTAGAGTCTGGATTTTGCATTTCATTTATTATCTTTATCCACAAATGGTCCTTGGACGCCAATAGTTAGTAATGGAAATGTAATCACTGTTTTTAAGAGGTAATAGCAGTGATCCATCATTTTATTGATCATTTCTGAAGTCTCTGAAAATCCTCTCTAGCATTATATATACTGTACTTAAAATTATGCATGACCCTTTGGTGAAATAGGGGGGGCCAATGTTGGGACCCCCTATAACCTGTCAGTTGATGACCACTAATATAGACCTACCTAGTTTTAAAAGGGCGTTATCTCACGGATATAATTTGTGACAGTTTATGTAAATATTGATGGGTTAAATTTGAAGTGTACAAAGAGAGATAATTATTGGCTTGGCAGATGATCAAAATTGCATGCAGTAAGTTCGAGTTCAGACTACTTGATTAGATGTGGCACTGTTTTTTAAACTACCCAGGATCGAAGACAATGGCCAGTGCCTGACCAGTACTTGACCAATGGTCATCCTTTGATATTAAAAAAAAATGGGCCAACCCAACACTCAACTCCCTGGCTAACCAACATCAAAATAAAACACCAACAGTATGCAAGGGCAGAACTTTCAGAGCATATTTGATTCCTGTTTTTGTATAATATAGAATAATAGTGGTTCCCGGTAGTGTTTGTCCCAAAATAATTGTTGCACTAACAGTTGTTGTGCAATTCCTTGGCCTTTTTGGGGATCGAACTACTGCACTCCCTATAAATGTATAACTTCTAAATTCACTTCACCAGTGTTCTGATAATCAAACCACTATTGGCAGCTCCATTCTTGTGCAGTTAAACGTTCCCAATGTCAAGTCCCCATAATCATTCTGTGACTTGTTTAAAAGTTCCTCCAGTGCTACTGGAACGGCAATATATGGCTCTAGTTCTAGATGAGTACATATCCAGCAGCCCATCTTATTTATCAGCTGGGCATCAGCTGGGCATAACGGTGATGCATATACAATAATTTATTTTCAAGATTGTCTTGTATAAGATGTTGATAATCAGAATCCACTCCAGGCCATAGTGATACCAAGAAGTGCCACCAAGATTGGAAACAGTGTGTGGGAAAGAAAATAAACAGGATTAACATCAACATCTCTGAGTTTTACATCAGTATTAGCTTTTACTAGCAAATACTTCATGTTTGTTCCCAGTTTGCCTTACCCTATCTACTATACGGGATATTATCTATATCCATGCAAATAATCACATAACATTATTGAAAAATGTCTCGGGTAAAGTTACTGTCATATCAGTCAGGCAGGGGTCATAGTCACATCTTTTTTATGTATGCCTGATAGAATACGGTAGTCCAGTTTCTACAAACTCACAGTTTTTCTCCCACAAGGGGTCCCCAACAATTTCTGTCTTGTCCTGTACCTGAGTTCACTTTTTAACAATAAAAACTAATTCAGAAAATACTTGTCCCTGACCTAACATGTGAGGGAATAGTGTACTACCCCCACCACCCACTAATTTAACAAAAATGAGGCTCGTGACACAACCCAAACCCAATTTATCAATGTATTTGTGGGGATCTTTTTTGTTTGAGCAGGCCTAAAGAGCTTTCATTGAGTCCTGATGGACTTGCGGTATCCTTATGTCCACTGCATGTAATTAAGCATATTAGCTAAACCCTCCCTCCCTATCTGATATAGCATTGTATCTGTGGAGGGTTGAAAACCGGTAGTAGTCAAAATTTGTCTATAGCTGAACCATCATTGTATCATCACAATCATCACAATTATTTATTCATCAGCTGTCAAATGCTCCCAATCTGAAGCCTCCAGCAACCCATCAATCATAATCACAGGTGCTTCCAGTTCAACAGATTCGGCCACCAGTCTCGCTAATTGTTGGTTCAAAATTGTTGGTTCATGAGCAGAAATGACATCACGTTAACTTAACTCTGTCAATATTACCACTGGTTGTTGTTTGGTTTTTCATATAGAGCTGTTCCTGATAACAAGGAAGCTTTTCTAGATCTTTAGCAACCAATCCATGACAAATCATTGGGCTGTGTGGGTAACATTTTAATAATCCAGTTGTGGCATGTTGTCTTCTATCCCAGGTAAACACAAATTGATCCTGAAACTGTCCATCAATGGTCTTTGGAAAGAAAATGTTTGATAAATCAAGTACCACATGCTACTCCCCCACTGTCTGAGCAACTGTCTCTATAAGTGTCACCATTTTCAAATCAGCAGTAGCCAACAGAGGGACCATTTTTATTAACCCTTGATAGTCAGAGGTCATTCTGTAGTATCCATCCAGTTTATTTACTGGAAAAACAGGAGCAATAAAAGGATTGACTGAGGGGTTTGAACTTCCTCGCTTCCAACAGGGCCTAAATAGTCTCTGTAATTTAAATATGTGTGCCGATATTGCTTCAAATAAACTGGGTGCTCCAGGGGTAGAATGTACACTGGTGTCCATTTAGGATGACCCATCACAATGGGTTTGACTGCAAACACAGAGAAATAACAGACTGAAGTGCCAAACACATACATCCCTGTCATTGTATGGATAGTCTGGCCCCGTAAGATATCAATTTTCTGTTATGTTGTTTGGCAATTCAGATGCAAACATGTTGGCATTAAAGACAGGACCATTGCCTATTTGTAGTCTGCAGTGAACCTTAGAAGCCCATGTAATCTGACTTCCCAAACCTTCCACTGTCACCCATGTAGTGTCTGTCCCCAAACTTCGGGGTTCTGATCAGTGCAGCAGGGGAGTTATCTTCTAGTCAATGATATATAGACTGTGGTACCCCCCACCCTTTTTCTCTCTTGGAGGGTGTATGTGTTGTAACATATACATATAAAGCTGTTTGTGCCTTCCCATATGGGTTGTTTCTTTTCTGGGGAGGTGTAGAAGGAGGGGTTTTTTTTTTCTTCATCACTGGACAACACCTTCTTGATTCTGGCTGGCTGTAACTTGACTGTATGCTTCAGTTGTTTTTAACGCTTGAACAGATCAGTAGCAGGGATCCCATCAATGTCTACTTTGGGAACACCACTGTTTAGCAGATCAAGAAACAACTGTTTTCTAGTCATTTTAAACCTCTTTATGAAATCTCCTTTTTCTGTCCTCTGTATTGGTCTTTGCTTATGTACTGGTCCTGGTCCTTTTTCAATCTCCTCTAACTGACCCATTAATGTAGCTGCTTCATGCACATTCCCTTGCCTCCCATCCAAAGCACTTAATACTGTGAATAATGCAGGGCNTAAATGTTTTGGTGCTGTCTTATGGATTTTCTGTCTCATTAAAAGAGTAAATCGGGACATGTCTGGCCCCACCCAGGTGTTAGATACCCCATAACGTCCATCTATTGGAAGGGGATCCCTAACCAATCCTGTAATACACCCAGCCTCTCGTACTCTCTGAATCCCCTCACCCAATGTATGCCAAAAAGATACATCCTTCAATTCTGTTGTAGTCTTATATATACTTGGACCACAGAGTCTCTAATCAAATGCAACAAACTGAAATGGCAATCAGTATTGCGTGCCCGGTGCGTTTGAAGATGAACTCTGGGGTCTAAGGATACCCTTCTCAGTCCAATTGCTTCAGTATTCGTCAGCATCACACCGTCTCCACCCGGATCCCAAATTCGCAATAACATATATATATATATATATATATATATATATTAAAGCCAAAATTCCTTCTCCAGGTATCTGTCTGTTTTTCTGTCTTAGCTCAGTCAGCTACCCTGCAGTATATGAATCAGTATCCTGCGTCATATTCTGTTCTGCAGACAGTCTCGGTGGTGGTCTCATGTCTGTAACTCTACTAGTTTGAGTCATTCCACCAAATCTCTCACTCACTTCATGTCTCTGTCTGGTTGTTACTATTGGTCTCACAAATTCCTCCGTTTCTTCAATCTCAATTTCTTCATCTGACTCGTAAGACCCTGAGCAATGTGCAACCTCGTCCCATTTTCCTCTTGAAATCGATCCTCTAACATGCAACTTATCGCGCTCTCTTGTAGGAGGCTGTTTTTTACGACACTGTTTTTTTGTTCACAGCATTAACTACATACTTTGAAAACTGTGAAACAATTTCCTCTCTCCTGGTGTATTAGTATCACGCAAACACATTCTCAATAGTTAGTTTAGTTTATAGTTATAATAGTTTGAAGTGCCTAAAAACACAGCCATCCAACCTGTGCAGCGGCTTTCTGCTCCTTTTTGTCATACCCAGACAGATCTAATTCCCTCACTAACTGGCAGGGATCTGCCAATCGGGTTGGTGCAACATATTTGGTACACTGGGGAGCAATTGGCCACTGTCCAGATGTGGAAACCCAACATGGGAGTGGACTCGCACTCTGATCATCCTGCAACTTTCTTTTACCCCAGCTAAACAACTTCTGCATTTTATTCTGATTGGACTATGACTTCTAATACAAAAAACAAAATAACAAATTAGCACAAAGACAATCAAAATTCTCTCACTATCAATCTTATCGCTAATATCTCTTGTTTGCACACATCAAACCCCACTCCTGGTACCAAGTGTTATGTCACGTATATAATATATGACAGTTTATGTAAATAATAATGGATTAAATTTGAAGTGTACAAACAGAGATAACACAGAGACTTGCAAGTAAAATGTAAAGATTATAATATTTAATAATAAATACAGATAGATAAAACAATGCAGTAACAAAGAGTTAGATATAACAAAAATACTGCGGAAGTGAGTTGCATTCATCCAAGTCCGAGTCCCCCAATTTAATGGCTTGGCAGATAATCCAAAAACATGTTGCATGAGGTGAGTTCTAGTTAAGACTAGTTAATTAGGTGTGGCACTGTGTTTTAAACTACCCAGGATCGAAGACAATGGCCAGTGTTTGACCAGTACTTGACCAATGATCATCCTTTAACCAGCATTTTACCTTATAAGGATGCTAGTTAAAGGATGTATTCCTTTAGGATGACCTCATATAGGGTATACTTATACCAGTATATACTAGTAAAGCATTATTGTTGGTGAGACATAAATAAAATTGTGGTAACCCAACAAAGGGTAATACATTTTATTATGGTCTCAATCGAATCACATATATTTTTTATATATGTGTAACAAACAACAACACAAAATAATAACTACCGGTATTTAAGTTTACACTTATTTCTTGTGGGACCAATAAGTGACAGAAATGTGTTATTTGTTGAAGCACAGTAAAGTGGAATCATAGCCCTAGCTAATAACTATTATTTTTATAACACTACTATGTGATAAGTCAAAGAAACATTATTTAATAAGCTGTGAGTGCTTTTAGGCAGAATGTACAGCAGATGGTGCTAAATACTAGTAAAGAATAGATGTCAGCCTCCTTCATTTCATATTATCAAATATGTTTCTGAATGTCCATAGTTATAAACTAATTTTCCTCAGTAGATTAGTTTTCCAAGAAAACATTTGCTGTTCCTTTTTAAACTCTATAACCACAATTACAGCCAGGAGACTAGCTGCATTGAGTTTGTATGTTTTCCTTGTCTTTGCCTACCTGCTGGATATTGGGGACAATGGGAGCTGCTGTATCCCTTTTTTTATTTTATTTTTTTTTTGCAACATTGTGAATACCTGATCTAACCCCGTTAAAATTCCCCTTTTATATGGTTATGTTTGTTTATACTGTGACTTAAATCACAATAGATGAGTGTATATAAAATGTTGGCTACTAACCCTTTTAGGGCCAATTATTTTCCTTTCTATAGTACAGACACACTTTTTTTATTTACTTTAGATGAACTTTTTGTACTGTTGATATTTCAAAGCATCACACACATAGATGAAAATGTACTGTTTACACAAAGGCTTTAGCAGTAGATTAAGGTTATTTAAGGTTAGGTTTGTGCAGATATGAACTTGTGTGACAGCACTGTTTTTGTAGTCCTGCAATCAAATAACTGCTGAAGGACAAAGTGTATACGTTTGATGCTCGCTTACAGCAAATGTCATTCAAGGCGTACGTGAGCATCATCGATTTTTCTTTAGTTCGCATAAGTAACTAGTATTAGTTTTGGTATAAAAATTGGTATTTTTTTACATAGGCAGTTAAATAAGAGGGGGGACTGATCCCGATCCCCAGACCCCACTACAGAAAAATATAAATTATTCATGTAATCTACTGTTATCAACAAGCATTTTATACTTATTGAAGTGATCTTCTGTTAACAAAAGCTTCTTCCAAACATTTAACCACATGGATACAAGTAGTGTTTAATTTTGATAATAGTTATACTATCAAGTTAAATATAATATATTTAAAATTTTATATATATTATAATATAAATAAATTTAATATAATAAAATATAAAACATCCACCATTCCACTTTCTTCCTCTGTGCCTTGATTTACATCCACTATAACAAACCATGAACCATAACAAAAGCCAAAGCTTTGTTTTTTTTCTTCTACAGCAGAGTCACAAGTCACAAGTGATTCAGCCTGAATCAGTCCACATATCTTTTCATTAAAAAAAAAA
>NC_092861.1:42927230-42975592 GCF_032062135.1 Pyxicephalus adspersus | reverse complement strand
ACATTGTGTTGCTCTTGCGGGTTTATAAGTAACAATCCTAAATGCAATCAACTTTAAATCCTTTTACCAAGTTAAACAGGTAATAGATATTGTGTGTATTTCACAAATAACATTTATTTTTTTAGTAAGCATAAATTAATTGTATGTAATTGCATAATTTGAGTTATTATAATGTAATAATTCAAACATTGCTATTTGCGATTCATTTAGACTTCAATTACATATACTGTCTCAGTAAGGCATCCTAGCCAGAAGCACTTATAATACCACTTTTGTCAAAATGCAATGATTATTGGCAGCATTTCCAATCCTGTTCAGTGTTAGTTAGAGCCACCAGTTTTGTAATCACATACTTATAAATTGGTGAAGAAACAGCCAGTGAAACCAGGCATATAAAATGTTCCTGATCTAGCCTTTCAGATTAAAAATGCCCCTTAGGTGGTATTCAAAGACAGCTTTTTCAAAGTGGCAAAGACCAAAGACCACTGAAAGCCATAGCAGTTATTTATCTGTCAGGGAAAAGGGTTTTGTTATGTGAAATATTGATCACATTGCTATTGTTTCCTGGACATTTGCTTATGCCCAAATGAAATTTTTTTATAAAGCAATATATGTGACATTCACCAATCATTCACTGGCAGTGAACCACATTTAAAGTTCATTCCCCAAGAAGGTGGACTTGTAGTGAGTATTTAATGAATGTTGCATTTATTGTTTTATAAATACACCCCCACAAATTGGGCACATAAGCATTCAGCCAAAAAGCTGGCGATTTTATGCTAAAGTGAGTCCCTAAGAATTGTGACGTCTGGAGTAACACCTGCAGCAGTTGGAGCTGAATGGCACGCACCAACAATCAGAAAATGATTGAGCCAATGAAAATTGCATTGAATATGTACCTGCCATGCTGTCCAAGAATAAACAAGAACAGGACTAGGATTTACAGTTTAATATACAGGCAAAACAATGCCTTCTGGAACAATGTACTCATGCATTAAAAATAAAGTTGTTTGATAACAGTAACAACAAACATGTTTTTTGCAAACTGAAGACAGCGTTTTAGAACAACATCATACCAACTTTGAAGCATGGTGGTGGAAATTTCAGGGTTTCTTTGTTGCTTTATGACCTGACTGGCTCGAACTCATTGCATCAATAATAGATTCTGCATGATGTCCATAGCAAAAAATGGGTCTTTGAAAACATTAAAAGTTTAGGAACATATGCAAGTCCACCAAGGAATGCATCAAAATTGTGGGTAGACTTGAACTGTTCATCTGAGGGAACACAAACATTGTGCAAGTGAAGGAATTTTGTATGGGGTCATAAACACTTCAACGAAGGAAGAAAAACTGACTTTGTTTGAATGAGGATCTAATGTTCACTTGCCTAAATAGGTCATCAAAGTGAATCATATTCATGGGGTACACATACTTCTTTTCACATAACTGTATTTTCAGACATTTCAAGGTAACTGCCATTTATGAATCTGATTCCAATCATAGAGCCAGATAAATGTATATGTTCCAATCTAAATCTAAAGGACACGGACCAAGCCTTGTTCTAGAGCTCTGTTTCAATTGTCATTTTATCCCATGCTGGCACTATGTGCACACCAACAACAAATAAATACATATAGTTAGCATTTTGCTGGAAGATAAGGGAATGCTCAGAGAAGAATCACTTTGATGCAGTTGGCCTGGTACAATATATTCAATTCCTGTGTTTATTGCTCGAGGTGTGAAACAGTGAAGAGCAGTATGCAGATGTTTTTTAATAATATCCCATTTCATGGGTCAAACAAGTAGTTTATCCCTTAATCACTTTAATAAACAAGACCTACAGAAAAAATGTTAACGTGGCTTACAGCCATTGATCATTATGTCTTAGTTATTATAGAAGTAAACAAGAAAATATAATGTTTGTCCTTGTACCAATAAATCAATTTATGAAATGAAAAACAACTTGCTGCCTCAGACCCATAGTTAGTCAGCAGCCTGCTAACTTTACTTATAGCTTACTCTTTTAAATAAATGTTATCATATTGTTTCCAAAACAAAAACAAATATCATAGCACCCAACCATTATTTGCAAGAAAAGATAGAATGTAAAAAATAAAAAATAGAAAAAATAAATAAAAAAATAAAAACTAGAGGAAAGCATTTGCATTATCTATAACATACACGTAGATGGCTGCTGCCTTTTATGAAATAAGAAAGACTTGCAGTATAGCATGTGTGAAGACAATGCTCATCATCACTTATTAGGAACTATATATATATATATATATATATATATATTATTCACACTTAAATATACAGCTGTCATTGTTTTGCTAAGTAATAAAAAATAAAGCACAATGTATGACAATTCAATTTTACATTTTTCAGTGTTGAAAAGTAATTTGTAATTATTTGTAATTAAATCTTATAAAAAATCACACTTCTTTGGTCTCCACTTTTTAAAATCTGATCACCACTTTTAAAATACCAACTTTAGAAAGGAGTGATTAGACTTTGTACAGTGGCAATCAGTGCTGTATTGCAATTACACTAAAGTGGCAATCAGAAACTCCTATTACATGTCAAAATAAGTCATTTCTATGCCTATAAATGGCATATGTGGCCTATTCACTTTCATGCTTTTCAAAAGTAGTGATTACTTCAAAAGTGGTGATCAGAGGGTTTAAAACAAATGCCACAGACCTCCAATGGCCCAAGGCTATCTGTAAAGTGACAATTGTGCAGAAAAAAATAAACCTTATAAAAGAAGATTAGGTACATACTAGTCTTACTGCTATGGGTTTATAATTTTGCTGTGCAAAAAAAGAATAAAGAATCTTCAGCACTCTACATTTCTGCAGATGTATGACGGGTGGTTCCACCTATCACCTCACTACTGTGCTTTTGCAGAGCTGTATTAGGCCGCACATAGACCTACAACATGCAACAGGTGATGTAGGCATCTGTACACCTGGTAATGTTGGATTGCAAAGTGTAGATCTGAAATGCAGCAAAGATTGTAGTCACCGGCAACTGGACAGGTAGATTTAATTCTTTATTATCACTATAATGGTTATAGTGTCAGTAATTGGTCTACTAATTCTACAGCATAACACACTCCTCTTTAAAAGTTATTGCACCTCCATTTTTAGGCATATAGTCTCATCTGCCCATTTTTGTATTCCATTATTGTGGAAATCCTCCAGCCCACTGTGTGGCTATGTAGGGTGAACAAAATCATGCTTTAAGGAGGATCTAACAGCCCGCTTACAAGACTCCAATGACAATTTTCTGGCAACTTGGAGTGCATGGGTGCTGTTTCAAGATTCCCAAGAATATAAACGCCACCTATACCCTCCCTCTTTGTCGGATGAGGGGGGTTGGTCTTATTTGTTATGCGTATGGAATGTTCTCAAAGCGTGGGGATCATAAATTCATAAAGGTTCGCTGGAATTGCCCCAGCAAAGCAGATTACAAACTGTAAACTATAGATTTGAAGGACAGATTAGTACAAAGATTTTATAGCAAGAAAATGCTAAAAATAAGGGCTTAATATAAAGCAAATCTTCAAGATAGACATCAATTATTAATCTTTCATAAGAAACAAAGAAAAGATAATATTATTAGATGTATTACTGAATACAGTAGCGATCATAAAACATATGTTCAAAATATTGGCAGCTATACACTTGTGATTCCATTATTAGTAAATTGATACCTGACAAACCAGAGTTTGTTTAAAAAAAAAAGCATCAGCATTAAGAGATAATTTGGTCAGAAGTATTTTTTTCTGCCAAACTAAGGGACATTTCTGAACATATTTATCTGATTTTGAATGGTAAAATCACCACCCCTTTAAGTAGACATATAGGATTACAACACAACGATGATGTTGATGTGGTAAGATACATCGCTTTAGATAGAATAGAAATGGACCCAAGAGAGTGGGACAAACAAATCATTTATTGTGAAACCAGATGGATCTTCCAATTGCAGGCCAGTATACTGGACTAAATGATGCTTTCAGAGGTAGGCAAACTCCGGCCTTGCCAGTATTCCAGTCCGGCCTAATGCCCCCTAGTTATTTATTGTTGGATCCGGCCTAATTGAATTGTGGCGTTATTGCAAGTTCCCGCAATATCATTTATATCATCGATTTCCCACATGGTAACCCCAATGACTATTCCTAAAGAGCAGAAGCAACGCGCAGCTACCAGTCTCCAGACGGTTGACCTCGATTGTCGTGTCTTCAACCCCGAATGGACTGACGAATTATTCTTCGTCCAACACGGCAACAAAGCTCTGTGTTTATAGTGCAACGACACCAACAGCACTTTCAAGCAGTCGAATCTCAAGGGGCATTTCGATGCCAAGCTCGTGCACACGTGCGGAGACTACACCACGGATGAGCGGAAGACTGAGGCTGCTCGCTTGCAAGTCATGATTGGAAAAAACCTTTCCCTGGACACCTTGTTTCTTCTGGCCTAGTGTGCCTTCTTGACCTCCTGAAATGGCCTAGTAGTCCAAAAAGTTTGCCAAACCCCCGCTTTAGGTTTTTAATCCTTCCTTTATGTTATAAGAACTAATTTAAAAATTTCTTTTTTGTTCTTTATTCCTTCTTTCTTTTATCTCAGCATAGTAATTGGTTGCTTTTTCTTTACATTGTAATGTGGTATGCACCATTCAGGACTATCCTACAAATAATAAAAATTGGGAGGTTTGAAGGGCAAGGGGATATGTGCTTTACATCCATCACTACGTTTGGTGGGCCATGCACTCCATGCCTACTATTTGCTTCTGTATACCCTGAACCTCGGTGGAAATATGAAACACAGATTGCATTCACTGCCACTATGTGCTCTTTTCCTCTATTCACAGGTACTTTTACTTACAAGTTGATGAAGTATATTCAAATGTACCTAGCTATGTGGGAATGTATGTATGTGCATATGTATGCATATATATGTGCTCATATCTATATACTTAAATACTTACCTCCTTACCTCTGTATTACCTGATGAAGCAGACTTGTATCTGCAAAACGTGTAGAATGAATGATCTTGAGGTTGTTGGAAAGCCTGTTTCTGATACAGATTAGTCCCTATCTGTCTATACATACATATATAGTGAATATTGGTTTTCAACCTCATAGGTCAGTGGAGGTTATTATATGTTTCCTAATATTTGCATGTATCTATTGAAATATATTTGTTTCAGTTTTATGTAAATTATTTTAGGTATATGTAAATAAACTTGTTAAATTTTGAATTTGATGGCTCTGCTTTAAAAGTCCCGGATACTTACCTCTTGTGTATTATATTTGGGACGTGGCACGATAATTGCTAATAACATCCATGGGTTGATTTTGAAGAAATTAATATTGTGTTTACTAAACTTGGTAAACTTGGTCAAAAGCTAGACATATATAATTCACTACCCTATGACAGAACTCAGGGCAGTGCCAGCAATGGAGTACTGAACTGCACAGACAGTGGGTAATGTGACGTTCCCTTGTAAGTACTTTTCTTTTTTGGGGAGTTTTGCTAAATTGTAGAATAAATTGGTTTTGTAGGGTGTACAGGCAATTTTTAGTGTGATTTGTTTTTTTGGTTTCATACAGAGTTACTTTTGAGCTCAAACTTTCTGAATGAAAACAAAAATATCAGATACTTCAAGGTAAATGATTAGAGAAACAAGCTTGCATGCTTCTTCCTATGACCATTTTGTATTTTGATAAGTGCAATACTTAGCATAATACCAGCATAAAGAATTTATGTTCTACAAAATTTTTCTAGCAGTGCTGCATAGAGCCTCACTATCAAAGACAATAAACAGTACAAAGAATGTATCACATAATGCTATTGTTTATTATTAAATCAGATACAAAAGAGTTTCCTTCTTGACATTTTTTTTGTTAACCAGAATTGTCTACTACATCAGTCATGCATGATTAAACACAAGTTAGGTACATATTTTAAGTGTTTGGATCAAGCATCATTATGTTTATCCATTAGCACATTATAAAGGTACCTTGTTTACCTAAATTTAAAGGAATAATATGAAAGTGTGTTTAAATTCCAAACTTTTCATGTTACTTCTTTATAAAGTGGAAAAGTGTAAGAACTGCTGTTGGTTTTTAGGGGTGTCTATGTGCAAAGCAGTGAATCTGACATTCGCTGAAACATTCCCTGGTGGAGATACATTTACTACCAATCAAACACATGGAAAAATTCTCCATCAAAGAATGTTTTAGTGAAAGTCAAATTCACTGCTTTAAAAATAGACCCCTTAGGGCTTCTGTGTCTCCTGGTGACCATTGTCATCAGAAATGAAAAAACAAACCTTGACACAATAGAAAGGTAAATAGGTAACATAAGGCTTTAGATCCATTTTAAATGGTACTTAAATCAGTAGGGAGCCCCCTCAGAGTCTTCTCATTTTACTTGCATGTGTAAATTTATTTATAAGTTCCATTCCATGAACAAGAAAAAGGTATCCCAGCTAATCAGTTCAGCTATAATGATAATGATGGATCAGTGGGTAGCCCTCTGACTTTTCATCACTGGGATCACTAGTCGAGCAGTATATGCATTGAGTTTTTATGTTCCTCATGTCCGTGTGTGAGTTTCCTCCTAGATCCCCAAAACATACAAGCTGGGTAAAAGGTTCCCTCCTATTGAATTCTTAATGACATATGATTATGGTAAGGACATTAGATTATGAGCCACTCTGACATTTAGTGACTTCACTATGACTCTGTAAAGCACTGCTGAACTCAGTGCTTTGTAAATGCATACATAATGAGGGATATGTATCCAAAAAAAGTAACTTAATTAGCAGACTGACAGTTCAAATATTCCTTTTGCAGGGATCATGGGTGACAAAACAATTCAATAAGGGGCATTTTTAATTTAAAATGAAAACATACTTTAAGTTGAAAACTGCTTGCCAACAACATCTTATAAATGTACTTTTTTAGCCATCATTCACAGTAACATTTTTTCTGCTAATGTCAAATTTAATGAGGAGATCTTAAACACTTACTTAAGACATTTATTGCTAACAAATTGAAATAATTATCACTGGTTTCTCAACACTTGTTTTTTATACATCTGTAATAATTTGGTTGCATAGTGCCACGAGTGTCATATTTTCCATTGACATCAACTGCTTTGCAGTACATCTTATGTGGTGGCATGTCTTCAAAGTAATCATTTTATCTTTAAACCATAGCTTAAGATGTTTACAAAGTGAAGCTGTAATTTATGTTCCTGGAAATTTCTTTGCTGGAAATGATTTTTTCTTAGCAAACAAAAACTTGTTTTCAATCATACTTAATAAAGAGGATAAGGGTCTGTCAGAAATAATCTACAGTGAAATCCACACTCCTCCCCAGCATACAATAAGGTAATTAAGAAAGTTGATTGTTTTAGGTTAGAAGTTTTAGTACAGGAAATCCTCTTTGTGAAAGAGTACAATGGTTCTTTAATTTTTCCAGTGAATAGACAAGCCAGAAAAAACAGGCACTATCCTGTTGCACTCAATTGGTGTGATAAACAATATTTTTTACAAATATTAACTGTGTGAAAAATAGACTTAAAGAATTAAGAAAATGTTCAAAAGTAGCCGATGTTGGATATTTTAAATAATAATAAATATAATAAATAAATGATACAATATAATAAATGATACAAAGTAACAAGCATATTGAAGTAAATGGCAGCAACCAATTAAAATGTATCCTTAATGTACACTGCTACAACAAACTTAAATCTGCTTGGTTTCTATGGGGGATTTGTTTGTTTTTCTTTATTGCTTTTTGTATGCTTATTGGCATGTGTCTTATGGCTGTTGTGTCATAAGAACCAGCAAGCTCCAACTTTCCTCCAGTATAGCTTCATATTGCAGCATATGGCATAAGGCCTTGGCTGTTTTTAGCGTCATCTTTGTTCCCCAATATGTGAAATGATGAAAAATGAGTTGAGAAGCTTGAAAATTATTGGACATATTTTTCTTTATTTCCTGTTCCAGAGACATACCAAGAGTCTAGGGAATAAAATCCCAGTTGGAGAAAATACCATTTTAGAACAGGTGTCCCTTTGGAAGATTTCCCTCACCTCCCTTTCCAATGGCAACTGTAACATTTTGCATTTCCAATTACTTTTTACTTCATTAATGTGTTTGTTCAATACAAACAGTGTATGCACCTGAATATGTTCAGACTAGAAGAAGGAGACACAGCACAAGAAGCCAACTAGGTGTACTGCCGTGCAAGAATCATGCTGATAAGACATGGCAGCAGATTGACATATACATGCTCTACTCAGTGTGCTTTTTTTACTTTATAGTCACAACGAAGGCATGGGGTAAATACCTGTAAGTAAAATTGGAACTGCTTTTTGAAAGATCTCTCCTAATCTCAAGTCTCGATAAGCATAAATAAAAAGCCCTTGACAGGTCAAAACAACTCCTTTGTATGAATTTCATTGGCGTATTGTACTGTTTGCATGAAATTTGTCTTTACAGAACCATTGTAGTTTTTTATTATTATTATTATTATTATTTTTTTTTTACAGGTTGAAATCAAACATACTGAAAGTATCTCATTATTAGTCTAGTAACATGTATAAATGAAAAGCAAATGGACAGTTTTCAATGAATAAATGAAAATAACATTATAAATTCTGCTTTTTTTGGTATGAAGAACCAAAGGACACGAAGACCTCCCACACAGTTGTCCATATTTTATTGCTAGGTTGCGAAGTTTACCAAACTCACTGTCAGAAATAACATCCTATACTAGTAAAGTGAAAACTTTAATAAGGTTTTTAGGTGGCTGAATCAATAGATTTTGTTGATAGCAGGGATATACAAAGCCGGAGCAGTAGCATACTCCCAGCTATTATTCTTATTATTCGAATGGATTTTTATAGCCCCAACATTACGTTACACAGCACTTTACATTAAATAGGGGTTGCACAAAAAAAAAACAAAGCAGTCAAGCCTATTTATATATGATGATAATGATGATGATAATAAAAAAGTGAAAATATTTTATGCAAATGCCCTTTTGCACAAACTTTGGGATTTGGGAAAAAACTTAAAAACGGAACCAAGAAAAATATAAACAGAAAGAAACCGCATTTCTATCCTATTCCAAAATATGTGAAAATGTAATATTATATTTTAGATATGTATGAAAACGATATTATGCAATATACATTTTTAACACTTTATAATAAAGTATAATATATGTATACCAAATTCACTTCTAAAGCAATAATGATAAAATGATCTATACCATAAGGCAAATAAATGAGGCTGTGCTTAGTTTTTCATTATAACATTATGTATTTCAGCAATGAATATATAGCTTGCAGCAAAACACATTCTCCGGCCTATATATTTACTCATTTTTATAGGATTTCTGCTCTCAGTGGGGATCAATTACCTTTAGAAATAACCTTGTATTGAGCACATAGTGTAGGACTTTTAGTTCTAGTAAAATCGGAAACCAGACCAATATATAAAAACTACCATGATGGAGTAGGTATGGGAAAAATAGTGCATTGCCTTCAGAAGCACTTTTTATATTAGAGTCATTTTAGGACAGAAAGCCAGGACATTAGTTTAGAAGCTAGCCTTACAGCTTACTTGGTCAAAGATTACACATTACCTGTAGAAGACACACTGTATCAATTGCATGTTTATATATTAATTGGGTGGTCCTCAATTTACACTCACGCATTATTATTTAAATCATTTAAGCAGAACTCTATCCAAACTCTATCCAAACAGTCCGAAAAAATAGCCCATACTACTTTTCTTCCACTAGACGTCATCAGTCTATTGGCCAATATCTTTCAACCCATTTTCTTCGAGCCCAGACCGTCTTCATACTACTCGCTTCTGAAGGGCTGTGAAAGAAAAAGCAGCATAGCAATAGGCCTGTTTCTTTTTATTTTGCTTTCCCCCCTCTTATCAGCAAACTTCTTCTCAACACACATGCTGACTGGCTTCTTCTACTGCTTCTTTCCCTTGCACTTACAGTCCTACTGTACAGGAACTGCAAGAGGTTTATACCAGGTCAAATGCAGGTACTTACAATGCTTCTATCTAAAAAATAAATACAGATGTCTGCCTCGTGTTCGGCAGTACACCAATATTGATAGTTTGCCTGATCTACTGTAAAATATATAAGAAATAAGCCATTTGAATACAAATTGGAAAAAATACTTGTACCTGATTGTTAGTTAGGATGGGTCATTTGCTCCTGAAGACAATTTTTACTTTATATAAAACGGAAGATACCCTTATTAGTGAAATGTATTTATTTAGTAAAGTTTATCCTTTAAATGTCTTTTTATTTAAACAAAAGGCTAAACAGTAAAGAGTTGATGGGAGTGCAGAGCTACCTGGGATATGTACGCCATGTATACCAGGAGACTTTGGGATGCTTCTTCTGCACATGACAAGATCGGCCATAAACACAGAAGGAGCTTTTCAGTCATTGAACTTTTTTTTTTTTACAAATACAGAACATGAGCAGACGTGAGTTCAGGTGATGTGGCAGAAGAACCAAGAAGAAGGAAGAAGATGGCGGCACTTGGCAGAGAGGAAAAAAGATTAAAGAAGAAACCCAGACAGGGATCGAGGGATAAAGGTAAATGTGATTTTTAAATTTTAACTTTAGTTCCACTTTAATTGATCATTTGTGTATGGCTGTTGGTAACCAGTAGATGACACTGTGTTCTCATGTAAATTGTCACTAGGTATCACTATAAACTGATATTCCTTTTCTAATGCCATTTGGAGGGCAAAAAAAATGTATTTGAGTTTATGCAGTACTTCTTTACTACTTTGTGGACATTGAGAAAGAGCAGTCAGGATTCACTGTTGGGTCTCAGTGGTGGTAGCAGCAGCCATTTTTGATCAGTGTTGTTTAGGAAGGGCCTGAAGACAATGTTACCCCAGATTTTCCTGTCTAACAGAAACCAAAAAACAAAGGAAAATTATATAAAAAACAACTACCCTATTGAAGGGAAGAAATGGGTCAAAGCTGCATGCAAAGGGCACTGGTTTGGGGATGCAGCATGTGATCTGTTAGGCATAGACTCTGGAACCACCAGCTGTCATGGCCCAATTGGTTCTGTTGCAACACCATGAAGTTTCGACTCCTGGCCTTCCACTCAGTGTTGGCATTCAACACAGCAAAACAAATAAATTTGTGAAATTTAAAGCTCCTGTAAAAGGTTATATGCTAGTAAACTAGCAGATAATTAAAACAGTAAACACAGAAACCACTGCCTTAAAGCCTCCCTGAACTCCTACCTGGAAAAAGGGAACAGCACCGCCCCCTCAATTCTTAATCACCTAGGAGATCAAGACTGAAAGGGAGTGCAGAGCCTTCAGAGATACCTACGTCATGCATCCCAAGAGACTCCTGGCTGCTCCTTCTGAGCATGCGCTTCCATCAAAAGGGAAAAAATTGCTGATCTCACGCCTGTGCAGTACAAGATCGGTTGACATAGGAAAAAGGAGACAGAAGAAGGGAGGAGAAGATGTCAGTGGCTGATGCTTTGTCTTCGCCGGGCCAAAGACAGATACCAGGACCTGATGGAAGAAATCTCCCGATAGACTGATCTGTGGGATTGAAGGTAAGTGTGATTTTATTGTTTTGGGTTTACATAGGCTTAAAGAAGGGAAAAGGAAACAATTTCTTATACTGTATATAAAGCCAAAACTGTTTTTGTTTTTCTAAAATGTAGGTAGGGGTCAATTTGACCAACTACAGTAAATTGAACAGGCAACTTCAACCAACACTTGTGACAACTATTAAATGTAGGATTCCCACTTTTCTGTCTCTGTAACAATGGTCACCAGGAGTAATAGAGGGATAAATGTCTACAGTGAAAATACAAGCCCCAAAAACAAATAAGGTTTTCTCATAATATGCGGTTATTCTACGTGGTGAAGTTCTTTGCTTTTGAAATGTAGTGGCTAATTAGTTCTTGTTTTGTGATTACATGCCATGTAACTGTATCCACCAGTCCCCCCTAGCTTCCACCTGAAGTTGGCTCTAAGGGTAGATCATTCAAGCTGGGGGTGAGTGTTCCAGCTCCCACTGTCAGTGATGTAGATCCACACAATTTGCAGCAATCCACAGACTGACTGCCAAGGCATCTTGGCCTGCAAAATAAACCTGGATTAGTAGGTAACATGTTACTGTTTGGATAACTGCCAATCTCTGATAAGAATTTGATTAGAGATGACAGAGCTGATCGGCATGAACCTGGATTCATTTGATTCAAACAATCTGATGATAGATGAGTTATCTGACATATCTACAGAAGCTTGGGACTGCTGAGGTCAAAGCTAATCCTAAACTACATCAGCAGTTGTGCTTGTTGTGTTATAAAGGTGAATATTACCAGAACACCAGAGCAACATTACATTCAGTAAACTGAAAAGGTAGAAGTGATATAGCAATACAATTCCAGCCAAGCATTGGAATATAAAGGACACTTTCTAATATGCAGTATACAAACACAATTGCATATTCTTGGTATCAAGAATATCATGTGTGTCTGAACCCAGATCCCTGTTATCTGATCTTAATGCCAGTATCAGTGACTTCATAGAGAATATTTCTGGATGTGACCCTGCTGCTGCAGATCCACTGATTGATTTCTCAGCTGATAGTGTCTGCTCCATCTGAGATAATTGTGCTAGAATAAAACCATGAGAGCAGGGACACATCGAGAGGGAACATGCTGGACATGCTGTTCCTAAAAGATATACTTTAATTTTTCATCTAGTATGTATGAGTGTGATTTAATGCTGGATATCCCCAATGTGTATAGGCTATAAAATATTCATGGAATATGGTGTAACATAAAGAAACAGAGGGTAGAGATACCTAATGGGCAACTCCATACCTATATTTCTGTAGTTTATGGGAAGTTAAAACTGGACTTCAGGTGGAAATAAAAGACAAGTGTTGATGAAGCCCTGGGATAATGAACACATAATTAAATATATTTGGTTTTTAAATTAAAAAAGTAAAGTAAAAGTACTTGAATATGCTGCCAATAACAGTGAAGAGATGAGCTCATCAGTGTGTTGCTTCTCCATGTAATGTCAAGTCACTGGACTGGACGAGGAACAAGACCTGTAATTGTTCCTTAACTGCTACAGAATAAATTCAAGTCTTCACTTTGCCAAACAGAGCTTTGCTGTGTAGATCTCAGAGTTAGATGGAAATTAAAAACAAATCATTTCACAGGTAAAACAATTTTTTATGTGTATTTTATTTGTGTATTTCTTAGCTTTTTGCGTGCAGTTCAGCTTTATATTACATATCATTTTCCTTACCTATTATCATTCTTGGAGACCCCTGTACCAACATATCTATACAAGAATTAACATACACCCAATAGGTTAATCCATTTGTGAGTTAATGTCAATCTATTACTGCATTGTGGGTAGGGGCAATTACTCCATTGAAATCTTTAAAGTCGAAAAAAATGGCATGGAATTTAAGCAACAACTGTCCGTTACAATTAACCAGTAAGCACTTTAAACCTTGTTATATGATTTGGGTGATGATATATTTGAAATTCTCTATTTCCCCAGAGACTAATTAGAAGGGAGTCAGGAAATTTTCTGTGCAGCCAACGGTGTTTTCCAAAAACAGAGCACAAGTCCAGATAAAGTATCTTCTCATGCAAACATTTATTACTCTAACTATGCCACGTATTTTATCCACTGCTGGATCAGGTATTTTATCACATTTTGTCCATTAACCCCATAACTATCAGAAATACTCTATGTCTTTATGAAGATAAATTGGTCATATTATTTTTGATATTGGTTTGTAAACAGTTAAATGTGACAACATGAACAGAATACAGAAGCAGAATTTATATGACATAGCAGAAAGAAGATTACATTGGAGATATGAGATTATGTAGTAACAGTTACAGAAAACACCTGTTGGTATAGGTTTACAAGGAAGTTGGTATGAAAAAAATTTGCTCAGGATGGGTTATTTGTCTCCTTGCCATAGTCCCCATGTTGTTCTGCAGATTGGCTACCATTATTAAGCATTATCATTCCACAATATAATTTTGTATTTAGTATAGCTAACTAATTGAGTATCATGTTGCATAATATTATTAATAGATCTTCAAGGTTCATCTGCATTATAATAACCTCATCACTTACAGACACATTGTGCTTCAAATTAATTGGGCATTTTGAAAAAAAGTGTGATTTTTTTTAAAGGATAATTTTTATTAAACATTTTTCAGTGTAAATACAAAGAATATAAAAACATAAAGCATAAAGTGTGATTTTACCTGATTGTCAGTTTTAATATTGGAGGGGTGGCTTTGGCGCATTTCTACAAAACCACATTAAGAGTATTTATTTTGATAAGCTCCCCTATTTTGATCCAGAGCATCTTGTGTCTCACAATTCTTAATTTATAAAATGGAAGTATTTGATATTATGCAAAGAGTAAGTCTCTCCTAACAATTTAGGGTCTAATTATAAAACAGTGAATCAGACATTCGCTGAAACATTCTCTGGTGGTGAATCCTCCATGCCCATGTGTTTCAACGGCAGTAATTGGTTATTCCCCAGGGAATGTCAGAATGACTACTTTATACATAGAGCCATATATGTGTGTCTGTTATACATTGAGAAATTATGTAACTGTATACATATTTTATTGTTACTTTTTTGATGCTGAAATGTATAAATGTTTTCATGTAACATCTGTTAATGCGTGAAATAAACAGAACCATGAAAAAGTGGAGTTTGTTCCAAGCAATGTTTTTATATAAAAATTGCAATTCACATAAAACTGTCTTTCAACCTTTATTTATTAAGAATATAGTAAAATGTGGAAAGACTAACTTTAAGTTCACTAGATGTCTGTACCACAATATATCAAACCACAAATATTCCATCCTCCTTGTCTAATATATGGCCATAAATGATATATGGTGGGAAGTGAGGAACATGCTCCTGTATTTCCACCTTTTTACCTTATCTATCCATTTTTAGAAGGCACCGATTTCCTACAGAAAGTGAATTGCTGGTAGATAGACATATCACGCAAGAAATAGAGTTACTGATTTCCTGCACACAAACTAAGTAAAAGTAAGATCAGTTAGATCTGCTTCCCACTATATGCAGCTCCCTCCCCAGCATCTACAGCATTAGCAAGATCTGCACTCCAGTACATATAACACAATAACTGTTGCACCATTGAAATCTACCACAGGATAAAAAACATAAAATGTATAATTCATATTCTTCTTACACTACAAAATATACAACCCCAAATTTAATTGGAAATGAACCCAGGTTCACTGTTGACAGTCAATCTTCTCCAGCCTTGGGGAAATAAATTAATACCTAGCACCTCTCTGTTACATGCAATGTCTCATACCTCTCTACTATGTGCAGTGCTCATTCAATTCTGGCAATTAGAACTCTAAAATTAGTTCCTCATTTTAACTAGATTTACTGTCTTTACCTCCACCACATACTGTGCCTCAAGCCTCCCCCATACATGCAGTGCCTGATGCCTCTGAAATGCATGCAAAATGTATGTTTAGGTGAAAACTGAAGTCAGTTTGGTATACTATGGAAAACTGCATTAGTTTTCAGTATACTAATAATTTGTTCTCTCCTACAGGATTTAGTAGCATCCCGAAGACCTCCCTTAACTAGCAACCAATAGACATGTGTACCATCAGCACTACAAACAGGAACCAAGCAGTCAACCAGGGATGACCTCATAATTCTGCAGGTGAACCTTCAATGCCTGAAAATCAAGAATGGCTTCACAAAATTACTAATCCTTTGACTGTCAAAACCATTTTCATGAATGTATTTATTTTCAATCCCCTCCAGTCCCAGATACATAACAGAAAAACTCCCAAAGTGAAGGGAATTCCTTTCTTGGATGGTTGTTTCCAGAACAGGTGTCCCATTGCATGGTTGTTTTAATAAATAGCCTTTCCCCTCCCAAAATTGATTTTCTTTGCAAGCATTGTGACAATATTGTTCTTGAGTGGTAGATTCTCCAGAAATCAGACCACACTGATTGTAAAAATAGTTTTTTTTTCTCCACAAAGGTTCAGGAAAAAATATCAGGCTTCGCTGACATTGTCCATCACTTTGCTGCAGTGAGCATTTTATCTAAGTAACCAGGAATGCAGAGTCTTTTGTATTACCATGCTAGGATAGATCATCTGATTGTAGCAAACCTTTCCACTTATCAGTTTTAGGAACTGCAATGGCAGTGTCTGATTTTTATTTCCAAACAATATAGAAGCTATGTTAATGCAGCATATTCCATGTGCCATAGAACACTAGTGATCTTTTTACATTGCAAAAAAGATATCCAAATGACAAACAGAAATATGACAGAAGTAAGTAGCTCAGAAATATTACAAGGATTATTTGGTTTTACTGCATAATTTATGTACACGCTTTTCACTATTTTTGAAGCAGACAAGTTTTTTGCCTTGTAAGGAAGTTTTGGAGATCACTGCTATCACTTCTCTGGTTTACAAATGAGTAAGTTGTATTTATATCAAAGTGCTGAATCCTTTTAAGTAATTCAGCCCTTCTCTTCATTGTGTTTATCTTTTTCATCTCTAGTTTTACATCAGAAATAAACAGAGGACATTTCACTTAGAAGAGAGAAAATGAAACATGACCTGTTGTTATTTACTAATAAAATGATTAAAGTCTACTTAGAATGAACTGCTCCTAAGTCTTGTTACACCAATCCCTTCTAGGAAAATTGTACATTGTGGTTATTTTAGAAGATTTAAAGATGAACTAAACCAAAAATTAAAAAAAAAAATCACACATAGCTTTAATCCCGCAGATCCCTCGATCACACTGGACCTTCCCTCGATCGGTTCCGGAATTGTCCCAGTATCCTCCTTCATCTAACAATTGGTTACCATCTGTTTTTTTCTTCACTAACCACTTAGTGGACTTAAAGAAACAGATGCAGGCAGAAAGGATCTCTGGAAAAATTGCATGACTTGCTCTCAGGTTGTGGGTATGGGCTTAAATGGCAAGAAGGGACATTTTATTATATATTTTGGTCCTTTGACCCCCCCACCAAATGTAAAAAAAGGGTTAGTAACACTAATTAAAAGAAAAATTATTTTGCAAAATGTGGCCCTTTAATAAACTATGTACAGTATGTTTCCAATGATGAGCTGATTTACTTCCCTATGAAGATTATTGGTGCATTTGTGTTTTAGGTTAATATGAGTACAGGGACATTCGTGCACCCAACAAAATCTCTCAACTACTTCAATGCTAACAATATTTTCTGAACTCATTAAGCATCAAAATAAAGAAGCTTTTGTGTTATGTTTTAAATAAAAAAAAAACATATTTAGTTTGACAAGGACTGCAAATGCTTGAAAAGGTATGAAAGTTTAATGTGTCAAAGAACCAGTTCTAAAAGACCCATGGACTGCACAACAAACATTAATTATTATTATTGATTAATATTATTATTATTATTATTATTATTATTATTAATAATATTATTATTAAACAGGATTTATATAGCCCCAACATATTAGGCAGTGCTGTACAATAAATAGGGGTTGCAAATGACGAACTAATATAGACAGTGACACAGGAGGAGAGGACTCTGCTCCAAATAGCTTACAACCTAGGAGGTAGCGGAAGTACCACACGATAGGAGGGGAGATACGTACATGTATTATTTATTAGAATATACATTCACATGCAGAACTCTAATCCAAACACTGAGCTAATATTTTCCTTTATATGGCACACATGTGTAGGTAAAAATACAGCTACTGAAAAATCCGCCTCTGATCTAAAGCAAACCCCTTTAAGATGCCCTTAGTCTTCTGGACTAAATGAGCCAAGTGTCACTCATTCAGAAGGATTGAAACATGACTGTGACCACTGGGAAATAATGGGGAAATGTCAAGGGAAGTTAACAAAAGAAAGAAAGTTCAAGTGATCTAGATTTCCATCGGGTTTAATCCAACCTTACTTACTTTTCCTGGTATATTTTTTTATATTGAGATGTTCATAGCAACCCAAAAAGAAGCTGGTATGTGGCAAGAACATGTAAAGATGTATTGCTTTAATCAATTTTTAAATCTTGAATTGAGTCAGCAATGTAACATTAGCTTGCAACTGTAAATTGCATTGCAATGATGCCAAGATATCTGGCTTGGCAATATAAGGAGAAAAAAGTAATGTGACTGGAGGAAATCCAGGATAAAGCCACTACCAATATATTACGAAGAATATAACACTGCCCACTTAGTTTTTCCATGTACCAAAATAAATTAATTATTTCTTGCAAAGAGTTGAAATACATCAGAGGTAAAGAATGTCTAATATCAACAATAGGCCAAGTCAAAATAGTAAATATGAGTTACCATTTATGTGAAAAAATGAACATAAGCAAATTACATTAAAGATATATACAGTGACACAAAATAAATACAATAATTACAATTATTGGGGTACAGTTTTTTTTAATGTCACTTAAAGCAGTACTTTTTTTGCTTTCTTGTACCTGTTATATCAAAAAAATCAGCTTGAGCTGCAATACTTCTCTTAATATTGACACTATCAGCTGGTGGTTTTACTATTCTGAGGTCAAGATCCTGACTTTGGGGGATGTCATTAAGAAGTCTAGGCTCAGTCCACTCCTGAACTTACAGGCATTTATATGGTGGTTCATGAAAAAATAACAGGTCCCTGCTTGTGCTGAGGAAACAGAGGAAGGCAAGGCAAAGCCTGCAAGGAGAAGGAAAAAACATATGAATAGGGATTTTTTTAAGAAATAAAAAAAAAACAAAATTGGAAAATTAGAAAAGGACTTCAGAAATGGGAAACTGAAGATGAAACTATGTTTTAAATATCTCATTGTCCAATATTATCCCTAGCTAACATTTAACTTTATAAAGGTAATTCTCAATCTTAAGCGGAAATTGATAATTTACATACACATGATAAAACTATTGGCAACATTTCTGGCAGGACTGACAGCACTAATTGTACTGATATAATGAAACAATTTCAATAGTATATTTCACATAAACCAAATAAGAAGTTCACTGTGAGGGTTGAATAATATGATATTTAGGCTAAATATGGCAAAACGTACACAAAAATTAGTTTATCATTCCTCTAAATGTACCATGAGGGGCTCATAAGAATATAGGCAAAACTATTGATTCTTCCCTTTTCTTTATGCATTATTTAATTATTGAGCCCTTATACTGCCTTGTATGGAATACATATTCTACAGTATATTGTTTATAAACCTTTTTTTCTGTAATGATATTTATTTGTACGATGTAAACACATATTAGGTCTATATGAACCCACACTAAAGCAAGCACATTATAGTATGACTATGTGTTGTTTTTCCAATGTTAAGTGATTAATATTTTTTTCCTGCAAATCTATTCTAGCATTATGAAAATGCTTTTATAAACACTGCATCAAAATGACTAGTGATAAAAGAAGAAAGGTAAATGTTTGGATTATATCACTAAAAGTGAGCTCACATGTGAGATCTGTGTTGTTTCAATTTGTGCTTGTTTATTAAATGTGTTGATATGACAGTGCTCAGTGAAAATAACTAGAATCCAGTGTCATTTTCGCAGAATGAAGTAAGTGCACCTCTAGAGGTCTTCAAGCCAGAACTATTTATGGTGTCTGTAAAGGTTCTCATTTGTCCAGGTTATTACTAGTAGTAGTTTATCATATTCAACTCAACGTGTTCTTGTAATGTTGAAACATTCTTGGACAATCAACATTTGCCCTGTCACATTCCATGGTGATTCGATTAAAAAGTATTTTTTACCTGTGCAGTTATAAATGCTAATTAGATTGAAAGGTAGCTTGGGTAAGCAATAAAACATCTTGAACATTACAAAAAGTCTAAATGATTGTGAATACTACTAGCAATTATTTGTGCTCCATTCTCTTTCGGGAAGGCAACTCATTGTATATCTACATTAATGTGCGCTTAGCGTTAGTAGTAAGGAGCTTAATCCGTATTTGGAGCTCCTTGATTCTGAAAATACACAAATAAAGAAATGTTGGCCAGATGTGGTTAAATTATATGCATATCTTCATATATCCAGTTTTCCACACACATATGTTTTAGCATACAACCAGGGATTTCAGGTTCATATGTAATTGCTAGGAAAGGAGAGGGGTATGGGGGAGGAGGCTGGAGCACAGACAGGTTTTATAGTCTATAAATTCCTGGTCACACAAAAGACAATAATCTCAATTAACCCAACTGAAATCTGTCTCTGCCATGCTCAGATGTCATGACCTGAGTCCTGTCAAGAAGCTGTCTATTTATGATATTTTTTTTTAGCTTCCTGTTAACTGTGAGTACTTAGGTGTGTTTAATAGGTCTTCTCTAGCTAATGTTTTGAACTTTGAGGCATTTTATTTGAACCCTGTTCCTCAGTTAATGAATGAAGCTCAGTCCATCTATATTATGGACATACAAAATGACCTTTCAACAGTAAATTGAGCAGCACAAAAGCTGAATTGTAATATACTATATGTATGTTTATATTTTTTTTAAACTCATGTTTTATGGTTAGGGTATAGTAGAGTCTTGTGCTGTTAGCTATTGATTATTACAGAAATTTGGACTTAAAGTGACACCCTTTATTAGCTAGGTTCAGGTTATAAAATGTACGATTTTGGAGTATTTACCCATCACTCTTATTTTAGCCATCAAATGGTTTGGATATTAGGGGCAAACTGTGATCCCATTGCCACTTCAGGATCAGGATAAAATGTAAGTGGTTCAGCAGAGTGGTCCAGTTTCTGCAAATACCATAATTATGGGGAATGTTAGTAAATAAAGATTCCATAAACAGAGGTGAAACCTGTGTACATTGTTTTTACTACTGATAGTGTAACTGCATCACGATCAGAACAGCACAATATACAAGGTGTCTTTTGCTGCAGATCCTGAAATGTGGTATATCTGATATTATGTGCAAAATGCCCTGCAAGATCAGGAGACAGGTCAAACTCCATCAGCAAATAAACCATAGATTTATCATTACCAGTAACAAAACAGTTTCTTGTATCAGCCAATTTTTACAGCAGAGGGCACAGCATAAATCATGTAAAAATGATGGTAGTAAAAGGGAATTTTAAATTACATGAAAAGAAGTCAGAATGGAAATTTAAATTCATAAATACATTTATAACTCTAGACTGTAAACTAGAATTTTACTTCCACTACAATTCCAATGGAATTGATTCCTCCCCAATCCGATTCCAGATTCCAGTGGGTCCCACACTGTCCCAGTTTTCTTTTTCTTTCTGACACGGACAGGACAACGGGTGAGGACATCTTCTTGTTCATCCTTCTGGCTTCTTCTTACATCACCCAATTTTGCACTGTACAGGAGTGAGATTGGGTGACATGTCTTCCTGAAAATGTAAAATTAAAGTGGTGAGCTCACTAGTGTATGTGAGATTAGTACTTTTTTCTTTATATTCCAGGAAGGTCCCTTATGACACATGCCCAATCTCAGAAATGCATAGGGAGCAGCCCACAGTCTCTTGGGATATGTGACTTACATGATGTATATATCTTTTAATATATATTTTAAGATTTTTATTTCACTGCACCTCCATATAACTATATATATTATATATATATATATATATATATATATATAGTTTCAGACCCTGAAAACCCTGTAAAGAAAGCCAGAAGAAGGAAGAAATCGTAGTGAATCCTGTAATATATGGTATCAAATAAACTACAAACGTTCTGTATGATTAGTTTACACAAAATACTGATTAGAAGTAAAAGTATACCTCCTGGGCCACCAAATCAGGGGTCACTTGTGCATTCTGAAGTGCAAACGGAACCGTGTTCACTGAACATTCGCATATCTAAACTGCTCATTCTTGTATACCTGAAACTTGACAGAAACCCCAAATGCTAATAAATAAATTAAAATTAAAAATCAGATTAAATGGTTGAATCATTGTCAATACACTAAAAGTCCTAACTGTGTAGAACTGGTTTGTAGTTATTAAATGTTATATACAACCATAGTCTAGTACTATAAGCAGTTATTTTCTATAGCACCCATAAAAGATCTGGGGTATGTAGTAGACAAAGAAGGAAAAAACACAGACCTAGAAACCAGCAATCATGAACAGTGATCAACTTCTTAACTAAATGATTGGGCATAGCCTTAACATAGGAAATGAAAATAATATAAAACAGTCTCCTAAACCAGCTTGAGAGCAGATGGTGATAAATTCATCATAACTGGGAGAGTGGCATACACTTTAAAATGGCCTTATCACAGGAAAAAAATGATTTTACACTATAAATAAAACGGCAAGATAAAAAAAAAAAAGTTAAGTGTTTTCCAACACAGTATAAAAACAACACTCCAACATAATATAAAGAAATGTACTTCACAACAAATTAGAGATTACATTGCAAAGACGAACAAAGGTTTCTGGATAATTTTGGATACTATAAATTGTAAACAAAAGATATAAATGTCAGAATAACATCATTCTGCTAGTTACAATTTTAAAATTTTTATTTAAAATACTGGCATCAAAACTGTTTTTGTCACTTGGCTTCTGAACAAATCACTTGGCTTCTGAGGCATGATGGACTGACTTTTCATAGTAAAATCTGTGGAAAGAATCCATTTACTGACTTTGATGTAGGCATTTCCATGCACAATAGATTGTATCTCCAGGGAAAGAAAACTGTTACATTAAACTAGATTGCTTCCAGTATACATTTTACATCAAAGATTTTCCTGCTTTGATCTAACACGTACTGTATATCTTGCCCCTATTTTTATTATATTTTAGATATCTCATTTTCATCTGTTATATCTGTAGTGAATCATCCCAGATTGGACATATGTATTGATTTACCAAGATATTATGTTTTATTATACTCATTGAATATATATTATTTATATATCATTCTCTTCCATTAGTATCAATAAGCAGCAAAAAGCATTGTACGTTTTTTCCTGTACACAAGTCAGATGATTATCGCACAATGAGAATAAAAATACTCATCGCGGGCAAAAACCGTGTGTACAGTGGTTTCCTAACACCGCTCAACCGCACAGAGACAAATTCAACCATCCCTTTTTACAAATATCTACTAATTTGATACTTATTGCAATACATAAGACATAAGTCCAATTCACCAGCCAGCTAGCCAGGCTTAGTTCTTTTGTGCATGCTGCCCTTCCTCCTCTTACCCAATTTGATTCACCAACCATGGGGGTAAATATGGCTATTCAGTACAGGTACCCACTGATATATGTAAAACTATATGAAAAATTAAATGATCAGGTGGTACAGATAAATCTTGTAAGATTCCACATCCCAATACAATTACAAAGAATACATAAAGCTATTTTCAGGGCATCCATAACTCCAGATACAAAATCAAATACCATATCTCCTTACTTATATGAAAGTCATTTTTATTGTAACATTTTAAATCAGTGGTTCAATACACTAAAATATATATACAATGCAGATGGGCCCCATATTGTAAAGCCTTCTTAACTTTTGGATGACAATTCATTTAGTCTTATTACTACCTGGTCCAGCAACAGTACTCTCCAGTCCCACAATCTAATGCCGCACTTTTCACCTATAGAAAGCCCCCGCTCAGACTTGGGAGACTGGTTGGGTTTCCCAGCACTCGGTTGCCCCCAGGACTTAAGCTACGTACACACGTCAGATTTTTATCGCCCGATAATGGGCTTTGGCCAATTATCGGGCGAAAATCTGCCGTGTGTACAGTCGGTGTCGTGTCGGTGTCGTCCATCGTCCGGACGACCGACCTGCCGGATCCACGGACGATGGGCGACAGCCGATCCTAATGAAAGGAAAGGGGAGAGCGCGCAGCAGGGTGCCGCTCCGTCGCTCTCCCCCTCCCCTCTCCATAGAGCATGAACCCCGAATCTGATTTTTTCATATCCTTGTGTACCTCATTTGGTGGACGGATTACCTGTGTATGACCTTTTGCTCTGTATTCTGGACCTGTCTCTGTTGGAATCTTGGTACTGCCTTATCCGTGGGCTCCTAGTCATCTGCCAGCCCTTCCCCATACACCATTCCGTGCACACTAAAGCTGCGTACATACTACCGTGTACATACAGCACCGCTCATGCATCGTGCACTCCCTTGTCGTTGGAAAGGGTCGTGAAAGATCCTTTCCAATGCCAAAAATTGCAAGTGTGTACGCAGCTTTAGTGTGCACGGAATTTGCTCTTGTCCCACTTACATTTCTGACCTGGTAGAAAAATATTACCCTAGCCGCTCTTTTTGCTCCTCCAAAGACCTAGTGATATCCTCACTCAATCAATTTAATGTACAGTGCTGCATAATATTGTATGTAATATGTTGGCGCTATATAAATGATAATAAAAAAAATTGTACCTTTTGATTCCAGAAGTTTACTAGTTTGGATCTCAGGGCTTGGTGTAAAATCAAAAATGTTTTATCTGTGTTTGAAGATGGTATTGTCGGAGATTGTGCCTTCAATTCTGCACAGAATAATGGAGGGAACTAGAATTAAAAAAAAATAATGGAACTGTGTCTAAATTCATATACTGCATAGGCAGTGTGGCAATCGGTCAAAGGTTGCTTGAAGCTAAGCTTGGGAAATGTAGAGATGATGGAGTGCAACTAAGTGATGTGGGTCTGTATGCTTGTAATTATGATAGAACATAATTAACCATAATTAAAAGCCTGGAGGTGGGCTTCACTGCAGTATTTAATGTTGTGGTAACACAGCTGAATGCTGTTGCAGGTCCTTGATGTTGTTGAAATAAATAAAATGGGGAAGGGTGGGTTTGTGTGTGAAAAGTATATTGGTAAAAGGTTTTGGAAGTACCCAGTCAGGGTTGGTGGCTGGTATGGTTGGTCATGGTATTTACACCTGCGGCACTGTCATAGGCCTAAGTTTCAAATAAAACTTATCTGTAATGGTTCTGAATATCTTTTTATGTATATTTTAAAGAAAGTAGTCTCCTGAACTTACAGCCTTTTGTGGCCATTGCCTGTGATACAAAAAGTGATAGGAAATCCTCACTTTGGAGAGATCCCCTATTTCATCTTACTGTATCTCTTGTACAGAAAGTAATGCTTAATCCTTCTGACAGAACAAAGACAACAAAACAAATGGACAAGAATCATAACTATTCATTATACACAATAAAAAAAAAATATTTCATCCTTTTTATTACTGTCCAATGCACTCACCAGAACTGAGCATGTACTTAAAAAGCAAAGTCTAAAAAGTGAAACTCCCTACCCCAGTAAACCTCTTTACACCCTATCCTGTAATTGATGAGGAATATGCTAAACCGAGTGATAAATTATAAAATCTAGATTGCCACAAGTCAAATGATGTGTTGTACACATCAGTGTATTGCAGGGTACATTACATACTCCTCATTCCACATATACCTTATATACCATACCACTCCATTCTGTACAGTATGTAACAGGCATAGTTAACAACAAGGTTGGGACATTTTATTTGGATATCCTTGTTCATTTTCTCCCTGTTTGTAATATGGTATACTGTTGTACAATAATCACACTTTGGTCACAGTAATTTAAATATTCTCTTCAGCATCTAGATACAGAATAATGCTTTCAGCTTCTGTGTAAACCATTTAAAAGTGTCAGGGATTTAAACAGAGTTCCCAAATCTGTTGATTTCCTGCTATATAGTAAGTGCATATAGCAATGAATTTTTTTAGCATGTTCAGTAAAAGTTACTATATACGAGTATATATATATATATATATATATACGTCTATATATATAAAATTGTGTGTATGTGTGTATGTTCCACCATCACTCGAAAACGCATCAAGGCATTTCAACCAAACTTGCTATACATATGCCTGAGACTCATGTGAGTGCACCAGTCATCTTTGTACAGTGCTGTGCTATATTTCAGAGCTATATTTTACAATATGTATGTATGTATGTGTTATATATATAGATGTGTGTATGTGATCACTCGGAAACGCATCGACACATTTCAACCATGGGACTTTAAAATATAATATAATAGTATAATATAAGATTGCAATAAATAAATACCCAGGCAACGCCGGGTAATTAGCTGGAATATATATATAAATTTTTTTGTTTTGCTGTTTAAAGGAACTGCCTTTTGGACAAACTATTTACTAAAACTAATTAACACAAAAAAATATTAAAAGCACTACAAATATATGTCCTTCAAATTATTACATTATACCATATTTCATATTATGAGTAACAATAATACTTTATATTGTTTGCATTCTACCTTGAAACTTAAGTGTCTCCTTTTTGCTTTACATGTAACAATTCTTTCTTCCTGCAGTCACTGGCTGCTGCATTCATACGTGATACGGATTTTAAATATAATCTTTATTTTAATCTCCAGAGGTACAAAGAATTTAACAAAAAAAACACACCTTGAAGAAATGAAATCCAAGTTGAAATGTAAGATTTAAGGTGCAATAGACACACGTTTTATGAGAACTATGAAGTCTCTGCAGGAAAGAAGATATCATTTGGAAAGAGTTATTAAAAAAAATGCGATACAAGAAATTAAACCATAAATAAGGACTTTTACAGATAGTTTACTTTTCAGATGGGACATAGGAATGAAATATTCAATTAAATGCAATTAGCACTGTGTCTTAGCATATGATTAATGAATATGTTTTCTCTGTTGAAAGTAATTGTTTCCTGTATTGTCATATTCCTACCTTTTATCACTTTATGAAGTGAACACTTCTTAGCATCTATTACAATATATTGTTGGTCTGAATGATAACTACAAACTATCACACTCCAGACATCCTTTCATGATAAAACAGAACTTTAGGTTCCAGCCATGTTCTTATTGCTGTTTATATCTCCTTCCAAGGAAAGGGCTATGTTCAGACTGGCCATAAGGTTTCTGCATATTTATCACTTCTTTATGCCAGTGAACCAGCCTCAGAAATGCTAAAATGAGCTTCTCCTTGCGGCAGCCCAAAAGGAAGGAATAGAGGTGTCAGTGAGTGGTACAGTACAACTTACTGCTGCCACCTATCAAATGTACCGATGCTGGTTCATTAAGAACTAGTGCTGTGGTGCAAGTAATTGGCCAGGTGCCAGCCACGGTACACGCTGAGTGATTGCTGATGCCAAGGCAGGTCTGCCATTTTGGAGAACTTCAACTTTTTGGTTCAGGAATGTGGATGATACATGGGTCAGGATAAGAACATGGGATGAGCAAACTTTTACTGAAAAAATACATTTAGTGGATAAAAATATCTGGTTGATATAGAAAGATAAAAGATAACACATTACCCCTTTTCGGAAGTGGGTTACATGTAAGGACTAGGGGATGACTTGTTTACACAAAACCTACCCACAATAAACAGTACCTGCTTTTTGATCACAAAGTCTACCACACAGCTTAGAGATGGTAACAAAAAGAGTCTAAAAACAAATAAAAGTGCTTCCCTGACAGAGCTTTCATAAAAACTTTCACAGGTCCATTGAACAAATCAGAGAAGCGGAGTACATGAAGCAATAGTATGATTCCTTATGTGGTTGGAATGTCAGACATTGCAGTCCCATGTCTTTCAAGCCCCGTCATTCACTGAGGCTGAAGCCTATTCATCCAAAAAAAACAACACTCAAACATAAGTGAAGGAATTTGCTGTATGCAGTACAGCGTAATGAGGAACGCCCTCTCAACAAGTGGATGTCCAAACATAGAAGACAATCTCTGATGGTAGAAATGTTTCTTAATCTTTAAGGAAAGGGAATATTATTTTGAGGACAGTGATCTGCGAATTTTGAAAAGTGGGGACAAGTGGTTCACAACAGGCATAAAGTATGGTGGAAGTCCTAAACGCCATCTGTCATCCACCTCTAATACTGGTATAACATATCTACCCTGTCGATCTGACACCAGTCTACCTTCAGCAATGTAGTTTGAAGATTATTATATACTATAGCCTCATCACACCAAAAAGATGGGGCTATGTAATTAGAATCAGATGGCTGCACAATCTTCATATCTTTCATCCTGTTCTTGGAAAATGAACTTTAGCCTTGACATGGTTCATGGTGTTTGTGACTGTGTTACCTGTGTCTAAATAAATGCTGAAAAGTGCTGAAAACACTGATGAGAACTGAAGAACTGGCTTAGCTGCAAAATATTTTCAACATTATGAAACAAGCCTAGCTGAAAGAATGAACCAATAACTAAACCCTTACCCAAATTCAAGCTATTCTTTTCCCATACTAATAATTATTTACACTTCATACAAATCTGCTTTTTATTTCTGAACATAGAAAAACAACCGGGCATAAAATACATGAAAGGTCAGTTCTTTATTTATACATTTCAAACATAAAACCTAAATTGTATCAAGAGGTCAGACAACATACAATAGACAAAATATTTAGGTGTATAATAGTGACAATTTATTCAGTTCTTTAGAAAGAACATAAAACATTTCACATCAATCAACATACTAGGGTAGATTCCAGTTTCATGTCTACAACAATACAAATGCACACATTCTTAAGGGTCGATTTTGGACAGGAACTAATAAACTTTTTATTTAGTGCTTCATATAATTAACTAACCCTGTAAACTATCTGCAGGAAGAGAGGGAGAAAGTAGTGGTAGCATCAGACAATCTTCTTTGGTTATAGGTTGAAAACTACAGTCATGAAATTAAACTCCCTCTATAAAAGTATGGAGGCTATCATTGTTCTGTTTGTAAAAATGCAAGATCCCCAGCTATCATCATCAATGCATCAATGTCTGCAATGATTTCTGAGTCACAGGCCAGGAAAACAATGCAGATTTAATGTTTAGATATATTTCAAGCTCACCAGTTAAGTAACACAAAAAAGCCAAAAAGAAACAACTAGCACTTTCAGATGCAGGTCACAAAGGGCAGCTCATATAGTAATATTATCTTGTATTTATAGTGCTGACATATTTCTAAGCACATTACAAAGTTCATAGTCATATCGCTACCTGTCTCTTTAAGGGGCTCACAATCTAATGGCCCTATGCTAGTCATATGTTATTAACACAGTCTTAAGCCAATTTAGGGGAGGGGGGATTACTTAACTGCAGGTTTCTGGAATGTGGAAGGAAAGCAGAAAACCTGGAGGAAACCAACACAGACACAGGGAGAACATGCAAACTCCATGAAGTCAGGCCTGGTTGATGTTTAAACCTGGGACCCAGTGCTGCAAAGGCCTGAAAGTTAACCTCTGAGCTACTGTGCTGCATTGTACATGCCTACGAGGCTTGGGAGACAGCCTATGGCAAATCAGGTCAAGAAAGTACAGAGCAGAGATACAGGTAGTCCCTGAGTTAAGGACATCCGACATACAGAAGACTCCTGAATACGAATGGGGCTTCCCTGCTTCTTCGTGTGCAGGAAAAAAGCTTGATGGGATGAGGGGGCTGTTCGCATGACTTGCAGAAGAAGCATTTTGCTGTCCTGTAACTTCTTGTAACTCTTTAATGACCAAAACAACCTCTGCAGTTGTTTCTTTTTGCATATAAAAGCACAGCTTGCTCCAGGAGTTATTAAATGTCTACGCTCCATAAAGTTTTTTTTTGCTTTGATTTTTTGCTTTGTTTGTGATTAACTCACAGTGGGGATTTTATACAGTAACTGACACCATGCTGCTTAATAATATATTGAGACAAACATCTGTCCTAATTGCATTTATTAAAATAATGCACCTGTTCCAACTTACATACAAATTCAACTTAAGAACAAACCTACAGTCCCTATCTCATATGTAACCTGGGGACTACTTGTATAACATTATGAGAGGATTGCATTTTTATGGATGGCAGATTGAATTGAATGCTAAATGGTGGAGAATCCATTTGAATTTTAGTGATATAGATAGGTGTTTCTTTAAACAACTCTTAACAGAACAAAGAGAAAATCGGCCTCCTAAAGATGGAGTGCTTTCATGCATTTAAAAGCATTGGTACACATAACTAATTATCAGTTCAATTCAGAGTGAAACAGGAGAGTGTGAATGTGTGTGTGTGTCACAGTGGTGTACATCACATACTGACTTTCCAGTGTGCTGAAGAAGCTCTAGCACCTAATGAAAATTACCAAGAAGCGGGGGGGATCTGCGTGCCATATGGTCAGCTTCCGAAACATAAGGAAAAGTGGAGGACTATGCGTGCATGTCTACTAGAATGTAAGAAGCTTTCTGTTTAACAGTTAAATAGAATGCTGCCCACTATAGAAGGATTCCATCCAAATGTTTCCCAGGCCAACGTCCTCAATACTTTTTTATATTACCTGTGAAAAGGATGATAAAACAAGGTCAGTCAATGACCATCCCTGATATCTCCGTACCCAGGTGTCCAGCAGCTTTTTTCTCCCCTTCCCCAGATTTGCTTTCTGGTCAGTAAAAAGTTGACGGGGGTGTGTCTATTATGCATTATCATGAATTGCAAATGACCTCTAAACCCACTGGGGCTGCCACTGATGATTGCCATTTAATAATGCTATTTCTTTTGTCGCCTCTCTGAAAACTTTCAAAATAATTTTTCGAGCTTGAAAGTACTAATCACATGGTATTAATCATTCTGTTCGGGGAACCCCTTCCTAGTTTCAGCAGCAGCACTGGGACTACATTTCCCTGCAGAATACATTTTTTTCTACTATTCCCTAGCCTCAGCCTAGGCAAGGTGTAATATAGTAATGATGGCGCCAGGCAAGTAGTAGCAGGGCAGGGCTCAGGGGGACAGATAGAACACGGGTGGGCATGGCAATTTTTATGATACCCAAACTAATAGTGTTTCAGGAAGAAAACTTGCTAGCAACTCCCGCAACACCATATTTCCATGTCACACAGTACCCTCTTAGACACACGTCCCCAATATTGGAGAAGATAGACTATTATGGGAGAACCTGGGTGATTCAGCAAACCTAAAATAAATTTGACCTATGATTGAAAACTTTTGCATATACTGTTTTGAAAAAGCCATTACAGGTTTGCTGAATCACCCAGGTTCTTTCATGATAGTCTCTCTTCTCAAGTCTTGGAGAGCTTTAATAAATCAGCCCCAGTGCGTTAGCAGCAATAAATATGAACCTCTAAGAGCTTAGAAAGAAATGCTGACAGACAGGCCTGATGTGCCAAAACCCACAAGGTCACAAAGAGTTTAGTATATGACAACATTTTATACTTGTGGAAGAAAACCAGAGTACACAGATATCTGCAGTGCAGAAGGCAGAATATACAGAATTCAGGTTAACCATGATAATGTCCCATTATTTTATACTTATATTAATATATTACGATAATATATATATATATATATATACTTTGTTAACATGAACCTTGCACTTTTTAAACTTACCTTTACCCGCTGAAGAAAGTTCAGTACGTGTACTTACAGTACGCAGCTAATCACGGGCTGTCTTGCTTTCTTTCTGCTTTCCACTGAATGTGTCATATCAAAGTTTTCCTTCTTCGGGCTCCTGATGACATCAGTGACACCATCACTTGAAAATGTAACACCCCTGCAAAATGCAGTGACCCTTTTATATAGTGTTATTATTTTGATGAAAAGTTCGCTTTACCAATTCCCTTTTCAGTTTATTTTTCACTAATATACAAAATACTAATTGACTTTTGATTTCATGATTCTTTTAGATCATCTTACACATTAGTTGGCCTTTAAAATTCTGGTGAATTAGAAAATGTTGTAAAAAATATAATGTAGTGAAGTCATCACTTTACATAAGGTTTGTGTCTTTATGCTGTTAGCGTAATAATGAAAATGTTCTGTAAGCGCCTGTCGAAACAGTGAGTCAGATCATTTGAAAGCAGTGACTAATATAATTGTCCCCACTTAATGTACTGTCGTCAGGTTCAGGCAAGTATTGTGCTCATGAATGCAAATGCTGTGTTTTATAGAGGTGTTTACATAATGCAGCATTTTACTAGTCTCAGGATGGTAATATTTATTAAATTGTGGAAAGCAGGTGTGCCCTACATTTGAGTAACTTTTTAAAGTATGTGCAGCTTATCTGGTTATACTACTGAGCTTAAGGCTTCTTCTGTCCTTGTATCTGCAGTTTCCAAAACTTGCTCAGGCCCAGCTTGCAATGTGCATTTCTATAGGGCAGATGTGTATCTAGACTCTCTGGCACCTGGGTGGATTTATGTACAATATATGTACATAAATAATATACATTCTTAATATAAGCAATGTGTATAATCATTACAGGTATGATTATTACCAGTGCACCATTCTGTGCAGCCACAAGCCACTCACCAAGCCCTACAAATGGTCCAAAACATTAACTATGTTCCCAGTCCTACCTGGCATTCCTGCTCACTACCCATTTCCTACCTACACATGTTCCCACATTTGGCTCATCTAAGGAGAGAAGTTCTTTTCATTGTAAATGTGCTGGGTAAAAGGTGGAGTATTGACCCAATCAGGTGCATTGACAGAGAAGGCATGGAACATTTCATTATTGTCTTTCAAAAACAGCTTAAAGAAAACATACTATAACTAATTCAGTTAAACTTAGCAATAACATGAGCTCTGTTTTCTTTTGAGGTGGTGGTGAAAGGAGAATTTGATCAGCAAGGCTATGAATGTGATCTAACTTTTTTTGCATTTTTTCCACATTGAGCTCTGTACACAAAACATGTTACTCAACTAAGCAGCCAAAAATAAGTAAGCAAGTAAAATAGGTTCTGGGTCTGCACCTGCTGTTTAGATTTACAAATACTGCTCCATTACCTGTTTACTGACTGCTCTAACTTATGATCAGCATTCCAATGAATACACAAAAACTTGTAAAGTGTGTCTCATCAAGTTCTCAACTACTACTTTATTCATCTCCTCACTTAACCAATTCCCTTTTTGTCCAAGTCTTAGGAACAGAACTTGATAAATTAAGTGAGTGACTTAAGACTGAAGAGTGTCTGTATAAATTTTAATTTCTATAAAAAAGTATAAATAAGAATAAGTATTCTACTCCTGAAATTATAAAGTGAATAAAAAGCACAATACCAAAGCACATTACTTTCCCTTAAAACTTACTCTATTGGTAGGGCCATAATTATAGTTAGCATAATTATATTGTTTTCCTCCTAGCAAAAAGTATGCTTTTTTGACACACTGGTAAATGCCGGTAGGTAGAGCAGTAAATAAAGTAAATTAGTCTTTTTGTTGCCTGTCACAAAAAGATGAAAAAAATACAGCAGCACCGCCTTACACTATTTAAAGCAGTGGCAAATAGATTTTACTATACACAACACTAATACGGAACGGAGAGCAAGTCAAAATGGTGTTGGCAAAACTTTAATTCCATCACCTGTCCTAGATGGCTGCCAGGAAACATTCAGTGGGACTTTTTAACATAAGATAAGTAGCAGAACACTTCAAGATCAGATAGTGGCAGACTACATTTTGCTTGTAAGCCTTAGAAGGTGGCTTTTATGAACATTACTTATTCCTGCTGTACAGTCTTCAAAATATTCTTCATAGCAAAGCATTGCTGCCTCAATTCATAAACCATGCCAGAATTAATATATTTTTCTGTCGGTCACAATGATATAGTTCATATATGTATAGTTCACAAGGTTGATGCTATGGTAATATTGTATTACTAATATTGACACAAACATTTTAAAGTAAACAAAATGATTTCAAGATAAGTTAGTATCAAGTACTGGAAAGTGATATACATTTTCACTAAATCTTACAGTAAACTCGTCAATTTCTACAGTGCAGATATGTGAGAAATAAGAAAGTTTACACACCTGCTCTTTAAAAACCTTACTGAACCCCACAGGAGCCCTGAAACAGTGTGCATGTTAAATCAAATCTCAATTTATATTAAACGACTCCAATGAACTTGAGAAGAATTTTGTAGGGATGTTCTAGCCTAATATATATTGACAATTCACTGGTAATTAACAAAGATTTTAATGCTATTAGCCCTTGTATCTGGGCAATAAGTACACCTGAAGAACAGCCATGAAGTTGTCTGAACAATGTTCTTTACTCTTCCAAGGTAACACTATTGGAACTCACTTAAAGCAAAACTAATGTTAAAAATTATATTATCAGGCAAGTCCTTTATTGAAGATGGGACAGGCAATGTCCTGTCCCTTCAGCAAAAAAATAAACAAACATGCCTGATTATTTTTTTATATTTAAACTAACCTGTCATCCCTTTATTGTGGGTGTTACCATCTTCACCCATTCCTCTTCTTGGTTCAGGATGTTCGACCATCCTGGCGAGACCAGATTGACATAATTCCCACACAAGAGTTCATTTTCCAAGCAGCTGGGGAATGCCAGGATATCAGGCTTAATACACCTAGCTGTACATGCACATCTCAATTTACTTTACAAAGAAAGATTGTGAACACACAGGTAAGTCCTTTTCCCTTCTGCAATAAACAGCCCACTTGCTTGCAAGTTATTTCTTATTTCATTTCGTATTTTCATTCTTTATTTCCACTTTAAAAAACAGAAGTGTTGTTTTGACCACAGCTATTTATTTGTTCAGTGAAAATATTCTCATAAAAGAGAATAAAAAATTATGTACAGTAACAAAAATTGTTACTGTACATAATGCCAAAATATCCAGAAAAAGGATTTTTAAGAAAAAAAGCTTACTAGGTCCAAATGATTAGGAACAATGAATCTATACATATATTCATTAACAACAAACTTCTTGCATGACAGTGCAACACTTTGATAGCTATTAGTAACAAGACTAATCACTCTTGTGCTACGCATTTCACAGATGAACAAACTGTACATAATAAATACAGTGTAATAAGTGATGGCATATCTGAATAGCCAAGCAACTACCAAACCAAAAATTGTACACCTATATCATGTAAGTGTATCAAAACAGTTTTCAGTACTTAAATACAAACCAGTTTCTATTCCATTGTATTATTCATAGCCCTACATTTTGATGTTTTAAAGATCCATTCTTGACATAGGAGTTCAGCAATGGAAAAAGAATACATATTGCCATTGTAGCACTTCTTTTATCCTACTAAATCCACTGCCACAAGGTATGAATACTCTTTCAGATTTAAAGCAAAGAGATGGAAGATTTAGAGTCCTGAGAGATTTGCATTTGTACGTGTTGAAGAAATCAAAGTATATTTAACACACAGTACTATGCTGCTAACTTGAACTAAAGCAGGTGCAGTCAAAACAAGATCTGTAGTTTGAGAGCTCTCAATATTAATCTGCAACACTAAGTAAATATTTATTCTAAACCACAATGCACTTTTCATGCTAGGATTAAATGCAGTAAAAATTGGACTGTGCTAGTGCTGTCTGAATCTGTCTATGCAGAGAAAAGAAAATGGGATTTATTCCTGGAGAGGAGGAAAAAAAAGGACTGTCTCTGGGTAGATACACACACATTCTCCAACAAAAATACTCTTATCATGAATTTATAAATACACTTATTATTCAGTGCATCCACAGTGAAATCATCATCCTAACTTGGAAAATTCTTAAAAGGCAAATCCACTAGGTATCAACATTTTTATTACACTTGAGAGCACAGAATGACTGGAGATGGTGGTGCTTAGCCACTGTTCATGTATGGTTAGACATGTCTGCTATAGCTGTAAAGATAACTTAAATATTGCTGGTATATACATACTTATTTCACATACATTGTTTTTATCAGTCCTGTCTACGGGGGTATTTATTCTAGTTTCATTTTTTTAAGTTTTTTAACTTACTATAGTATCAATTATTTTTCCATATATACTATAGTATATATATATACTAGCTGATTACCCGGTGTTGCCCGGGTATTTATTTATTGCAGTCTTATATCATACAGGAAAATGAATCAAATAAAGCTATAGTGTTAAATCAAAGAAATGTTTTTTTACAGGTTTAAAAAGTATAAGTACAATATACAATTAAAATACAAATAAATTAAATTAACCTAAATTAACGGCATATGTTCCAATGCTGTTTTAAATGTTTTATTAAGAACATTGTGCTCATGAAACATCCTTTGTAACTTAAAGACAATCTGAAATTTTGTTCCTGAGATGTAGGTGCACCTCTGGTCAGTTTCTATTGGTTCATTTTCAATATAATATTGTTGTAGAAATTTTGGTGGCTGATCTGGCAGCGGAAGTAACAATCCCGCTTTATGGTAAATTTGCCCTTGCACCATAGATGGAAATCAAGGCTGTTGAACAACTAATGAGGCATCAAATGATGTCATTTGGAAACATGAGTTGTATTTTCTGATGTTAAGAAAATGCTTTGACTATTTGAGGTATTTGCTGATGTGTAATTCCAAAGTTCTTGTGGTTGTGTTTCTAGTTGGCAGAGTTTGACTTTGCCTTTTTTGCAGCAAAAACCAGGTGACTCAGATTTAAACTTCTTGGCTTGACAGTAACTACCAACCATTTCCATTTTTCCGATAATATCACATTTGCATGCTGTGAATAGTCTATGTGGATCATGGTGGAATCCTTTCAGTGCTAAGCTAAAATGTTGTGCAGTCCATGATCGTCTGGTTCTTTCTCTCATTTTCATGTACTCGGGTCTCACGCTGTTGTACTGTCTCTGAAGCTCTAGATGTAGTAGCTCTCTTGCGCAGCTTGGCAAGTCTTCTATTCCTGTCATCTGGATTTTCATATCTGTGGTGATGTTTCACTTTTTTTTACCTTTGATTGGACCCGGCCAATTGCTTTATATTTTCTCAAAGGCATTATTACAGGCCAGAAATTTGTAAAATAGTAAAAAAAAAAGTATGTAATTAGCTTATTAGAGTTCATCTGTGTGCAATCAAATTGTTACGTGATCTGTCACATGATGTCTGTATACAGACAGTGAATAGACCTGTTCTGAAAGGCAAGCACCAGCAATGTCAAGGAGCACTTTGAACAGGTCAGAAACAAAAACTGTGTAGAACTATAGATCAAAGTCAGGGTTAAAAAAAATGTTCTCAAACTTTGAATTGCCCACTAAACACCATTAAATCAAATTAAAATTATGAAATATAATGGCACCACTATAAACTGTGCCTCCCACCAAAACTCACACATTGGTCCTGATTTATTGAAGCTCTCCAAGGCTGAAGAGGATACATTTTTATCAGTGAAGCTTGGTGATCCAGCAAACCTGGAATAGAGTTCTTCAAAGTCATTTGCTATTTGCTAGCAAATGTTTTGAATCCTGGACCAGATCTACACCAGGTTTGCTGGATCACCAAGCTTTACTGATAAAAATGTATCCTCTCCAGCCTTGGAGATCTTTATTAAATCACGGAGAGCATTATTCAGACATATAACAAAGACACCGAGGATAATACTGAAGGAGCTGCTAAGATCCACAGCAGAAATGAGAGTGACTGTCTAAGGGACCACTTTCAGTCATGCACTCCACAGAGCTGGATATTGCTTAGATATTGCTTAAAGAAGATACTTTTGGATTCAGTCAAACAACTTCTGCTGGACTACTCAAACACATGGAAGGAGTTCTCTGGTGGGATTAGAATTGAACTTTATAGTCAGCACATGTAAGGCTATGTGTGGTACAAACCCAACACTTCCTATCACCCCAGGAACACCATTACCACAGTGAAGCATGATAGTGGCAGCATTAGGCTGGGTAATGTTTATTTACTGGCACAAAATTTAGTCAGGTTAAAGGAAAGATGGTTGGAAGTAAATGCAGCGCAATTCTTGAGGAAATTCTGCTTCAGTCTGCACGAGATTTGAGACAGGGATGAATGTTTACTTTCCAGCAGGACAATGAGCCCAAACATACTGCTAAAGCTATACTGAAGTGGTTTATTGGGAAATATTTAAATGCCTTAGAATGGCCTAGTCAAAGCCCAGACCTCAATCTTACTGAGAATATAACATGGAGGGACATGACTACGGACTTTGTAACGGCACAGCCAATGAAGATGGCCAAAGATCGTCTCTAGGAAGAAGAAAAGAAGGAAGATGGCAGCTTCCAGTGATGAAACATGGATAGGAAAGTTGTGTGGGTTTAGTTCTGCTTTAATTTTTGCTTGTGTCATAATTTAAAAAATTTTGCACTTTCAAAGTGGTTGGCATGTTGTGTAAATTCAAATGGTGGTAACAGCTCAAAAATCCATTTTAGTTTGAGGTTGTCATGTGACAAAATTGAACAAACGCTCTGGGGAATGTATACTTTCAGAAGGCGATGTATTGCTGCATTTAAAAAGACCTTCCAGGCACAGTTTAAGGAAGGAAAATGTAGCTCACACAGCTTGTGAAGTAAGGTAAACAGAGGTCCAGTCATATGAATTATAATCTGTTTTTTTTTCTTCCCATGACTTTTATTTTTTTTTTATTTTTTTTACCAGCACCAGCTTTACATTAGATTTCCAGAAGCCATGTTTGGAGAGACACATTTACATTGTAATGCTCTCAGACACTTTTTGTCGGATAGGTGATATTATAGTGTTCTGCAGTGTAGCTAAACACCTGTTCTTTAATTTATTTTCACATAAGGGAGATATTTATATCTCTTGTTGCCTGAAATCTGCCAAGATATCTGTGTTTTGGCAGATAGAAATGGACAGCATTTTGTTTTTCAGACTAATTAGGACAAGAAAAAAAAAGGTCTCAAAATGCCCTTGTCTTCCTAATGCGTTCTGCATGACAAACTTAACTGAAATCTTGCCAAGCACATGTAGGATTAAATATGATAACACATTAATTGACTTCTCAGTTACATTAAATGGAGTTTTGTGTAAATTAAAAAAGCGTGTAATTTCACATCTTGTTGATGAGTTGAGATGATAAATAAATGTTTACTTTACCAAGTAAAGTATAATCAGGTTAAAATTAGCTTAGATCATATTTATGACACAGCCTGGATGGCACACTTAAGAACACTGAAGGGAGCTATAAAAGGAAAGAAGAGATGTTCCTCTGTTGGCACAGGCTGGTGAAATTAAAGGGTCAGTTCACGCAGACTTATATTTCAGCTTTCGATAGACACTGGCAGGCTGAGTGACCTATTAAAAATGGCAACATTTCTGCATTGGAGCTTCTTGCTTACTAAATTTATTAGTACTGTCATTATCAGGGAAGAGTCTCTGAAAAATGCAGCAATTAAAGCTTCTCTCAAGAAAAAAAAATGTTACTGGTTACTGAACAGAAAGTTGGATCATTCTTCTTATGCTATATTGTGTGGGAGGGTCTGGTATGCAGTGAGAAAAAGGTGGTGAATAACCAAACAAATAGACTTTTAGGGCCAACTAATATTATGAGAGTCACCTAAAATTATTAAGTAATTACTACTTTCCTTATCCTTTTTTTTAACCCTTTTTGGAACTAATTTAAAATTGATGATTCTATTTGTTTACTTGTTTGATCATTTATAAACATAAATTAATTAAACATAGTTTTAAAATTCAATAAATCGAGTATACTTTTTCTCTTTATATAAAAAACATGACTATTTACAAGCTACTCTGACAATTCACATCTAGTACATCATGTAAGTTGAATTTCCTAATAACCATTATAGAAACAATATGTTTGCTTTTGGAAAAGTGTTTAATATTTATGTAAAACTGTTAAAAAGCAAAAATGTTTATAGTGGAATATTTGTTGAAATTATAAAACTCCTTTTCCTGAGGAAGCAGACTTAGACTTTGTGAAAAAGTGTTTTTATGTATCATAGTTGTGCATTTTTATGACATCATGCATTAAATAAAGTGTGTTTTTATTACATTATCATCTAGTTTTGGGGAATAATTCAATTAGCCTTAAAAGTCCCATTGTTTGGTTATTCACCACTTTTTTCTCTCTGGTTCTACTGAGGATGTGGCCTCATATATATTCATTCAGAGGGATCTAAATCATTCTAATATGCAGTGTTCATGTGGCTACCTGGTGACATGGGAGATTGTCAGAAATGGGGTAGACAGAACTTTTTGTGGCTGGAGATGGGAGTTAATAATTATGGAATTGATGACACAGGAAAGCTAAAATACCTTCAACATTTTAGAGTAGTCAGGCCTCATGGATATCAGTGGGGTGTATTAAGAAGTTCAATGAAATTATCTTGGAGGGGAATCTTTACGGTCCATGTGTTTCTATGACAATAACTGATTCTCCACCAGGAAATGTTTCAGTAAATGTCATATTCACTGCATTATTATTAGACCTCTAGGTGTTATCTGAATATTTCAGGCAATGGAGGTTCTCTAAATTTCCTGTCACCTGTTTAAGAGATAATTGTAAAGGCTGGGGGTTACTTCTGCTGAAAAAAAGAATGATTTTGCAGGAATTCCTATTTGGGTTTTTGTTGAATGGCTTTGGGCTTTCATCCTCATTCCACTTGCATTTCAAATCACTTTAAGATACTTCTGAAATTATTCACAACTTACTGGCCTCCTAGGTTGAATAAACTTGCATCAGTCTGCTTAAGCATATTGAATTGTATTGTACTACATACATCAAGAAGAGTTATGATGTATTACAGGCTATAAGCAATCTCCCGCTCCCCTCTGAATAAGCCCTCTCCTTCCAAAATGTGTCAGAATATGAACGATTGTCAGGCATCGCTCTAAAAGCAGCTAGATATGTTCTGCTTTGCCCCTAAATTTTATACGGCTGTGCATACTTCTTATTACACAAAAAAACATTGCCAGGTCAAATGTATATCCACCTACTTTGCTGGCTAATATAATGAAAGAGCAGAATAAAGTAATAGATTCATTTTAATATTCACATCTATAGCAACACATACTTACCTTAATTTTACTCTCTGTCACCCTGTTTAGCTACTGAAAGGAAAGTAAATCCTGGCAAGCTTATGAATATTAGAGGAGGGGCCTCTGGCACCCAACCTCTCTAATTGAACTAGCTGTTTGGTCAATTAAATTTTTGCCTTTAGCTTCTGCTCTTTCTAATTTCCTATCAAGGATCCAGGCTGTCGGAGTTTCCGAGTAGAAAAGCTTGTGGGACAAGATGGTCACCAGGCAGTTTTGCCATCATTCTTGCAGATGATTGGTTTTCTAAATTTTGGGGATAAAACAGCTATCCAATTATGCTCTGCTATACCCTTCATATATGTGTGTCACTGAGCTTCTTCACTTGTAACAGGATTTGTTCAACCCCGTTTTGTTGCAATCACCCTTCATGGTGTAATGCCATCCACTTGTCGGTGGACAGTGTACTGTTAGTTGGGTATAGTAACGCTTGAGTCTTATGCATATTGGCTCATTACCAATAAGCTTGGGGTATGTTTACAAATCTTTGCTTAATAAAAGCCTATTCAATTTAATATAACCCAAAAAAGCTATAGGTGCCGAGAGGGGCTTAATGGGGCATGCAATCCAATTTATATGTTCCAAGACACCCTAGTGGAACCCATCTCTTATGTTTTAGTGCCATTCCCATGACTAAGCACAAGTGCAGTCATATGAGCAGAATAAAACATCAGCCATGTCCGTCACATGCTCCTCTACACCACACATTTTTTGCCCTCAGCAACTGAACAGACAAAAGGGGGTTAAGGAAATCTTTGTTTGTTCTCTGGGTACAGGAGAGGGAAGCAAAAAACCCCAAATTGCAGGTTTGTTATAGGAAAGATTAGGAAAGGAGAATGCAAGGCTTAAAACGTATATATGTGGTGCCGTATAGATAAGTCATGTGCTAAGGTGATAAAAAGGCTGAATCAGCCATAGTAGTCTGTCACAAGAATTCTGAAACTATATTAAAATCATATATTTAGGTTGTCATACATCATTTAAACATTTTTATAACTATACATGTACCTATTATTATTATTACCACCCAATGTATATAAAAGTTGAAACAACAGTTACACAGCACAATTGTCATACCAGCAGATTCTTTTATCCCTTTTAGGTAGAATCATAATAGAAATGGCCAGCCTAGTTTTTCTGCAGTTTTCATTTTTTGGGCATATTTTGGATGTTGGTATGCACAAAGCTATGGACATAGAAGATGTATTTTGGACAGATCTGCATCACAGTTCATTGGCTTTAGAATTTATTACAGGCATGTTGATGCAGTATTTTGCCTAGGAAATACAAGTATTGCTGTTTGGTGTATCAAATTAAAACCAGCAGTGATACCACATCAGTGATATTCCTAAGAGCCTGGTTTTGTCTGGAATGTGAATGTGGATACATGGCTTCCTGAACAGAACACAGCTGCTTCTACTCTTCATTGCAGACACAGGAAGTTGAATCTAAGGTAGCAAGACGGTATGCTGAGCGCATCATATAACAGATATTCAAGAGGTACAAGTGACAGATAGTGATAGCTAAACACACTAAAACTCATCTGTGATCACTGATCAAATTAGCTGATTAATCAGAGTCACAAAGTTCAAATTTAAATGATCTTTAAGGCAGGTCAGCCAAATATGAACATTTTCCACTAAAGCTAAATACTTATGCTTGGGTCCAGCAATCCTTTCTAGTGACAGTGGAATGAACAAGCATTGCACACAGATTGCCCAGTTTTATGGAGAGGGGAAGAAGAAGAATAGGCCTGGGGCATCTTATTGCACCCTCTGCCACAGGAAATGTGAAGGCCACATCAGATTGTCACCCCTCCACCTCATTTTCTTTATTATTGAAATGGTATTTTTAGTGTATAGTATATAAGGAAATTAGAATTTCAGACTGGTTTGCTGGCTTTCTTTTTCTGCTTGAAGTCTGAAGCAAGCTGCCAGCTAAAATCACAGTTTATCTCTATTAGGGTTATTGGTGCCCACTTTGTGTGTGAACAGTGTGTTACATGATTTAGGGAGGTCTGTTCTGTTTGATTTTCAAGTATTTTTAAGCCTGGCTGTTAGGTAATGTCACCCACTTTGTGGGTGGATAGTGGTTCATATGATTTTAGATGGTCTATTCCATTTGATTTATCGTAAGCTTTTATATAGGCGCATATGTAGAGGAGATGAACTCAGTTAACTCTTGCCCAACAGGAAAGAAATAAGTCATTTTAAAATATGCTATTTTCTTAGCGCATATAGGTGTTTTAAACATTTGAACAGCACAAACATTTTTTTAGGGCTAAGGGTAATATGTGTGCCATTAGAAAGAATACTTTTTTAGGGAAACAGTGACTTTTAATGCAAGCTCGCCAGTGTAAAGCTGCCGGGGATGCGAGGCTCCAGCAGCGAGCTCATTTCTGTTACTGACTTCCGCGGGAATACGCCAGCGCCTGAAATTTAGTTAGTTGAAATTTAGGTGAATTGAGCGAAGGCTTCCGATTTTGGATCGCGAATACAAATGCGTGACCGAGCCTCTGATTTTGCTTGGTTAATCAGGGCCATGGTATTTGTCCTGAATAACTAAGGCTACATATACACATGAAATAATTGTCATTGGAAAGGATCTTTCATGATCCTTTCCAACAACAAAAGACTGAAAGATGAATGAATGAGTGCTGTACAGTGCCATTCTGCTCCATAGAGAGGGGAGGGGGGGAATGACGGAGCGGTACCCCACTGCACTCTCTCCCCTTAACTCTCATTACGATTGATCATCATATGACGTCATTGGTTCCACAAGGATGGTCGTCTGGATGATGGACGAGGAGCGCTGTACCCACGCCAGATTCTCGTCTGATATCAGCCGTGAGGCGATTATTGGATGAGAATCATTTGATGTGTGTACATAGCCTAAGACTGTTGGTTATACAATGTATACGGTAATAGTTTATGAGTTAATAAAGTTCAGAATAAGTTTTATTTAAACCCCAATAAAGGGCCAAAAGTTTTCGACATTCATGTCTCTGGTGTTTAACTATTTTTTGTGTTGTTTGTATTATGCCTTCTGGGGTGATATGGCCAACCCCAAGACAGCTGTCATCAATGCCAGGGGAGGGCTGTACACATGCTAGATTTTTTAAGTAGGATTTTCGCAACAGTTTCGAAAAAATATCTAGCAAGTGTAGGTAGAATAATATAGACATGGAAACCTAACTGAAAACAGTTATTTGCGTAGTTGTTTTGTCTTAGAGTACTGGAAACCCTGTATGTGCACATACTTTGAAGAAAAGCCTCTGGTTCTCAAATCTCCACATCTAATAAGCATAGGAGTGGCAAAAATTTTCATGTGGGTTTGTCTTCACTGACCCACTCTAAATAAGTATAGGTGATGCATGGCTATGTTTTTTTTTTTTAATTGGAATATACAAGCGATAATGGTTTTGAGTATATTACCGTATTATTCCTTTATAGATATGCACCTGACTAGATACCAAGATGACAAGAACAGCCCTTCTTGCTTGCACTTGCTGCACAAACTGTCCCCAATCATGAGCAGTGGAGAAGGACATGTACCCCTGGGAAGAAGGTAACATAACAGGTGTGTGGTCAAAACACAGGTCGATAGCAGGCAGGTAATGAAGTACAGAATTACAGGAGGATAACAGTCAGGGGAGCAGGTGGAAATTTGTAACATGTTGGCAGTGATACAGGACAAAGTTAGCAACAGGTCGTGCACACCTATATTTTGCATCCATCGCTAGTCTGCTGGCATCTACAGAACAACTCCAAATTTATTTCTTCTTAAAAGTGGTCTGCACTAAGAAGCGAAGATGTATCAAAAACGTATAGCTCCTTTATTCATACCATGAAGGCAGCTTTAAAAGTACTAGCTTATCGGAAACCAGTCTGGACTACAATGGTTTTTAGTAGGAGCCAAAGCCAAAAAATTATTCTAAGCTTGATTCATTTCACAATGCTTGTACTTTTTAAGATGCCTTTTTCAAATGAATAAATATTAAGAGCTAAATATTTTTTAAATATACAAATTGTAATAAGCACTTGGTACAGAGCGCTAAGTGATTAGCAACTGGGAAATCTTAAGTAGGTAGGGAAGACAAGGAAGGTAGGAAAGGCCGAGTGTTAAAAAGCCTTTTTGGCACTAACAGAGTGTGCTTACACATCTGCAGTGAAGTTTGTCTGAAAAACCTGCTTCATACATGCACACTTATGAACATATTTGAAAGACCATTTATGTGTATTGGGCCCTAGTGTTTCTGCTTTTAAAGCCACAATGGTTGAGTCTTTATCTGGTGTGTGCAACCTACTTGTTACTTCTGCACTAAGCCCTTGTGTTCCTGCTGTATGAGTACAGTGGTTGTGTCATTATCTGGTATGCACAGCCTACTTGTTCCTTGTATACTGAGCCCTTGTGTTCCTGCTGTATGGTTGAGTACAATGGTTGTCTCTTTAGTTGGTATGTGCACTGTATGTGTGTATTGGGCCCTAGTGTTCCTGCTTTATTGGCTACAATGGCTGTGTCTTTACCTAGTGTACAACTTAGTTGTTAATTGTGTATTGGGACTTGTTTTCCTGCTGTATGGGCTGCAGTTTCTTTACCTTGTATGTACAGGGTATTTGTTTACTGGACCCCTGTACTGTATGAGTTACAATGGTGAGTTTTTATTTGATGTGTACAGCATAGTTTTGACTGGACCCTCATGTTTCTGCTGTGTATTTACTTGTATATCCTTTTTTTTTTGTGTACCGAGCCCTTGTGTACCGAGTGCTGTATCAGATAAATGGTTGTCCTATTCCCATGTATGTACAGCATATTTGTGTGCTGGACTCTTCTTTTCCTGTTGTAGAAGCTATAATAGTTGTATCCCTAACCTGGCATGTACAGTGTATTTGTGTAATGGGCCCTTGTGTTCCTACTGCATAAGCTGCAATTGTATCCTTACATTGCATGTACAGGGTACCAGGCCCTTGTGCTCCTATATTATGAGCTATATTAGTTGTACTTTTACCTAACATGTCCAGCATACTTTTGTACTGGATCTTTGTGTTCCTTCTCCATGAGCTACAACATCTGTGTGTTTACCAGGCATGTACAATGTTTTTGGGTACTGGGTCCCTGTTGTAAGAGCTGCAATGGTTGTATCTTTATATTGGTTGTATTTTTACTTGGTATGTACAGTGTATTTGTGTACTGGGGCCGTGTGTTCGCTATAGAGAATACAATGGTTGTGGCTTTCACTTGGCATTTACTAAGCAACTAGAAAATCAACAGAAGGAATTGAAATTTAATATGAAAGTATAACCTCTGCTCATTATAAAAATCTAATTAAAATGAGTTTCAGTGAAAATTAGGCAAAAAAGATACAAAGTTCAAAGTTAATATGTGGAAAAAACATATTTATATTCCATTAATTCCTAGGCTGACAAACTGCATGTTTTTTTTGTGTTTTTTTTTTACATTTGTTCCTATTTAAACGAAGAGCACCAGTTCTGTGTAGTTCATATATATAACAGTATATGTATGTGAAAACTATGAGGATGTGTGGATGCAGATATTCCAAATTGGAATGACAGAAAAAGCATAGGTCACCACATTCCTTCAATTATGCAACCAGTGTTGTCATCCATGAAGTACAAATGCAAACAGAAAGGAATGTATAACAAACCTTCTAATAGGTAATCCACAAAAAGTGACAAAGCTGTTCATCATGCGATTGCTACATTCTAAATATAGAACCTAAATACTACTCAAAAAATTTGTCATTGACTTTTGAAATGCAATTAATGTGACACTGCAGAAAACAAGCCTTTGGTGTGAAATAATTTTAATATCATAGTATGTAATCATTTTACCAGCGGTGTATTTGATCAAAAATAAATGGAAATAGATTATCAGATAAACTAAGGTTACAAATGGACAGAAATGGTCAGACTTTACCCTATTTTGTCCTAGACAATATTTAGGTGGCAGATATGCAAGATATATAATATATGCTGATGACATTAAGAATACCATATTCTTTAGCAATCAGTTTATTCTTATGAATGTAGATCAAGATCCAACATTGGTATAAGATACAAATTTTGGCAACTGAGCATGCATACTTACAGAATCCACTAACTGTGTACAATAAATTGCACTTCCATGTTACTGTGTAGCTTACACCAAAGGGTGCTCATTTACCCAGCAGCATGGTGTTACTACAGATTTATGTAACCCAATGCTACCGAAAATTTGTAGCTGCAGCACAATAGTGTACTGTACATAATACACGTGCTATATATAGCAAGCTAACATAACAATTTGTTTAAAACTGAAACCTGACTCTAGTGCAGCTTTTCTTGACCTTTTAAACATAGGGAACCCTTGAAATAACATTCAGGCCTTAAGGAACCTCTGCTATAATTACTATATCCACAGCTCATAGTACATTGGTGTGATGGTCAGGAGGAAGAATGCCTCTGACATTGCTGGGCAGAGGGAAGAATGTCACCCTTACAGATAAAAGTTATCCTGACTTGAGAGATACAAATTGCTTATTGGTTATTCCTCTGGAGGAACTCCAAACTAAAGCCTAGATTCATGCTCTAGAATTTTGTGATCTCTGAGGATGTTTGAGAATCGAAGAAAAAGTTGTTAATGATGGCTTGATGTAAATATTTTCTTCTGCTAGTTAAGAATAGGTAATAGTTTACAGTCCATGGTCTAGGCACAGGCAAAATGATTTAAATAGCACTGGTCAAGTTGATGTGATGTTTTTTTGTTTTTTGCAGTGAATAAAATGAAGTTTCCAGCTCTGTTCATCATAATATTTATGTTGTGGTATTGGCATAGGAAAGCTATGATCCACAATACAATGACATGACCAGCTGACAGGAAATCAAAATGTTCTCAAACCATGCCTTACTTACTGTTAAGTGGTCATGACTTTTAATATATATTATGTATGAATGAAATGTATACTTTCTTCATATACTTTTCCATTTGCATTAGAACTTGCAAATGAGCCCCAGATGGCCATTGCGGCATTGTTGATACTAAAACATGCAAAAGTACAATCGTCTGTTCTCTGCTGTTCACTTTATCACACATGCAATGGACTGTTTCCAGGACATTCTTGAGCTACATTCTTGAATCTTGTAGATTATTTCTGTAGTAATGAAATCATAGTTAAAGCTGAAGTCCAACCAGATAATTAAATACAAATTTTAAAACATGTATATTTTGTCTTGACTGGCTTAGCTCAGAGTTTTGCTGCTCCTAAAACTTCTATGGCTGACCCACCTTAACCCACAATCTCCTATTAACCTCCCAACTGCTAACCCCGTACTTTTTCGTGCAAAAATTTTTTGCAACTTTCGATAACCCCGTACTTTTTCGCCTATATTAAAATCCCACTTACCTG
>NC_092861.1:42815862-42924515 GCF_032062135.1 Pyxicephalus adspersus | reverse complement strand
TTTCATGAAAACCTGTAACGCTTTTGGTACAGAAATCTAGACCTCAGTGTAATGCTCAGGTGGTTAAATAATAATAATGATTGTGTGGAGCAAATGGCTTAGAAAGACGCCTTTTTACACAGCAAATCTTATCCATAGTAACATACACCTAAACAATTATTCTTACTACAAATATCTACATAACATGAATACCTTTCCTGTGTAACACCTGAGGTTGCAGGTCCTCAAAGGCAGTACCACCAGTAAACCATAACTCCTTGGGGTCTGCTGTCATCCTCATGTTGTTGCTCCCAGAAGCAAGAACACTGCCTTGGGAACGATGTTATCACCAGCAACTGCACCAATTCTTGCATCACCATTTTGAAATTGATACACCTTGATGACCACAATGATTCTCCCATGTCCAATACCTTGCTTACCAAATTACAGCACTTGAGGATCTTAAACTGCCTCCAACAGTCCTTGGGTGGGAAACTTTCTTCACCAGCACTTGAAGTACTAATGAACTCACTTCCCGTGGCCTCTACCTTATGACCTCCCTTTTACATTCTCTTCCAATCCCTTTTGGCTCATCTTCTGCTGACCTTCCATTTGCCATATAACCCCTCAAACTCCAGCGTCTCCATTGCGCCCAGTCATGAGGCTTTATGCCTATGCTGTTCTTTTTTCCCAGCTCCAGGCTTATCTTTCCTGCCAGAGGATTTGTACTTCTGTACAATTCTGTACACGATCCCTGCAATACAAAAAACATGCAGGCCCCACACTTCTTTAAGGACCACACTGTGGGTAAGCCTGGTCCACAACGTTCTCCATCCTGTATCTGGACAACAAAGAAACAGCACATTGACAAGATCATTTCTCTGCTCTCAGGCACAACACTGGGAAAAACAGCAGAAGTCTGAATGGCTCAGAATGCCGACCTTTCCTTCCTAGTCCTTCTCTAATAGGGGGCTACTGGAGGCTAAGCATCAGAAAAAAATCAAAAGTCTGTGCATCCAAAAAATATTAGGAAAATACATGAATTCAACAGTCTTTTTATATCACCCTGCAGCTCTATTTTCAGGAGTACAAATTTCTAGAAAAAGTAGCACTAATAATGTGTAGTGTGCGGTGATGCATGGAGACTAAACAGATCTCTCATAAGCTGCTATTTGTTTGTACACAGTGAACATCATCAATGCTCTTTGCTCTGCTTTAGTAAACAAACTTTTTTTGGATTAATAAAGTATTCCTGGTCTATTAAATGCCTATAGCTTTGAATCCTTAAAAAAGATAACTTATAGGCTACTTTGAATATTGTAGTTTGCATTGTCTAGCTGATATTTCCTTTTAAACCTTTAGGGATCTTTATCTGAAGCTAAATACCAGATAACAAACCCAGATATAACCTTGCAAAAGTAGTTGTGTCAGATTCAAACAGATATGCCCAGAGCAAAAACATTTTGTGGAGGGGTTAAAAAGGGCCATGCAGGAAGGGGCAGACAACAGAGGGTGCATAGTGTGGAGTGAGCTTCCTGCCTGCCCACCCTGTAAATAGTAAGGGGGTTGGGGGGGGGGGTGTATGTTGTTGGGGTTAAGGAGGTTGAAGTCCTGGGAAGGCAGGTGATTTATGGTGACTGGATTGGTAAAATGGTATCTATGGTATGGTGTCCAAGGGGAGTTTACGGAACTAATGATTAACAGCTGGTTTAAGATGGCAGTGAGTTTGCAGATGGGTGATATTGGCACCCAAGGCAGGTGTGGATGTGCCTGGGAGCCAAAAATATCACTCCATGTGACTCAGGTGGTATGTGGTATGGTGGCAGCCTTCCTGGAACTGCAACCAGTTGTTCAGGCTGGTGTGTGTTATGGTTATTAGGTTGTTGGATGTTGAATATATATATATATATATATATATATATATATATATATATATATATATATATTGATTTATTAATGGTAAAAAAGATAAATAAACTTTTTGTTAATAAATGCCTGTGTCAGAAAATTTTGTTCCAAATACTTGTGTATGTCTTTATTAGGCGCTTGAGGAGGTGGTTTGGAGAAGTTTGCTGGGACAACCTAAAGGAGGATAAAATCGGAGCTGCCACTGTCATGTACAAAACTGTGGCTGGACCTGGCATGTCAGGATTACAGCAAGCACCTGCAGAGAGGCTATATACAAGAGTTTTTTTTTTTCCGTGATAGAATGTTGCACACACCAGAAAGAAATACATAATGGACACAAGAAAAAATATCCATACCTATTGCATTTAGTTATTTTTTTTGCTGCATTCAAGGGAACATGTATACGATTAAATACACATACAGTATTTTTACTGTTTTTTACCAGTCAACATATGTCTATTTCTGTTCAGCTAATCTAATGATTGACAAACCCCTGCTACACTGCATAGCTGTGCAGGTGATACCCCTGCTGCCTGGTTCTGGGCTTCACAGCAAGGTGGGAAAAACACAAAGATAAATCTAATATACACCCTACAGTCATCTCCTAGTTTACTAATTATTGTCATTTAATTTGCATTACTTCAATGTATATTGAAGAAATAGCAAGCTGTGCTAATTGGTAGAGGTTTGTCAAATATTATATAAATGAAGCTAAAGGTAATACTGTTGTTGAAATATTACAAATTAGAGCACAGATAACTGCTTGAATAATGATTAAAAGCATGACTATAGCCAAAACGTTTTTTGGTTACTTTTAATTTTGGATTGAATGGCTAGGACATAGACCCTCTCTGTGGTTGTTCTTGCAGCCTATGACCTCATTGCAAAGACTGTGCATTCAACTTGGGGACAAAAACAGTAATAGAACAAACCATTGATATTATTCAAATTCATTGCTGCTTCTGTATACAATTTCTTGTTCGAACAGATCATTAGATTAATTGGTTTAGAAGTAATTTTCTCAATCTCATTAGGTAACTAACCCAGGCCTTCTTACTGGCTTTCCAAAAAAACATTTCAGCCAATTATAGCAGAGCTCCATGTTCAAAAATGCATCGGTGCTCTCTGGTACTTTTAGGTGATTTTTCAATTATTAATTGGGCTGATTTTCAAAAGATTTTGAGAATGTTTACAAAATATTTTGCAAAATCATGTGCAACATGTAAATCATCATCGTTTCGTACACTTTTGGTTTAGGAGTGGATTCCATGGCATAACAGAAAGTAGGCCAAGGAGGAACACCAGGGGATTTGGAAGATAAAAAAGAATAAGAGGAGACACAAAGTTCCTCAGAAGGGTGGGTAAGCATTGGGCAGTGAAATGCCCTTCCACCTTTCTTTTTTTTTACCCGCAAATTCTTTTTAATATATTAATAAAGCCAAAACTTTTAAAAAAAAAAATTCTTCATTACTCTAACTAAAACTTAATCACAGTTTGACTTTGGATACACTGAATTTAGGGGACTGGTATCTAGATAGGTATCTAAATACATAATATTTATGAGTACTAATACAACGGAAAAAAATCATTGATGTTGAATGGTGGGATCTCAGTGATAACTTTGTTATGAAATGCAGAGCAATTTTGGCCCCCTTTTTGTGTAGAAATGCCTTATATTGGTGAGAACTGTCACTCAGTTGTATTGCTCTCCACCAGTGAAGCCATATTACTGGGGTTTCAAATGAAACAAATTTAAATATTAGTTAAAGATTGCAGGCTAAGTTAATTTAGTCAATAAATTACATTTTAGGGTTTGCATGACGAGAAGACTAAATATTATGGTCAGTCTAAGGATTAGGTAAAGGTAAGAGGTCAGGGGATGTGGTGGACTAAATACATTTCCACCTATTTAGAGACTGAAAACTCTGTACTACTTCATTCTGGTTTTCTGTGTTAAAAAGTCAATTTGCTAATGGTCTGGCAATTTAGGGACTGATGTTTAAAACATCACCCTATTACTAGCTTAAAAGGTTTATAATGTACAGAAAGTTTCATCTTTATTTTCTCTTTAAATAATGAAGCTCTTTTATTGGGATAATTGCTTCTTCAGAATGCAGCAACTATATGCTGTTTATTTTGCTTTTACAGGCACAGAAGGTATATTAGCATCCCTTAAGGTAGAAAAACAAACACAATATTAAAAGCTCCTACAGGCAACTTCCAAAGAAAACAATGCACAGATTAACTGAATCCAACATGAATAAGTGGCGTATCCACTAGAATAAGATGCATATAATGGCTTGATTATTACTTGGCACCCTGAGACACATTTTAGTGTTGACCTTTCAAATCATCAATTCCTGGGAAGGCCATTGATTTGGGTTCAGATAAAACATTCTCTATAGTAAATGTTGTTAGGATGTGATGATAATCTTACTGCTCACTTGAATTATCCTGATTGTTAAATTGTTTGATTTTCTTCATTGTGCTTCTTTGCGAGATCCTGGGAGGGCATTTTTACCTAAAAGCATCAAACAACTGTTACACAATAATGGTTTGTCGAGTTTGTTATATGGTAGGTGATTTGAAGCAGATGTATAAAATGCCTTTAAACATTTTATTCCATGCTGAGAAAATTGAGAAGAGTGGGAATGTTAAAACATTAGGAGAATTATAAAGTCACAAGCCCCCTTTGCTCCCATTGTGTAACATGCATTGAGCAGTTCCACCTATGGCTGACTGGAGATACATTATCTAGCATAATAGTAGTTTAAATTATGTTGCATGAACATTACTTTGTTTCTTACCTAGTAGAGCTTTCACGCAATTGCAGTGAGTCATTTTGTAACTATTTTACTTGAATTACATTTGTGATACAACAGTATAAACATTATCCCAAGCAATCTGTTCTGAGTGATTCATTTTACTTGCACGTGTTCCTGTGCAATACACCACTAATATATCAATAAATCATTTTCTACATGTATTAGACTTTCTAAATTGTGTTGCACTAAAACTCACTGAAACAAGAAGACTGTCAGAATTTTGAGATGTACACAAATGCTTTTTGTTGTTTTTGCTGGAACACAAATTAATGGTCAGGGCCAGTCTGTGTTCAACAGTACAGAAATAGTTCTCGGCCTTTTTTTTTCTTTCTTCTAATGTCCTGTGGAATCTTGGATGCAATGTTCATGATCTGTTTATGAAAGTAGAAAATACCTAATATATGCCAATGTTAAATTCCCTGTTTGTGTGCTCCATAAAAGGAATGAGAATAATCAATAATGAAGACAGAGATTGTTTCTTCCAGCTGGCTTGGATTCCATTTGCCACTTAATATTCTTGTTGCCCATTTTATACCCAGAGGGTGGTAGTATGCAGTGCATATGACTTCTGGGCCTAAACATTTCCTGGAAGACTTGTTTGAAATTTGAAATTTTGACAATAAAATCTCCAATACTAATATTCATGAGCCCACATGAATCAGGATAAAATAAATTGCAAAACAGCACACCAGGTAGGGCAGATAACTTCATTTATTACGATGGTAAAACTATCCATTTACATGATTCCAGTGCATGTAGAGTTTCAAAGCAGATAGCACGCTGGGAGATGTACTAGACCCTAAAAGCACTCTACAGCTCAGCTTTCCAGTAACAGAGATAGAGGATCCAAACAACACAAAGCTACTGCTTTTCAAAGCTGGGAAGAAAAGCTCACTTGTGCTCTCAGGAACACCACAGCTACCTTGCAGGCACCAGCATACATGACGCTGTTAATTCTGCATTTCAGGAGCCCATTCATTCATCAGAATAAAAATCCTCACTAGGCTATACATGGACCAATTTACTGGTAGGAGTCATTTTTTTAATGGCCTATCCCTAGTGTGGTCCAGGGAAAAGCAGAATTATGTGAATAGTGATTATTTACTACTGGATAGATCTATATTATAAACAAGATTTGTTTTTATAATACTCAAAAACTACACATGTAACAGCAACCTGAACATAATTTTTTCAAACAAAAATAGAGGTTTATAGTATAAATGCATATGCATTGCTAAATGTAGAATTCAGAGAAAATATACAATATTAAATAACAAAATAATAAAATGTGAGCACGTACATTAAACTGTTATTGTAATGTTTTCCTTAAGGTTCTTTTTGATCTGCTTGCATTACTTTTTTGTCTTTTTGTAAATGCTCTCAATATAAGGATTTGTGGACTATCCACTAGGGGGAGCTGTGTAATTCTCTGCAGATATTAGGATGATAATGAGGCTGTTTTGAGCTCAGTTGGGCTGATTGAAGGAGCTGAGAATTCAGTTACCCAGTCATGTGAAAATAAAATTCCTGTTTACTTATTAAAGTGCACTCCTTTATTAAGTAAATAATGTAAATAGTAAATCAGCCCATTCCTTTTATTTTAATATGATATGACAATGAACATTGTAAAGCCCTGCATTATATGTTGGCACTTTATAAATGCATCACATACACTGAACATAATTTGGGGCCCATCAGTAACGTCAGGGGCCACTCTTGTTGCCTCTTATAGCAAGTATATAAAGCAGCACTGGAATAAGCGTTTTTTTGTCCAACAAGCAAGATATGTGTGTACTGCATGACATTTCCTAATAGCTGCAAAACAAAAGCCAGTAAGGAACTGCAATAAAGTTTACCAAGATACTTAGATCTGAATTGGAGTGACTTTGCTCCACTATACTGGAATTTAAATGATTTTACATGTTTCCCAAATGAGCTGACAATGTATAAGGCCAAGCCACATCTTGTATTATTTTTATTAGATAATAGCAATGTTTGAATTGTATTTGTAATACCGCAACAGAAGTGGTAGTTTATTTGGATGCCGGCGGTAGAAATAAACACAAAATTTGACCAACGTTATAATGTCTGTACAATTGTCTTCATATTGGAGTATTTATTCCTTATGTGATTCAGGAAATTAATAAACAGGAAAACAATACTGCACGTTATTTAGTACTGTGATTTTAAAGGCTGCTATTTTAAAGGTGTTTATTATTATTTTCAGTCTTTCTTCTTTTAACATATTTCTGTTAATACTATCCTTTTAACAAATGCTGTACTGTATGGGTTTTTTTTATTTTTTAAATAGTTACTAGATACTTAATGCAATATAACTTGTAAACTCATATAGTAATATTTTACACATTCCATCTGAAATCTTTACAATTCTCCCCTCATTTGATTCAATAGGACACACAACAAAATTGCTGATGGCAGTGAGGACAGAAATGGGAGCGCAGAGCCTCTTGTGATACTCACATCAAACATACCAGGAGGCTTCTGGCTGCTCCATCGGGCAAACACAGAAGGGGCTTTTTCCTGTAATAAAATTGTGCAGTGAGACCGGCACTTTTTTCCCCATTAACAGCAGGCTACGTCACCCGATCTTGTGCCTGCACAGTGCAAGATTGCGTGATGTAGCCAGAAGAAGAGAAATATGGTGGCGCTTAGTGCTGGAATGAAGTTGGATTACAGGACAGTGAGGAACACAAACGAGGACAGGGCCGGATATATCAGGGGCTCTGAGATAGTAAAGGTGAGTATTTATTTTTTTAATAGTTTAGTCCCACTTTAACTCTATGTTATGCCTATATTTTAAATTTTTTAGTGTTTTTTTTTACATGTTTTGGGATCAATTACTATCATTTACATGTAGGTCAGTGGCCTCTAAGTTATTATCTGCCAATATTAGCTCTCCATGGTGCTAAAATTCTTTATAAATATTTCAGAACCTAAAGGGTTCATTGTAATTTTAATAATATAATAATATTTAATAATATAACAGAGAAAAACAACCAGTGAGAATGTGAAAGAGCATGTAGCCATCCTGTCATGCTGATAGAAACATGAATGCCCTTCAAAACTTGGTGCTGCTTTAAAAGGGTTCTTGAAAATAAATAGTCCTCCATCCTACCTTCCCTTATGTCTAAAAGGGGGTGTCAGCAAAGCAGGCTTATTGTACCACCTATATGTCCCCCAGGAAAGACGATTAGTTGCATCAAAGTTTAATAATTTTCCTACATGTTCATCTGATATTTAAATCATTTAACATTTATGGCAGGACTCTAAAGTTAAAAAGGTGCTGACAAACAATCCTACTTACTTGTCAGCACTTTAATCAGCACGTACACAGAGAGTTATCTCAATCTGGGCCCAGCCAATCAAGAAGCAGCAAAACTTTGGATCTTGCTGCTCAAGAATTTCCAAAACTTAATGCAGATGTTTGCCAAGGCAAATGTTAAACCCATGCAATATAACTTGCAATATAATGAGATACACAGCCAGCGCTATTTTCATACATTACATTTACAGCTTGATCACATTTAAAGAATTAGTTGGTAAAATTGTCATAAACCGTTTTTGTGGTGGATTTTCCAAATTAAAAAAGAACAAAAAAACAGCCAGTGCAAGTTACTTAGCGTCTACCAGATATCTGTCATTTGTAGTCAGTGTCAGCATACTTCCATCACACTTTTTGTGATTGTGGATGGAATTACTTTAAGGGACAGTTCCATTATTTCTAGGTTTAAAATTTACTCTTTCAATGTAAAGGGGAATCTGAGGGTTTTCCAATTAAAGGGGATTCCAGATTTCAATAAGATCCTTCTCTAAAGACCCTTAAAAACTATTTGGTGAACAGGCTGTAAGAATGAAGCCCCTGTACCTCAACATAGTCCTTCCCACTATTAAGGAAGAATGGGGTCTGGTATGGACTGTAGGACAAGGGAACACACTCATTTTCTCCTATTCTCCTATTTTCTAGCTTTCAATATTAGAAGAATTGTTTTTTTAATGTAAACAAACACAACAACATGTGAAGCTTTTTTGCACCCCAAGCATTTGATTTTTAAAGTTGGCATTAAAGCCGCATAAGAAACCCTTTCCCTGTCAAACCTTTGCATCAGTACATGTCCCCCATGGTAGTCCCTGGCTCCCCATGCCTTGTTTAACTATAGTTTTCCTATTAGCCCAAAAAAAAGTGTGACACAAAGTGCTCTAACACAATGTACAGGTACAGATTGGGCTAGTTTCTAGGTGCCTATATGTTTTAATGTTTAATAAATCACCTCAAAACAGTTTAAACTCTGAGATAAATCTCTGAAATAAAATAATGGGCCATTTATTCAGCCTCTGTTCCCTGCAGTGGATTTTATGGCACTTTGGCATCATCTGCCAGCTACACAAATATGTTTTGAATGCCCCTGAGTAGAAAAATGAAAATGTGCAGTAATAATGGTGCAGAAAATGGCTGCATTTTGCAAACATTTTGCTTAGTAAATAAATAAATATGAAACTCAATGGCTACTTTCCTCGCAGTAGCAAAGAGTGACAGGCAGAGCTGTTGTGTATTGATTACAAGAGACCCTTGGCTGAGGAAGAAGCTGTCATGTTATAAGGTTCTATGATCTCATGCACATGTGCACCTGTTATGTTTTCTCAGCTAATAGGAGAAGGGGATCACTGCTTATATTTTATACACTCCAGTGTAGTAAATGAGCTGTTTGACCCAGGCCAGGAGCCTGTTAAAGTGGAATGTTCCAAGTGTGTTTGCAGGATTTTCAGTTAATGGTCAGGAGATTGGAATGAGTGCCTGGAACTGCAAGCAGGTCCAAGGCATTCTCACATTACTATCATTTATCATTGTGGGGAGGATTTGTATTCTATTGATGTACACCAATTGTCCATTTCCTCCTGTGTTGATGTGTCTATAATTCCCCTGAGCAGACAGCTTTCAACACATGGAACATTCCACTGGCTACTATCCCTTCTTCACGGTGGTGGGGGCAGTGTTCTAAAATAACCATTTGATTCCTATTGTTGTGATATCAATGTCTTTATCCAAATAATATTTGTAAAACCTTGCAACAGGCATTGCAAAAACTCTTAGGGTCAACCAGGACATAACAAGCCACTGGAAACAAACTATGGTTCTAAGACTTTGTACATGATCTTTAATACCTGTTTCCATTGACAGATGAATGAAGAGCTGTAAACACAGTGCCTGTTCTGTTCTATAGAGAGGGGAAGGTTGGGGGGAGCTTGCAGCACCCCACTGTGCTCTCCTCCCTGGACTTGTCAAGTGGTCATTCCTAATCCTTGTTCATAAATCCCTCCTAATTAATCCATGAATGACATTGGGTGACCACTGTACACATTTTAGATTCTCACCCGAGACTTTATTTAAATAATGATAGTACCTTGCTAGAGGCATTACAAGAACTTTAGACTATCTGCACTTAGGTCACAAGAAGCCACTGGAAACAGGAAAACAACTATAGTTCTAAGGCTTTGTACCCATGTAAAATTTTTATTGCTGGAAACAATTCATGACCATTTTCAATGACATATAAATGAAGGAGCGCTGTACACACTGCACCTGTACTTTTCTATAGAGAGGGGAAGGTTGGAATGTGTGAGTGGCACCCCACTGTGCTCTCCTACCTTGACTTGTAAAGTGGTCATTCCTAATGGTTGTTCATAAATTCATTCTAATGAATTCATGAGTGATGTTGGGCAACTGCTGTACACATTTTAGTTTCTTGCTAGTTTCATCTGACCTGTGTATATAGCTTATGATCACATAGGAGCAGGATGTAGGAGCATAAGCATAAAAAATGCCCCTGCTTCTAGACTCTAGAATATGATAACAATGTTGTGACATAGTGCTTCCTGAAAGTTGACCATGGCTTTATTACTGGTGCATGAACTGAAGGTTCCTTTGCATTGTTGGTGTTTAGCTTGTTTTAGGCAGATTTCACATTTTGCCTTTTATACTCATGCAACATGCATTTTACCCCAAAGATGTAGCAACCAGTACTTTGGCTTTGCATCAAAAAAGCACTTATGGGAACAGAACCTTGCTGTATGTAAAGGCCAAGGTTTTTCTTCTACTGTTGGTAATAGTAGGGAAGAGATACAACCATGCCAGGTTGTTTTTTATTTGTTTGCTGTCTGTGTACAATTTATACAACTTCCCTTTAACTGTCAATCGTTTAGACAGTTGTCACCAGAACAAGTGTCTCCAATATAGGATGTCTTGTTCTGGTGTGCAAAATTTTAGATTTCCAATTACTTTCTGTTTCAGTGACAATGATCACCAGTAAAAATAGAGGGTGAAACTCAATAAAAAAAAAAAAAAAAAAAAACACAAAATGTCTTACCCTTTCCCATTCTATGAAAAAAGCTTTGTCCAGAGACACTTTAAATAGGCGGTGTGTGTCGTTAGGTAATTTGTAGGGTAGCTGGTTACACAGAGACCACAGCTGTCATAATTGCGCTGTGTCCTCCTTTCTATGTGTTCCTGCTGGCTGCCAATAGTAGTGAATGGTGGCTCTATAAGCCAGCAGAAAGGTGAATGGTTTGGTAGGTGTAAATGTAACCACACCACAATTTAAGATATATATACCATATACAACTATGAGGTATGTTATTCTATGTCACTCTTCAGCCTGACATTCCTCTTAATTCTGCTTTAAAATGTTAGTCATATGGCAAATAACTAGTTATTTGAAAATGTTACATTTAATACCATATAGGTCTTCACAACACAGAAAAGATAAATATTTGCTTAAGACATAAGTAGTGAACTGTTTGACTTGACAATGGAGGTAAAGAGGGTTACAAAGCCATACTTTACTAGGTTTCTCAGTGAGTTCATCTAGTCAATAGATTTTACATGGGACACTGCACAAACATTAGCACTTGGCTTGAGAACACTGTGCACATTATGTAAACCAACATATAAAGACTTTTTCAAGGTGAAAAAAAAGAATACTTTCATACATATAAATTCACATCTTGCTTTCAAGTCCTCCTCATTTCTTCAGTATTTATGCAAAAACCTAGTGTGAGGAAAAAGGAATTCTTATAGATTTGCCCTTCATTTTGCAAAATGATGTATCAAAAGAAAAAAATTACAAAGGAAACTGGGTTTGATGATCATAGAAACCAATTGTGTGTTTCAAATGTGTCTTTTATTTGTCACTTTATTGGGATCATATAGTTTTAAAGCAGCATAGAGCATTAAGTGGATGTAAAATAAATTATACTGTACTTATAGATAGAAAATATATACAAGGTTATTTGCTGCATATTTTCATAAAAAATCTTGTACTTACAACTTAATCACCTGAGCGTTACACTGAGGTCTAGATTTCTGTACCAAAAGTGATCCACTGTTTTTCATGATTTTTTTTTTTTAAATTGTAGACCTGTAACTTACAGAAATATGTCCGAACAGGGGTTCTAGTAGATAATATGAATATAAAAAATGTATTTACTTTTATTTTTTTTTTATTTTTTTTGTATTGGATTGGATACCGGAGTTTGTATCCAATCAAATACAAAATATAAATTTGAATTTCCAAGTTATTTACTTTTTTTTTATTTTTTGTATTGGATTGGATACGCAAGTTTGTATCCAATCAAATACAAAAGATAAATTTGAATTTCCAAGTTATTTACTTTTATTTTTTTTTATTTTTTGTATTGGATTGGATACGCAAGTTTGTATCCAATCAAATACAAAACATAAATTTGAATTTCCAAGTTATTTACTTTTTTATTTATTTATTTTATTTTTTGTATTGGATTGGATACAGGAGTTTGTATTCAATCCAATACAAAATGACAGTTTGAATTTACCAATTACAAACTTTGTATTTATTTGAATTATTTTGTATTGGATTGAATACAGGAGTTTGTATTGAATCCAATACAAAATGAATGAATGAGTTTCTATTTGAATTTCTCGCACACGCGTCGACGTCATCACGCACGCAGAAGCCTTCCGTTTTTTTTTCTCCGCCGGACGAAGACGGACGTGGACGATCAGCGGGACCAGGTAAGATGCCGGCCGGGATCTTTGAGGTTACTCACTTTAAATATTGAAGCATGTCCAAGGTAAATTTAAAAAATTAAGCTTCACAACGTTTTTGCCAAGCTAAAAAGGTATTTATTTTGTAATATGAACACACTTTTTTTTAGTAAATCAACCACAATGAGTTAGCAAATGCATAGAAAACAACATTTCTGTCCAACAGACAATCTGGCAATTGCTGACTGTTTGCTATATATATATATATATAACAAAAATGTAAAAAATACTTAAAAGAAAAAGAAAGTCAAATAAAAAAATGACCAGTCTTACAATTACAATGCTGTGAGAGACGGAAGAACAACAAAAAACCCTCAAAAACCCAGTGCAGGGCTTGATGTGCATTGTAATAAGTGAAATAAGTATTTGATCCCCTATCAACCAGCAAGGTTTCAGGCTCCCAGGTGTCTTCACTGTATGCAGGAAATGAGCTGAGATTAGGAGAACCCTCTGTAAGGGAGTGCCCCTAATCCAAGCTTGTTACAGTACCTGTATAAAAGACACCTGTCCACAGAAGCAATCAATCAGATTCCAAACTGGCCACCCATTACATGCATTACAATGCACATCAAGCTCTGACTTTTGAGCACTGGGTTTTTGAAGGTTCTTTTATTGTTATTCTGTCTCTCACAGCTACAATAAACCTACCATTAAAGATTTAGACAGGTCATTTCTTTGTCAGAGGGCAAACTTACAAAATCAGCAGGGGATCAAATACTCCTTTCCCTCACTGTATGTATTTTGGTGCTTTAGGGTTCTTTCAGACTTGCAATCTAAAACCGTGCCCTGAACCTGGGCACTGAAAACCTATATGCAGCAAACCACACTGTAGGTCAACACTTCGCATGCACTTCTAGAGATGGATAGGCAACAACCAACCAAATGCAACATGTTACTGCTAGGAACCACGCCACAACCACATTTCAATGCAAACGCAACCACATATAAAAATGAGTTTCCAACCGTTCCCCTTAAACTAAATTGTGGCGGCTGGGAGGACTACTGGGCATGCAGTAAACAATTGTAGTTTATTGCAAGTCTAAAAGAGGCCTTCGTCTATTTTTACATTTCTTCCAGAAATTTGCTTAGTAGTTTGTTATAAAAACACTTGTGTTCTCTGGAGTGTAAAGATTATATAATAGAAAAAATGCAATATAAAGTACATCCACAATACAAATAATGTTTTGTTTTATCCTTTTAGGCAGGCAGCATGTACAGAAAAATACAGTTTAAGTGCCAGAAATTTAGTGTTCTTACTTCTTCTTTGACTTGATGTTGGTCCTTATCCTTGGCAAATACTTTCTTCTTAAAAACTACAGAAGGACTCAAATAATACAAAAAAAAAGAGAACACAAAGGGCCAATTTACACCAGTACTCCACAGTAACTTGCAAGGCACTATAATAAAAAACCTCTGCTGACCTTTCTTCATCATTTCTTTAAAACCCAATCACGCAGTGGTCAAACGGCGGTTTAAGGCTTTTCTTAAGCAACTTGCTAGCTGGCTCCAGCAGTAGAATTTGGTCGGAGCATCTTGCTGCTTGTCTTTGAGGCAGTAGAGGCCATTCATACCAAAAGCTTACATAGTTAGAACCAAGAGGTCTGAAAAAGATCTAAAGTCTATATTCTTTAGGCAAAGCAACTTATCACAGTATCTATTCAACAATTCTGATTCAGCAAGTATGGTAATAGAACAGTGTCGTGCTTCTACATCTAGTTATTATTATCTTATATATATAAAGCGCCAACATATTACACAGCGTTTTACAAAGTCCATAGTCCTACCATTAACTGTCCCTCAAAGGGGCCAACAGTCTATATTCTATGTGAAGAAACCAGAGTACCCAAAGGAAACCAATGCAAACACAGGAACAACATTCAAACTCCATGCAGATAGTGCCCTGGCTGAGTTTTGAACCTGGAACCTAGCGCTGCAAAGACCAGTGTAATACCCTTTGAGCCACAATGCTACTGTAGTCATAATAAACTTATATCACCAGATTCAAAGGCTGCTCCAATGGGCTTCTCAGATGCAGGTACCACTAAAGTAAAAGCTTTGGACATGGTCTCCACAGGCCTCATACCCTTCAGAACTTGGTCTCCTGGAAAAAAAAACTTACAAGTTTACCAGGAAATTTTCTGCAGTCTTATGTCAATATGGCTAACCAAATAGGTCCCTGTCTCTTGACTCAACAGCAGCCACTGAGACTATTTAGGTTATAGCTGAATTTGTATAAACCTTTAAATGGTTCCTTATTGCTTTTGGGAAACCCTGGTGGTGCAAAATCTACATTTGACTCTCAGGTCCTCAAAAGGCACTTTCAGGGTTCCACTTTTCTTGTTTGGTTTTCCCTTTATACCATCAAGAATGGCCCATAATTTGGAATACTCAAAGGCAATAAGGTAGCAGCAAATCAGATTTACTGACAAAAATTCAGACATGCATTCAGAAAATGGAAGCTAGGATAACTGTCTGGTAAATACGCCTTCTTATATGATATAGAGATAGCTGTAGACGTAAAAAGCTAATTTTTAATAGTTTGTTGTAGTATTTGAGAAATCAGGCTTTCCACATCAGTCAGTTCCCAGCTGGCAACCCACCTGCTGTATCAAGAGGTCTAACATACATAACTGCACCTGCAACTAGACCCTAATAGCAGAAGTTAAGTAAAGCTTGGCTATGAAAGAGAAGCATTTTCAGTTTTGCAAGCTGTTATCACACACCAACAGACAGCAGCTCTGGGTGAGGAAGGAAATAAAAGACCTGGGGACAGAAACCACTACCCACATTCCAGGAACACTTGTTAACTTGTCATTTAGTGCTGTTTTTATTCAGGCCAGATGTGTCTGATATGATTAGCTGTTTAACTTTTGTGTTGTTCATGCATAATGTTTACCAAATATGGAAAAATATGCAGCTTTATAAAAAAAAAACAAGAAAACACAAAAACTACTTATTTGAAACTTTTCTATTTACAATCAGCTTTGTTTTTAAATAAAGGTCTACTAAAATAACTTTATAAAACCTCTGAGCTAATTATATCTATGGCCCCGCAATAGGAAAGCAGCTATTTGCAGCCCAGTATCTGCACCCTGTACCACTACTCATACGGCACAGAATTTTTTTTTCATGGTTTAGACCAAATAAGCTTTGTCACGTGAAGGAAAAGGAGTTCCAAGAGCTTCCAGCTCTTTTCACATAGCCCCAACAGATCTTCAGAGTAATGCTCATGTCTGTGCAGTTCTCGTTGGGTTCTGTTGGAGATGTCTGCTAGAAAAACCTGCACAGGCATGGCCAGCAGACTAATTGGAGGCTGTGGGCACCACTGCAAGGATAATATGCCTTAACATGGGAATATTCCCATAACATGGGAAAGATGGATGTGTTTAGCAATTTAGTAGAGTTATCCTCACACAGTCTAAATTTAAAGTTTAAACTACATTACTAGTGAAAGGTACACTTTCTTGGTTCCACACTTAGGGAAAACATTCCATGAAGTTCACCAAACCCTCTTGAGTCAAACCTATCAATGCAAATGTAACAGTGTGATCCAATGTGAGCCCAATGTTAAGGTACGCTTCAGGCACAATTCCCATTGCCTACTGTCTATGTCAACCACAATCCAGAAAGTAGGCAGGCAGTTTTTACCCTGACAACAGTTTTGAAAATCTCCAGAATTAACTTAAGCATACGCTTCCAAAAAATAGAACATTGAAAGGCTTGAGCTATGGTGACTTTTCAAATTGGCAATGCACCTAATTTAAAAGTGTTCTAAAGGTATGTAAACCCTAACACTGTACTTCTCCTTTTTGATCTCTTTAAGTCTGTTAAAAAATATAATTGAAAATGTATTGATATGTATGTATGATTTATGCAAAACAATAAATAAAAATACTGTTGGTCTTCCCAAAAATCTTATCAGCTGATAACATTCTGCTGTTTTTGCCTTTGCTGTATTCTTATCAGTTACTGCGCATTGTTCTCAGTTATCTCCCAGGATTATAGGACCCCTCATAAAGAAGGGGATGTTTTGGAATCTTTGTCCTAGGGTGACAGCATTCTGAATATTCCTTAGAACAGGAAAGGTGATACTGGCAGAATTGTCAAGTGAAAATAAAAGTGAAAAATCCTGGACAAAAAAACCAATGCAGTTCTCATATCTGATAACATGCAAAATATTACATTTTTGTTCTAGAGTTTAGATTTACTTTAAGTAATAAATCGCTCAACTTAAAAACAATTATCTAAATCTTAAGAATACTTAAAGCATACCTAAACTCAGACAACCCTTATATGTAGACAAACCTTATATGTAAAGGGAAAATGTTATTTATTTTTTTAAGTGCAACACCCTTTTTTTTAATAAAAAAACGGTGCAGCACCTCCCCTTTCAGTCTTGATCAGTTCGGCAATCAAGGCTAAATGGGAGCGCAGAGTCTCCCAGGATACCTACGTCACGCAGTGCCCTAATCTCGGACATGCGCAAATAGGGCATCTTTTCTATTAAGGGAAAGAAATGCCGATCTCAAGCAAGCGGAGGGAGATCGACTTTATTTTTTTCCCCTCTACTGTGGCTACATCACCTGATTTCACACATACACAGTGCAAGATCGGGTGACGTGCCAAGAAGACAGAACAGGAGGCTGAAGTTGGCGGTGGCAGGCGCTTCCTCAGCACCCGGACAAAGAGGAACTCCAGGACGACGCGTGACCAGATCGCGGGAAGCACCAGCTCCATCGAGGGACCTGCAGGAATAAAAGTAGGTGTAATTTTTTTGTTTTCGGTTTAGTTCTGCTTTAAACATATATTTAGTGATAAAATTCAAAATCATAGATGTGACTCACCACACAAAAAAAGCATTCCAATTGTATTATTGTGCTACCTGCTACTAGGCAATTAGCAATTGAAAGGATGGAGTGGTATAATTAGGAATAATATATATTTCCACTTTACATATTGATTTTAATGTAATGTAATCACAGCAGATTTTATAAAAATAAACAAACAGGACAATTGTACAATTTACTTATTAGCAAAACAATATACAAGAAGGTGTAGCACCAAGTGTAAAAAAGCTGCCATTGCTTGGACTGCTGCAACCAAATTTAATGTGAATTGCGTATACAAAGTGTTTTTTTTTCCCTATAGAAAAGATAATGGGCTGCATTTATTAAAGCTCTCCAAGGGGGGAGAGAATACACTTGCATCAGTGAAGCTGGATGATCCAGCAAACCTGGATTGGATTTCTTCAAAGTCCTTTGCTAGCATAATGATCCATTTCTAGTCACAGCACATTTGCAGTAATTCAAGAAATCTCTGAATTACGAGCACTTCAACTGTTCACAGCCTTGCTTGATACTTGTAAACAATCCTTAGATTTAGGTCATGCAAGTGAACTCTAGAACAAGTGAAAAGTGTGCATGAAGTGGATACCCCCCAATAAATCTGTGTATCTATAAATAAAGACAAGAATATATCACTCACTAATATAGAGAAATCCCTAGCAATATTTTACCTGATTGTATGGTTTATTGTACATCAGTACACTGAATGAAGAAAATAAATATTCTGTAAATTTAGTACAACCGTCATAGTTATATAATTCCCCTGATTTTACTTTCCACTGAAGGACAGTGCTGTATTTGTCTCAGGACTAAAAAATGTTCCTTTATGCATATGACGAATATTGCGCTGTACACAGTGTGTGTGCCTAGCCGCAGCCTGTTGCCATGGAGCCCAATATGTTTATGAATAGTAAAGGTTTTGGAGCTAAAGGTTTTTCAGGAACATAATTATGATGCTTTCTGTTTAGCCTTGGTTTTAGCAAAAGAAAAAATATTGCAATTAGTTGAAAGAAAAGTGATGGGAGTTCTGTGGCAGTAACTTTGGGCATGTAACATAAAATGTTATTTTTCAAGTAAAATGTAAATAGAGTGCACCCATGATAGTCATCTAACAAAGAATCAAAGTACGACCTGCCAAAACAGTACAGTGGTCTTTATTTACTTAACACCTTTACATTTCCTCATCTTTACAAGATAGACATGAATGATTCTTTATCCAATTCTTATAGTCCATGAATGTCTGACATTTATATGCACTTATCAAAAAGAAATAAAACATTTTTGAATCGTATATATAAAAATGAACTCCTTGCCTTAAATTTTGCACAATTGTACAGGCTCTTATGTATATTAAATTGCTTATTCTGATTTCACTGCACATTGTAAGCTTCTCACAGTGTTGCAGCAAGTCAGATCGGGTACTTTTTATTTGCAAGCTGAAGAAAGTCCAGCTTCATGTCGCCCTTACTTCCCCAGTGTCTTCCAGTCATTGACCACTTTCATTCATTCATTTCAGAGTGCACGGTCCTGCAGTCGCATGCACACCCACCTTTCCTCCCTGAGCCTGGCTGCATATGCTAAAACCCAGGTTTACCTTGGCACCAGGCTAGGGAATCGATTTGCACACTCCTGGTTTATGTCAGGTGCATACATTCTCCAGGAATTTCTGTGCTGGCCATTTCTTCCTCTTGGGACTGTTCAAGTTTGCAGGTTTTGGCTTTGATGCACACCATGGTGGGGTTTGGGAGAGGAAGACATTAGTCAGTTCTGCACAGGGGTCCATGTTTGCCTGCATCTTCCAATGACTATGAAAGGTATTTAAAGCAGAACTAAACCTAAAACAAAAAAATTGCATTCACCTTTAATCCTGAACAGCATTTCCCTTTACATATAAGGGTTGTTTGTCTACCCTTTTATGAAAAGTAAAAATGTTGAGTTTAGGTACGCTTTAACTTGATTTTGTAATGGATGGTACATAATAGGCGGAGGCCAAGCTTCAACATTAATATGCAATGTTGAAACTTTGTGTGGCAGAGCAGAGATTTCTAAACGTTGCTGCAGGTATTGTCAGCTTTAAGTAGATGTGGTAGAATAAGGTTGGTTAAAAAACATTCAGTAATAGAGCTATTGATGTGAAAAAATATAAATATGACAGGATTTACATTTCACCAAATCCCACTTATCAAATCACATGCCATTAAAAAAAACTGGCTGCATGTTTATAGCAATTTCCATGGGGAGGGCAAACAGAGGTTTAGAAATGGAAACAGGAACATATAAAAGTTAACATGAGGAGGGCATTGGGTGCACTCTGGGTTGCAGAGGATTTTATTTGACTGCATATAATAGGTGTAAGGTACCAAGATGCAATCAGCAAATGTAGTTTTAATTTAGATTGAAAGGTATACTTTGGCCCCACAAAAATGTAAACTATGCCCCCCCAACCAAAAAGTTTGTGGACCCCTAATCTATGGTCTTTCATCTGATATCATTTGATAAAAGTTTAGCAAGATGTGGATTTGTTTGCAGGACTGATTACAGCAATACCGTACCATTTACTTCCTGTGACTGTGAGGAATTATTGACTCATACATTAGATCAAAAAAACTTTGTTTAGTGTCATGGCCAGATCCATTGATCGAAAACACAAATCACAACACAGTTCTAAAAGGCGTAATATTTCTGTAAATTACCCAACATTACAGTATGTATATATACAGTAATAATATTACTGACATGTCATCATATTAGGGTGTCAGCGTATATTTGGGATGACACAACAATATGCAAGCTTCACACCACGTCCTGCATCTCAGACATGTGCAGCCTGTTCTGATCTTCTGTACTCTAATCATGGCCACACAGCTCAATTCCACATGATGTTTTCTAGGATCATGCTACAAAAAACTAACCAAAAAGAAATGTTTGGTCACAACAGCTCTTGCTCAACCAGCTTTATTGCATCTTGTTTTAAGTTTAAAACACTGTTTTTATGTTAAGCCAATGACAAAATCTTCTGAACCAAAAGATCCCCTGATTAGCACCCATGGTTTACTATACTTTACTCATTGATCCTTTGTAAATCAAACAAAAGCCTATAAATCCTAAAATTTCCCAATGTGGGGGTATTGGGTACAAGACTTAACATATTTGTCTAGAAGAAAGCTCCCACAGGCCAGCAGTAAAATATCAAACTTCACAGAAATAGTTCTGTGTTATAGATTTTCTCGAAGCCAGTTTCTTAGATCATTGCATTACTGTGGTTTGGTCACTCAAGGGATTGTAAGGAGTATCTGATCTTTTGATGCTGCAGTTGACATCTAGTCAGTTTAGAAAAAAAATCCTGAATGTATTTTTCATACATAAAGGCTACTGTATAACTACTCCCTGGAGTAGCCCTGCAGAATACTACATTTCTGTATCAATTTCAAGATCTACAGTATTCTAAATATTCTACATCGCCTTGGCATTGCCAAAAAGCTCATTTTAACAGGGTGTTAAAAGCCAAGGATTTTATAACTAGAATACAAATTTACGGGACTTCTACCTTTACCCAATAAAGGAAAACTCCATCCCCTGCCAGCTGATAATCACCAATGTGATCTTACTCAGAAAATATGCTTTTCTGCATGTTGAGAAATAGAAGTATCATTTAAAACAATGGGTTTCTAAAACAAGATCAGGTTTGAAAAAACTTGAGTATAGGGATCTGCTATTGTGTATAGGTATCTATATAGCCATGGTTTTCAGGGCGAAATTTGACTGCAGTGTGTTGGTTTGTGTATTAACCTAACAGAAGAACAGCAGACAGCTTTCATAATGAAGTTAATGAAGATGCTTAAAAAAGTTGACCATTTCAAAAAAAAGTTTTTCTTAGGGCTCTATTTATAAAACAAGGAATCAGACATTCCTTTATTTTATTAAATTTACAGATATTTATTAAACAATCCCTTGAGGGAATGTTTGAGGGAATTTCAGATTCCCAGTTTTATAAATAGAGGCCTTGTAAATGCAACATTCATACGGGAAGGGATGAAATATGTTTGAACAGGGAATGACTATTAGGTAGCCCAATAGGTGTTCTAGCAAATTGTTGGTCATCTTAATAAAGAGAACTTGGGACATCACGCTAGCTTTGGAATGGAGGATATTCCTGACCACTGGGAGATGCACTGGAAGAAGTCCCATTATTTTTCCCAATAGGAACAGTGCTGTAGACCCTTGTTATAGAATCTGCAAATGAAGCTCCTTTTTTGTGGTGGGAGCCTCTGTAGTGTAGATGTAGCAAGGGTACTGTAAACAAAATCTATCCTAAGATTTGGATAGTGTTGGGGTAGTGTGGCAATGAGTATCTTACCTTCACAGTTATAGGAGGAGCCATGAGAATAAGTCAATAGAGTCGCATGATCTAATGCTTTAATGATTAAGAAAAGAAAAATATCAGAATATAAATATTTCTAAGTAATGTCTCCAGGTCTTGTTGTGTCACATTACAGCCTGGAACTAGAATGGATGTTTGAGTGTGTTTAGCACCACTCACTAATTGATTTACACAACATGAAAACCACTTTTAAGGTGCCATATTTTTAGGTCAAACAATAAGCAAAATAAAGAAAAAAACATTAACATGCATAGGTAATTACCCCCTCAAAGGCAATACTTTGTAGAATCACATTTTACTGAAGTTAGAGTTGCAAGTCTCTGGGTTTTTCTTGATTAGCTTAGCAGTTCTAGCCACTAGTATTTTTACCCATTTCTAAAGGCAAAACAACACTCCAACTCTTTCAGCACTTTTTAATGGATTTATTGGTGCTCCATGGAATATTCAAATATTTTATGACCCAACCCTAGTCTACACATCCACACAACTTTGTAGCTGACGCATTTTTACACCTGACCCATGGGTCAAAACTGAATGGTCCCCCATACTAGGTAAACTTTCTAGCACTTCTCCCTATATGTCTAAAAGTTCAAGCATTGCAAAAATCAAGTTGAGGGTCTGAGCTAACCAGGAATAGTGTCAGGTTCGTATGTTCGGTTTGGGATAATCAGCAAGAGAGCTCAAAGCACATGAAGGGTCTAGATTAGCCAGAAAAGGAGTCAGGTGCAAATTAAGGGTTAGGCTCCAACTGCACCTGGCTCCTTTCTGGTTAACCAGACCCTTCAGTCGCCTTGCTGGCTAGCCCAGATCCAACACTTGCACCTTGCTTCCATGTTGGAATCCAACGTTATCCAGCAGAAGAGCCAGATGGAGGATTTGAGTTTAACCAGTTAGGGGCCCCCGCTTGTACTTGTGGCAAGCTGTTGATTCAAAATTCAACTCATGTTTTTTCCAGCAGTATGATCTGGTGCAGTTCCAACTAGCAGCGGGGAAATGACAACTTGTTGAGTAGATGCCCATACCCAGTCAAAAGTTTTGATGCATGTCTGGTATTGAAGTACCCCTTGTTCCCCCCCATTGGTGAATATACCATAGCTGTTATTGGAAGGATGTATGGCATGCAAGAATTCATGGAGCAGGTTAAGCTTTCACATACATTTTAAGTTAAAGCTTCTTTTCATACTAAAATAGAACAATCAACCAAGGAAAATTACTCAGTTCTTTAAACATTACCTCCCACTTGTATTGCCAACCTGAAGAATTTAAAATAGAAACACAATGCTGAATATTATGTATAGGTTGTCACTTTATGATATATGGAGTGTTTATATCTGCAGCATATGTACATCTAATGCTCTGTATCTGACTTGAAAACAAATAGGCACTCTTCAAGCAAAACATTTCTAAAGAGGAAGTGAAAGCTCAAATGATTGTTATTGAAAGCTACTTCTGCAAGCCTTTGGGGGAGGAACTCAATCCATTGTTCTGGTAAGATTTAACCCATCAGTGCCTGTGCTGCACATGGTGAAATATAGTGAAGTAATGGTGACAAGTTCCTCAGATAATGTGATTAGTGAAACAGCAGTTCCTTCTCCTAGAATTACCATCTGCACATGACAAATGACTCAGCGCAGTCAGTGACCTTTAGTGACAAATATTTGGAGTTGGGATGTTATGCTGAGATGGAAATTTGTGTAGAATGTTGTAAAGGTATAGCAGTGTACAAACGCTGACCGAATACAGAGCCCACAAATTGTGATTTCTTGACACAAATGCTAAGACTGAGGTCAGAGAGATTTATTCATGGACTTTTGGAATGATTAAGATGAAAAGAAAATCTTTACAATGCTGTTTTGTGGCTTGATGTGATATTTGATGAGCAGACCCTGGAATGTGTTTTGTGGGAAGAGCAGTAGTAGTTATTTTCCTTTTTTTGGTCCACCATAACAATTTTAGAAAACATAAATCAGCACTTTTTAGATGTCCAATGAAAGAAGCAGTCAGATCATTCACATTGGAGTAGATTCTGACTCTGAGCTATTCTGATGTTTTATCTTAACTTTGAATTGTATCAATCTGAGTTCTGATCTGATATTACTATACTTGTCATTGACATGTAATATAGGTGGTCGAGTGCCTGATGATCGCAGTTGTCATTCTGTCAGCCAATCCAGCTGCTGGTTTATGACAGCACCTTTTTGTGATTGGCTGAGCCCTACAATACCTGTCATTGATGCTCCTCATTAAACAAAAGGCCAATTCTGACCCAGAGTTTCTGAATTGATCAGAGTTAGAATTTTACTGTTCCTAGTGCCTTTATTCAGGTGGTGCTCCTTTTGACCTCTATAATATCTGAGCCTACAAACTGCAATTAAGTCAACTTTTTGTGAACTCTCCCAAACACTGAATACAAAAGCCTATTTGAAATCCACTCCAAAGACAAATAATGAGTCCGGCAATGAAAGGGCTTTCCCTGGCCTTTACAAATATCTGATAAATGCCATTTTTGTCCCTCTGAAGTGCTTCTACACACAAGTGAAAGACGGCACACTTGTTGCTCAGTCAAACATTTAGATGTTCTTTGTAATTTACTAGTTATACACACATGATAAATGTCACCCAAAGCAAACAATCTTCATTTCAGGCAAAAATCTAGGGTGTGCACAGAGGTCTCCCTGTTTTTTAGTATATGATTACTAAACGACTGAGTAGTCATTTTCTATGGAGAAGGATGCAGTGGGGAGCCTGCAGCTCCTCCTCCCCCCTCTGTAGAACTGAACAACGCTCTGTATATAGGACCAATTTGTTCTAGTGTTGCAGAAAATGATCATGAAGGACTGATTCCAGTAACAAAATTTGTGCATAGCCTAGAAGTGAGGAACAGGCTGAAATTTTACTTTTTGCCATCCGGGAGATCACCTATAATTTCCTAGCATGCTTCAAGACAGATAAAGAAAATCACCCTAATGAGACACAGACAAGGAAATAGCAAAAACTGACAGGTGTTTTAGTCATTCCGTACTCTATCCAAAACTAAAACTATCCTCCATCAGTTCTCCTCGGTGACATCCCAATGTTGCACATCACTTCTCCTTTCTCTGAATACAGATCAGTCAGGTCTGACTGGCTACAAACAGCATGCTCTATTAATGATAGGCTTTTTCACTCAACAGTTGTTGGTAATGAATTCAGATTGACAAAAAGAAACAAAAGCAGCCTCTAGAGGGAGACTCCACATCTTGCTGCATGTCATTTCCAGCCTTATCCTAGTTTTGAACTCTTTTGTACTAAAAAAGCTTACTCTAATTTCACTGCACACTGTGAGCGTCTTACAATGTACATTGGAAGCTGCAGCAAGTCCCAGCTGAAGGACATTCAGCATCATTTAAGCCATTTTTACCCCAGTCTTTTTACTGACCTGTTCTTTCAATCACAGATGCATCACATCTCGGTGTTACCACAGCTTCCTATTATAGAAAGCCCTCCCGCCAGCCATGATCTGCCCACAGTGCACAGAGAAGTACAGAGAGTCTGTGTGGGTGAAAATATGTGATGAAAACAGAGAGGTTTTATGTTGATGACAGGGGGAGGCAAAAACATAAACTGACTGAACTGGTGGATAAACTTAGGGTTTCTGGTTATGGTCCCATCCAACTTAAAGCCTACCTAAACTCAGAAATGTTACTTTACATAAAAGGCTAGACAACCTTTTTATGTAAGGTAACAATTCTGTTTGTTTAGGTTTTTTTTAATGCAACACCTTTTCTTAAAAAAAAAAAAAAAAAAAAAAAAAAAGGGGTGCAGCACTGCCCCCTAATTCTCAATGGCCTAGGTGATCGAGGCTGAATGGGAGCACAAAGCCTCCCGGGATACCTATGTCATGCATCCCGGGAGGCTCTTGGGTGCTCCTTCTGCGGATGCCCGAGCATCTTTGGCATGCGCAGAAGGAGCCTTTTCATGAAAAGAGAAAAATTTGCCAATCTGACACATGCACACCGCTTTCTTTTAGTGCAGCAAGAACTGTGCATGGGCAGCAACAGAGCTTGGAAACCAGAAATGTCCTGGACTACGACTCCCAGAATTCCTTGCAAAGCACTGAGCCAGCTTTAACACACAGCTCTGAAGCTCAGCAGCAGCAGCTATGGTGACAACAATGTGAACATTCTACTGGCACCTTATAATGTTGTCACCCCAATAGGGACGTTGGACCTTTACAACTTTTACTGTTAGAGTCAACAGGTTTGATTAGCATTACAGAATATATTCAGACACTTTATGTAATAAGTACGCAATGCTTTCTATATGACATGGCTCATTTATCACATCTGCCTACAAACATGTAAATGAGGTCTCACCACTCCTGTTGCATTCCCTATAATACAGGTATACTAAATGTACTTTAAGTGTATATAAAAATAAGTATACCTTTCAACTTAGCTTATTATGATAATGTCATTCCATTAGTAATTTATAAAATGTAATCTGTAGCTTTCATTACAAAAACCTAATGATCCATCCATATACTGTACATACTTGTTCTTACATATGGTGACAGCACCCTCTTCCTGCCTATCTATTGCTCCATTGTATTTTCACTCTGTCACATAGACTACAAGCAGATGTGATGAAGATTAATGCACCTTAGAGAATGACATACAGTTGCTACTACAACAAGTACCTATAGAGACAAGGTGGCTGCAAGGAAGCTGCAGGAGATCAGCAGTGCTTAAAAGTTACACAAAAAAAAACAATTGCTCTGTAAAGGATTGCATATATGAATGCAACATCATCCTACTTTCTAATGGCCTTTCTGGCAATGGTGCATGTCTTCACATGTACAAAATGCTGACTTGTGATGATAAAAATCTCTAATACTTTCCCAGCTTAGTATAGAACAATATGATATAAGATCATCTAAAGATCCATTGTAAGCTGTGAAGCGGGGAGCCGTGTGTCACTCAAAGGGGAAGAAACTTCCCCCATACTGACGTCATGATGCCAGAACCCCCCCACTCTCACATCGCAGGTCTTAGCCTGCAATGGAAGAATGGGCGGGTTGTGTCCAGAGACCGCCCTGAGCCTGTGATCTGTACGGAGACATGGTTCGCGGCTCATGCCCCCCAAAACCGGGTCTTCCTCCTGACTTCGCTGGGGAGGGGGGGGCGCAGCGGCCAGAGCTGCAGGCCACCAAAACTTTCTCCCGGACCACCGATTGACGACCGCTGATTTAGAACACAGGGTTTGAATTTGGGATCCATGCAGCCATACACACAAATAACAATGCTCATAATTCTTTCTAATGTATTGCAGCAACATGAACTGCAAATGCGTGGCTGAATGATGCAGCATACACACATTTTCACTACCATATTTATGCAATGCGCTGACAATCTACATTAATGTCACTGCAAGAAATGGAAATCTTTACTAAGGCCTAAGAAAGTGTGTTGTCCTTTCATGTTGCAGTGCACAGCAAAACACAGCCACATGCAAGGCTGCACATTATAGTGAACGCAATAATCACACAGCAGAAAACAGAAAAAAAATGTGTGCAGCAGTGCATTGACAAAACAAAACAAATACGTGAAAACATCAGGCATCAGATAGAGAGCCATGTCTGATATTCCCAATTATTTATTGCACTGCAGTGTCCTTGCACTATATGGGGCAGTGAACTGCACATAGTGGGAGCGGAGATCTGCAGCAATGCAGATGTTGCAATTTCTCAATTCTTTCTTGCTATGAAGAACACTGCAGTGCAGAACTTGCATGCGCAGCCCCCCATTATCACACTCCACCACTGTACCCAACAATCTAAAGTTTATAACACTGCAGATCACTGGAAGTTTATCACTTATATTCCAACCCACTCGTGCCCTTGTCAGGAAAACAAAGACGCGCACACGAGCGTTGTATGGCGTAGTTAATGGGATGCTTGTGACTTTGCGTGACATTTGCTATGCAATACTGCTGCGAGGTTATGATGTTATGCATAAAAAATGGAACATACCACCGCCAGCTTTCAGAAAGGGGTTTTCTCTGAAATGACATTTACTTTTCTCACTGCTGCCTGCTCGAGAAGGAGCAGAAGCTGAGCTTTGGCTGTGCAGTGAAAGGCGCCTGTCATGAGGCTGCTGGGAACACATCATATACTGGGAGAGCACTGAAAGATATTTTTTCTTCTCTGACATTCCTCAGGCCCCAGACATGAACGCCCAGCGCTTCCTGGTAGGTTTTTGTGACTGAGGGGGAGGGGCAGTGCATTAAGCAAGCAAGCTAGACATTACAGATAAGAGCCTGTACAGCTACAGTATGTGCAACACACTCTTTTCTTTTTTTTCCTACAGCTGAATGATCACTGATTGTTATAATGCTCCATTTTCACAAGGACTTATAAACTTATCCGAAAAGCTTCTTCTTTTTTTTTTTATTCTGCCATCTAGTAATATTTGACATCATGCCTTGGGTGGTCTGTTCACAGTCTGCAGACAATGTGAAAGGTAAGTTTCTTCTCTTTTCTGTTTGTGCCCCTGGGAAGGGATAACATATGAAATGTGGCAGCATGTGTGACGGCACAGGGATATTACGCAGATACTGATCGCAGGTTTATACCAAGTACAGCTGCAGATCACTCCGTCCCTCCGCAGCCTGGAGATAGCTTACAGGCCATCATAACATAGCCATACCCTGCAGACATGGGCAGATCGTCACTGACATGACCAACGCTCACGTTTTCTTTGGGTTTATAGCTTTAATTATATTGGTGGTGAATGACTCAGTTCTTTTTTTTATTTAAATTGAACTGATCCTATATGGCTTGAAAATATTTGCTGGATCACATATATATTAGGAGTCCGTCATCACTTGTCAATTCTCGGCTTTGGTATACTTTCCTGCCAGCCTGACAGTAGCTAGACAGTAGCAAAGTGTGTGCACAGCATGAAACAAGAAACAGGTGCCTTTCATGTGTTCCTCCCAAAAATAAAAAAAGCAGACATATTCATCCCCTGTCATTTTAGCAGAGGGTTGACAAATGTGTGATCTACCCAAAGTACAAAGCATTTATGATCTATAAAGTCCAAATCTCTTCTCTTACCGGTTTCTAGCACTCCTGAATGATGCATGGCGTGTTTAGCTGTCTTCCCATATATGGCTTGCACCATATTTCGGTAGAGTTTGATTCTTGCCAAGTTTTAGAGGTGGTAGACGCCCATTGCCCAACATATTTCAAACTTTACCCCATCTTCTAAAAAAAAAAAATATTAAAAAAATTAACATTGAATAAATAATATTTGTGACTGTTGTCTGTTATCCACTTGTCACATTAGGAAGATCAAATCATATTTGTGGCGTGGTTATCCTTTAATGGAAAGGCATTTTAACTGTCAACAACAATTTCTAAAGATATTTAGTGAGTCAGAAGGCTGTTTATTGCTACGTATTGTGTTATAATAGATGTTCTGTGCTTAGAACCTTACAAAAGGACCCATTGATTGTCGCACAAGTTGACACAATTACGTGCAAATGTTGTGTGTGATAAAAGCATGGTTGTCAGTTAAAGAGACAGCACCTCTGCTGCTTGTTTACAAGTCATGAAAAGGCATCAAAGAATAAAGAGTTTGTCATTTTCTAATTGCTACTTTGTGTAATTATGGACTACAGGTGTGTGGATGAAACTTTGTATCTTTGAAGCTGCCAGTTCAGACACTGAGATATTATTTCAAGTGGAGATGGCAGATTAACTCTTGCTGGGCTTCGTTTGTAGTGTGTTGCCTTGAATGTACCAGAAACATTGTCTACAAAGAGAAGAAAAGTAGTTATATTCTGTATGTACTTTTAATAAGTTTTCATACAAATATTGTTGCAGCATATCAGCTTAGCTATGTTTATTTCCTAAAAATAGCCAACTGAGCTTTCTTTGTTTTGTTTATACTTCCAAAGGGATCCTTTAGAGTTCAAAGGTTTTATTTTTACGATAACAAAAATAGGATATATTGTGCCAAGAAACAATTGGATATGTCAGTAAAAGCAAACTACCCATGTAACTAAAGCAATACATTTGACTTTAATTTCACAGAAAACTTAGAAAAGGTTGTGTATACACAAAAGGGTGCCAAGGCAGGAGATTTACTGATATATAGGGGAGCATCATCGTAGTAAAGTTTAATAAAAATCTTTGTCATCAAAATTGATTGTGTAATAAATTATAATAAATACACTGAAGGCCTGGATCCAGACACTAATATTTAAATACTTTTTTATTCTGGGTAGTCACATTGTGTACAGACACATGGCTGTGACCATTTGGAAATTTATGATCAAGCTCCTGGAAAACCTTTACTTAACCTGACATAGACATCCACTATTTAATACCTATGGGAAATCTCCCCATTACTGCTTACTGAAGCACCAATACAGCAGAGAGAACAGAAAATTGGACAAAGATGCCCGAACTGTCTAATTAATATTGACATTGGATGCCAGTCAGCCATTCTTATTGTGACTGTTGCATGATCATGTGTTTCCTACTTTGCATTGCCAGCTTAAAGTGAGTCTCTGACCTTGTTAGATCAGAATGCCGTTTAACACACTGACACTACAGAAATCTCCTTTAGCATATATGATATGTCTTTTACCAAATTATCAGGTGTGGAAACCCAATCTTTGACAAGTTTGCAGCAATGAAGAAGCTGCACTGAATTGGGAACTATGGACTAGAAGCTAGAGCAATGTTCTGAGACAGTCGTTTAGCATGGCCACACCCAAAATGAATTTTGTTTTACCATTTAATAATTACCTGAACACTGACAAACTCAGTGAAATGCTATATTTTATCAGAAACTTTCTGAAAAGGCTTGTTTATAGTAATGCAGTAAAACAACATGGCTATAGACTTAGTAAAGCACTGCGTAATATGTCGGTGCTATATAAATACTGGATAATAATAATAATAATAATAATAATAAATTAAAACCCACTGCATGCTACTTTGAGACATTGCATGTTGTTACACAAACAGTACATTACAGTGCTATTTAACTTGGAAAATAATGACATTTTATTAAAGGGACACTGCTGTAAGGTAGTCATGAAGGTTGATGTTTGATAAACTCTGCTTTGGAAATGGTAGTTGCATGACTGTCATGTTGATTGTTTGGCTTCAATGTTTTATCTGGAACAAAAAACTTTTACATTGAATGCATGATTGTTTGAGTTCAGTGTTTCCAATTACGTAAGTTAGACAAGCAACTAACATTTTCCAAAGTCAAGCAATTTGTCCCTCTTGGCAGTCACTTTACAGTGGGTTGCCAGTCTATTCAAAATAAATGAAACACAATAAAGCAGTGAATTTGACAACCAATGAAACGTTCTCTGGTAGAGGATCTGCCATTGAAACACATGGACCTAGAAGATTCTCCCCCGGGGGATATTTCAGTGAATGTCAAATTCACTGCTTTATAAATAGACCTCATTGTGTAAATAGACTCTGAACAGGTTGCCTTTTTAATCCTAGGTATAAAATCAAGGTTATTAACAAGAAAGTGTTTTAGTAGAAAGTATAACACACTAAGGCTGCGTACACATGTTCAATAATTGTCATTGGAAAGGATCGTTCACGATCCTTTCCAACGACAAAAGACTGAACGGGCGCTGTAAATACAGAACTGTTTTGCTGTATGGAGAGGGGAGGGGGGAGAACGACAGAGCAGCACGCCACTGTGCTCTCTCCCCTTCACTTCCATTACGATCGTTCGTGGATCTGCCAGGATGGTCGTTCAGACGAGCGTTGTACCCAGCAGGGTATTTTGGGGTGACATTTAGAAAGAAATGCTTGTTATATGAATAACGTGCTGCACGGTATAAATGTGAACCCAGCGTAAATGACTGATTATACTCTGCACATTTCTGGCGTATATTTATTATACAAGACAAATGATCCCATAAGTCATCAAACATGGAACACAATCTCTTGGCTAAGTTTTACCTATAATCCCTATCTACAGCGAACATTTCCACTGTATGAATAATTCTTTCATTCCTGAATAATAGCAGAAGCTACCACAATTAAGTGACCTTTGCTTCTATACCAAGTGTATGAACACTCCCTTTCCTTTAATTATAAACTACTAGAGTACCCTTCTCTTTTGATGAGACAGTGTTTCAGTAACTGAAATTAAAGCTTGCTCTTAAAGCTGAACTCCTTGCAGATAGAAAAACAAACCAAATAACCATTAAAAGTTGGTAAGTTATGTTTATTAGCTGGTTTACAGTTAGTTATACTTCTATACTATTTTAGAAGTATGGTCATATATATTGTTTCTCATTTATATATTCAATAATTCTACATCTAAATAAACACAATCATTTCTTGGGATGGCTGTATAAAGGTAAATCAAAAATTTTGGTAAAAGAAACAGAAACACAAAACATTTTTTATGTGCTTACTTCAATAAACCCCAAGCAAAAATTCTGATTTTCTTTTTTCTTTTCTTTGCATATAATTATTCAGGTACTCATAGTGAACACAGCTTTACTTCACTTACTGTCATGAACTTTGAAAAGTGAACATATAGGGGTCTATTTATAAAGCAGACATTCCCTCATGGAAATCTTCCAGGTCAATGTTTTTCAATAGCAGTAACTGATTCCCACCAGGGAATGTTTGAGGGAATGTCACATTCGCTGTTTTATAAATACATCCTACAATGTTTGTAAATGAATATTTACTTTGGTAAGTGAACAGTCTTTGCTCCTATACTAAATCAACTGCTACGTGGTACATCAAGTCATCCCTTTGAATTTCAGTAGAATATTCAATAGCTGAATGAGGAACTAGATGATTTTGCAACTAAACTGAAGCCTATTTAATAATGTTTGTGGTTCAGGGCAATGTCCACATAAAAGTTGGCCTCTACATAAAAATCCAGTTTATAGGCAGATGCAAACAGATTGTTAGAATTTTTTACATGAGGAAGCAAAACAGCAAAGTCTTTGAGGTGCAGTAACACAACATGCTGGGCCTACTAGTACACTTGATTTCTCAGTAAAACCTGGAGAGATGTGGCGTTTTACTATATGCCACAGGCTTGACCGATCAGAGGTCTGCCAGGAGGTCAACTAGTGTTTTGGGCCTGGCAACTCACATATGAGCTACTGTATATTAGGGTAAAGCAGGATAAATTATTTTCCTGTTCTCCATGAGTTCTACCAAATGCTTTAATGTGGGCCAGGACTGAACCCAAGGCAAACTTTTTCCTACAAACGCCACAGTACCACCATTATGCAGGACTACTGACTAGCCATCAAGAACCCCACCTACAACCAGAAGGTGGAGGCTAGGAAGGAAGAGCATGTAGTCTAGGACCAACGACTAGCTAGTATGAGTAGTATTAGATACCGTCTTATTATCTGCAATAATGATAAAACCAGAGGCAGGAAGTATTATAGTATTGGCTGTAAAAACCTATTTCCAAGCTCGAGAAATGCCTGGGCAGCACTACTGGGCTGACATGGGTTTGCTGGTGCATAGCCACATGTTTCCACATTAATGTATCTGCTGGTCATTTCATAAACATATACAAGGTAAATGTAGGTGAAGCCTTTAACTTTAGGGTGATATATTCATAGATTTGAAAGACAAAGGTCAGAAAGCACCAGATTGAGCAGAAGTACCTTTTTATAACTTTAAAATATAAATGTACTGTATATTACAATGAACAAAGTCCACAAAACTGGTTGTCCACTGTGTAAGCCGATGAAAGTTAAAGTAGGCAAAAGAAGTGTATAAACAGTGTGACTGTGGGAAGTTGTCAGGGAAAACTAGTCTTAGGACCAATAGTCCTCCAATGCCAGGCCCAAAAAAAATTGTCAAACTACTTACTCTTTTTAAAGTTGAAGAGGCAGAAATGCAAGGACATGTAGTGGCAAAACTTTGGGGTCTGGTGCTCTAGGGCTATTGGCCATTTGGTTGGTTTCCCTACCAGCTTTTTGAAAGGCATACCCATTTTGGGCTCAAGCCCTGCCAGGTTTAGCAAGTTGAACATTCTGTTCATCCACCTACAGTATTTAAGACCAACAACATGGACTGGCTTTTAATTAAGCTTTTAGGTGCAAAAATGTTATTCACTGAATCTTTTACACAAATGTATTTTTGTGCAATAGTGGGCTCTGGCTTTTGTCTTTTAGTTGAAAATCTTTAACTACGTAGACTATAATGTAAAAGGTCTTGTGTTAATTTGAAAAATCACATTTCCTTTCCTGAGCTTTACAGGAAACTAACATGAATGTGTTGTAAACTGAAAGCCTGGTTTGTTGAAAAAGGAGCAAAGCATATGCAAAAGAGTGCTATGTACATCTGCTTTAAGGTCCTTTACTAAAAGGCTGCCATTGCGGATCTTCTCTTCTAACAATTACAGAAGTTGTTATATGATCAATATAGTTCAACCTACTGATTGACCTAAAACAAGTGTACAAATAAACGATTTCTTCATTTGTTCTGGGTATGTGACTAAGAATGTATGAATCCAAAGACAGCTAGTCAACTAGTATTTTCAGATTAGATCAGCAATGGCAGTCCGGATATTTCTTTTAGTATATAATTACTGAATAAAGTCACAAGAGTTCTCCAATGCCTTCATTGTCCAGTCACTAGATAGTATTATTTACCAAAGTTATAAGGAATTGGACATTTTGGGCTGAAAAACTCAACATTTATCAGCTTGAGCATGCAACAACTGCACCTGGATGCAAACATTAAAAATATGCACCAGCTTAAAGATAACTAAACCCAAGAACAACTTGTAATAAATAGAAGCTTAGCAGTCATCAGATGTAGTAGCCTCATTTTTTTAAACAGTAAAAAAAATAACATATATAGCTAATATAGAAAATGTCTTGATTTTGTTAGAAATGCAGTTTTAGTCACTTCTTGGGACCTGAAGAGAAAAACAGCACATGGTTCCCTCCTTAGTTAATGTGGATTGGTGAGTGTATCTACCATCGGATAAGCAATTTTGTAATCAAAGGATTGCCAGAATTAAAAAACAGGAAAAAATTTAAAAAATAATTAAAAAATAGACATTTTAGGACCAGTAACATACGAAATAGTCATTTTTTTAAAGCTTTTAAAAGCTTTACGAGAATCTTCATTAAAACCAGCAGACCTACATTAATAATGCATGAAACATTCAACTCTTTGAGGGATGAAGTTATATTAAAGCCCTGTTAGGCCTTCTGCCTTTTTGTTAGAAGACTGAGGAAAGAGCACATAACATTACTTAGTACTGATCAGTCAATAGCAACAGAAATGTTGCTTTATTTGTGTGAACAAGAGGAGTTCATAGAGATGAGGAGGAGAAGGGAAGAGGTCTGTGTAATCCATCAGAAATGAAGGAGGCAGAACTGACACCACATACTTTGGAATTCAGAACCCAAAATACACTGTGTTGTCATGTCAAAGTGCAAGGCAGAAGTACACTATATTTCTGCATAGCAACAGTATTTTTTCATTGCTTAAAGCATAAATGCAAGGTGAATGTATTCCATAAATGGCTCAAATATTCTTTCTTTGCCCTGACATACACATACTGCTAATATGGTAATGGTAATACTGCTAAGGAGGTATATAGCAAATATATTATTTGCATAGAACAATAACAAATATGTTTAAACTTAGTTAGATCTAGTTAATTTTAGTTAGTAGTTTTGAAGTTAACACTTTCAATAATTGTGCAAAACTTGAGTCTGTGTGCCAAAATGTCTCCAGTTTATCCATAGGCTACATCTTACAAAGATGGAGGTTGACATTTATCAGGGGTGTATCTAATTTAGCCATCTGCTTCGTGGTCTAAAATGAACATTGGCAATTTGCCCCACTGTAGGATTGCTTGCAGTGTCACAAGGGTTTGATATCTAAATACAACTGCACGCATAGACCAACAGTACTAGTTGATATGCTTTATTGGCTTTTACCAACATAGTTCTAGACCTTCTTTTCACTTCAGTTGAACAACCTCTTATATTTAAAGCTTTCTGTTTAACACAGTACAATTATGCAACCTGTCCAAAAACCTAAGAACTACAAAAGTTCTATTTTCCTTTAAATTTAAGACAATAAAGTTTATCATTTGTTCTTAGATATTTCCACAAAGAAATTTGCATTCGTACACACAGTATGTATTGTATCTATTAAGGTATGGCCTAATATGCCTAATATTACTAACCTGGTGATAGTCTTTGGACTCCCTTGACTGCTGTTAGGCTACAGAGTCTTCAGAGCACACCTATGTCTACCTATTTTTCAAAACAATTGCAACTCTCAAAACCAAATATTAAAACACCTATATACATACAGTTCTTACCCAGTACAATTAATAATTGCTAGATGTGGTAACTGTAATTTTATGTTAGGGCCATATAGTATTTAATTTTTAACTATGTTAATTACTTGGGTAATTGGAAAAAAGGAAGATACAATTACATCTGTTATTCCTTATCCTGAACACGAGATAACATATGGCCTGAACACATACAAGTTCTTCTCATAAGTTAGGTGCCATATATTCTGGACAACTGTCCCATATTGTATAAAAGAAATGTACTTGCATGTAAAATCCCTGTTTTTTTATTTTTATGGCATTACCAACTTCTTTATGGTAATGCTACATCACTTATATATAAAATGATTGACCTATCCCTGAGTTCTTTGATGTAAAATGTACATGTAAAACACTATCAAAGTATTTGCTATGAGCATCTCTGTGTAAAAGATTGCTTTTTTTTTTTACAAGATGTTACAAATGTATTGTTTGCTGGAAAGTTAATGTCAACAGAAACAGTTTGGTTTAAACACTGTATGCATGGCCATTCTTTTCCTGGGGTAAATAAAGTTGTTTTTTTTTTTTTGCTTCAGTTCTAAAACAATTTTTTAGTGGTATTCTTTTAGCTTTAAAAAGATCTTTGTTTTTGTTTTTTTTATTTTTTTTTTTTCAATATTGTATTGCTAACCTATCTACCATGCTATGATCATAAAAATGGTCATGCATGCATATGAATATGAAATGTTAACGTTAATGTTTAAACTAGAATTTTGTTAAAAGGGATTAAGTTCATAAATATGGATCTCTACAATTGCCATTTATCTTGCATACAAACTGCATTGCTAGCCCAGGACAGGGATGTAGGGTAACAGGAGAAAGCAGACAGGTTTTTGAGTGAGCACTGGGATCTGGTCACATGAGAAGTCTGTAATTCTCTGTTTGGACCTTGAACATAAAGGAAATGTATTACAGAGATTGCTAGAGATGTTAGCCGATATATTCTATTTTTGTCGTCATATATTTTTTACTCATTGCTGGCATCATGCTCACTCTCATAAGATGGACAAGGAAACATGATGTGCTAATTCTGCCACAGACCCTTTAAAACTCCAAAGGGGGTATATATTTATATTGCCCAAAGTAGCCAGATGTTTCTTTAGACCCATAAGGGCCTATTTCTATGCCTGCACTTTTCCCATCCTTCTAAACTGAGCATAAAGCACAAGAAGATTTTACAACTGTACATATTGGCCCTGATTTATTCAAGCTCTCCAAGGCTGGGGAGGATACACTTTCATCAGTGAAGCTGAGTGATCCAGCAAACCTGGAATAAATACTAGCAAATTGTTTGAATCCTGGACCAGGTCAAATTTAGGTTTGCTGAAACACTTTTTTCACTTGTTTCACTGATGAAAGTGTATCCTTTCCAGCCTCTTGAGCACTTTAGTAAATCAGAACCTGTTTATTTTCCTGTGATACATTTAATTTGTATCTGGAGTGTTATATCACTGTCTACTCATTTTTATCCAGACATTTATATTCTGTTTACTGTTTTTTTTAGCTCAAGCAAGACTCCAGCGAGATGAATAGAACCACATATTAGCCACACGAAAAATTCACAATATATATTTTATGTGTGTTAATAATTTTAATTGAACAAGAAGACCCTCTATAAATACAACAAGAACATGGGACCTTTTTTTTTACCCTTTTATTGGTTGTATTAGTGTAGGAATATATTTGTGGCTTTATATGTAAAATATCAGTAAAGTAAATTCTTTGCTTTTTATAGCAGATGGGTACAGCTCTAAGCTCTTTCTGTAACATGGTGTTGACTTCCTTGTTATTCTTCCTAGGATAATTTAACCATTTTGTTGAATAACAATACACCACAGTCATTTCACACATTTAGTTTGTTCAATTTTCTTATTTGTTTTTTTCATTATCTAATTTTGGCAGGTAGTAAAGGTTTCTGCAATGCAAACTAGTTTTTATTTTTGAACTTCCATACTTTTAATGAACAGGCACAGTACATACAGAGTACATTACACTATTCAACATAGTCCCTCTCCCAAAGGAGCTTACAATCTAATGTATACAAACATGCAGGTGAATGTGCTTACTGAACAGAAGTGGCATTGGTTGATTAGAAGATGTATTGACAAGACTTCAGGTATTTAGTAGTTTGAGACTTTGGCATTTTATACATATATGCACGAGCCTCATATGAAATTATAAATCTTCAGATTCACCGTGGAAACATGGGAACTGAGTAAGAGTAAGACACTTCAATAAAAGCAAAAATATTTAGAGCCTGGCCATGACAAATATAGTATTACTAAAAAGCTTTGGCACATTTGATCATTTTAATAACTTTTGCATCTGTGCATTAGTCATTGAAAAGTAAAGGGTATTCATATACAGTATAAGACACACACTGATCTCAAGGACTATGTACAATGAAACCTCTTAGAAACTACAACCGATCCATATGGTACTATATATATGATGCATGTGATCCATATATACATTCTATATTTAAATACATAAAGCTGCACCGGAAGCCATCCTAAAATTATTAAAAACATTATTAGCATGCATTTTATTTGCAGAAATATAGATGTGATTTCTATTAAAAAATAAATAATGCCAGCAATACAAACACATTAGTTTTATTCACTTTCATTATATGAAATTTGAGCTATTCAATTTTTTTTTTCTCTCTGTTAGCAAAGCATATTTTTGTAGGCTTACTTGACCATGTAACCCCCATGTGCATAGCTAGAAAAACCTTTTGTACAATGAAACCTGACCTTTTTTGGAATATGAAACAGCAAGTGCTAGACCTCTGGTGCTTAAATTGTCCTGCCAAACCACATATTAATCTGAAGGAGGGAATAAAACATATGAGCATCCTTTGTATATTTGCAGTTGTTTATAAACTTGAATGTTTCTTCATCTTTCTTTAATAGGGTCTACTAAAGTGTCAGCAACAAATTGTTTTTATTATGTTACCAAAGATGTTCATACGCAACCCTATTTCCATTTTTGTTGGTCTTTCCTGAGTTTTAATTTCTCAGTGTGGCATGGTTTAGCTGAAAAGCAGATGTGGTTTGATAGGTTGGGGCCAGATTGGGGAACCTCATGGGTGAATCATTTGTCTCAGTTTGTACATATTAAGTTGTAGGTATTTTTTAGAATTAAGCACTGATTAAGCACTATATAATCTTACCTTATACACTTTGCAATTTTGTTTACAGCAAGCAGAATACAAGTGATCGGCAATGACAAATACAACAGACATAATGCCAAATATTATATGCAGCAGCAGATCTAAGATCAAGAGACATCCCAATTGAAATTCTATATAATAAACTATAAACTGGGTCAGCTAAGCAGAAGTATCCACAAGGTTATGATTGGTTGAGAATAAATGGCCTTTTGCAGTATTACTAAATTTAAGAGATGTGTATTTACACTAGCTGGAGATCATAACCCCATGTCACATCATAAGCAGACCTAAAGACATAGAACTAACTAAATTACTAATTTCCCAACCCTTCAGGTAGTGCACATAAAAAGAAAGGCATGTTTAAATGAGTGATACCAGGACATAAAGTGTGTTTATTCTGATTATTGAAGGGAAATTAGATTGCTAAGGGCAATAATTGGCATGAATATGGACTCTGTAACGTTCCTTGCAATAGGACACGGCTTTATAAATACATCATATTAATAATAATCATAAGGAACTGGTAGGCTGGAATGTAATACATTTTTGCTTTTAGAGTTGAGTTTAAATTTAGAAGTTAAGTAAAACTATAAATGGTATAAATGTTCTTTTATTTTAAGGTATTAATTCTTAGTTTAGTTTTGTGCACAGTAGCTTAGGTATGGAATGGCACAGTAGCTCCGTTTAATGCAAACTGTTCCCTATTACAGCTATATAGAGAGCCACTTATGTGTAAATATCAACAGGAGCTATTGAGCTTTATAAACAACAGATTTTTTTTGCAAAAAGGAGTTAGAGATAACTTGTGAAAAGAAACTAATGTACTAGTTTGATTGGAGAGAATATGTTATTTATTTATACAATTTCCTTTTTATCTGACTTTATTTTTTTTTCGTTACCGTGATCTCTTTATCATTGGGCATAATAAATGAACAAGATTTGGTAAAAACACCATATATTCCCAAAAGTCTGAACTTCTGGCAGATATAGGAAAAAATCATCTAATACAGCTGCCTATTTTGTCCTGATATACCCTGTACTGCAGTACTCAGACTGTGACAAGGTGGAGCAACACTAGAAGCCACTTACACTCATGTTGTAGTGCACATGTGGGGGACAAGAAGGCCAAAGAGTGAATAGAATAGTGACTCATCTCTGTGTTGCTGAGTTAGTGTGTGCTAAGTAAGTGCTTGTATGACGTCTAGCAGTACTAGATTTAAAATTCTGTGCCAGTATGTGGAAGCCAAGGAAAGACTGCCAAAAAGACATATACTTCTCTCCTGTAAGTCATTCTCACTTTTACACGTAGGGTAAGTGCTTAATGGAAGATGGAGCATCCTTCAGTACTGCGTGTACTTGTTCAAGGAGTGCAAGGTCATTGCACAAATCAACTGTATACTAAAACTTTATGACAGATATGCCACTGAACCATATAGAGTAATTTCACATCCAGATGATTATTACTATGCCTATTCTGCAGGAACATATTATTCATGATTATTTTATTTCTTTTGCATTGCCCATGATGTACCACATTTTGGTAAAGGGTATACATTAAAAATTTCTATAGTATAGTATAAAACATTACAAGATAAGAAAAATTGCCCAGCTAATCAGGAAACAATTTTTTTTCTATAACGCTCTACTTGTAAATATATGTTAACAGTGTTCAACACAGACATTTTTTTGATCCAGGTGGGAAGAAATTGTAGGCGGGTGGCAGCACCTGTATAGTAATCCATCACTTCAGTAACCACCCAAAAACAGCTGGGTGCTTACTGAAAGGTGCTTGGCGGTGTGCCCAGCTAAAAGGGACTGGGGAGAGCACTGGTTACTGATCTATACTCTAGGCTAATTGGGTCCATTTTCCCTTAGAGGAACATACAGATAAATGTCATTATTGTAAGCAACAAAGCATTAAGCTGAGATGCCCTACTAAAGTTGAGAACATTCACATAAATTATGTGAATATTCAAGTCAATTATACAATGTTTGCATTTCACAACATTGGATAATTAAAATAATATTTTCATCATGTTTTCAAAATGTGTTTGACCATATATAACATTAACAACACTGGGTGAGGTTATTGTGTCATTTTTGTTCAGAAGTATTAGGAAATGTTTGAAAAAAGAAAAACAGTCTTATTCCTCTTTAATTTCTAGTGTACAAAAATAGGTTATAATTTCAGGCAAACACATAAATGTAAAAATAACGAGAGGTGCCCATAAAATCTGATTCACAAAATGTGCTTTGTGCTTCTAGATGTTCCAGACATGTTTTGTCATCTCCTGTTTTTTATAATCCTAAAAGGCTTGAAGGCAGGGCATGGACAAAAACCTTTGCTGTTGGTTTATTTTCATAACTGAAATGTGTTGTAATGTCAGTTTATAGCAATACCTCCACATGGCATCATTTCAACAGCAATAGATCATTGCTAAGGCTTCACGTTGCCTAAACAGTTTAGTGCAGAAGATCAAGTCTCCACAAGAACATTAATAATATGAAGATTGTGGAGGAAAGGAATTTTACATTGTACAAAATTTGCATCTGGAACATCTAAAGAACGTATGGAGATTGTAAAATCTACTTTACGTTGGAGGTGACGGCACTAAAAATATAGTTCAGTGGAAAAAAAACACACACAAAAAAGAAGTTAAACTATGCAAAAGCTAAATACAAAAATAAAATTTCTATAGTGCAACTGCCTTACCTGCCAAGAAATAAATATTTCTATCCAATAAATTCCAATGAAAACAAACAAACAAGGACTGCTATTGCCAAAAGATTTAGGCTGCATACACATTCTCTCCATGTCCTGGACCAATTGGCCTTCCCCAGCTGCATGAAAATATAGGTACCGTATATACTGTAGATTAAAGTTCACAGATTTCAGTTTAAACACAAGGAGACTTTTATACAGACACAAGTACAAACCAAGATTTCAAAACTGTGATATGCATCATGCTATAGCGCTTAGTCTTGGCTAAATACAAAGAAGAAATACATATACGGGAACTGTTTTAGCTGCCAAGGGATTCAAATTTATATCCCTCTTTTTCTAAGATTTACACAGCACAACCCTACCTACATTTTCTCTGCTGCTGTTCTTTAACACCAACAGAAGAAGCAGAACATTGTTGTGCTTATATCTTTGTCATTTTACTTTTTATCCTTTCAGTATGACCCTTGCACTGCAGCACAACTGATTGGATCCTTGTACAGCTTCTCCTTTCCCTTGTCTAGGTTCACGGATTCTGATGTAATTTTACGATTACGTAAAAATAAACATTCTTTTTCTAAACACAAAGAAGCTTTTACCTTTTGTATATTTTGTACAATTAAAATTCCTTGATAAGTGCTTCCTTAGGGATCATTTCTTATGGTATGATTAGTTACACATTTGCTTTACAATGAAGGACAATGCTTGTCAACTGATTTTGTCTAATGTGCCCCTTAAATTTTGCTTTTAAATACAGTGGAACCCCGGTTACCTGGAATTCAGATAACCAGAAAACTCAGATAACTGGCACCCGACAGCTCCACTTTCGCACTCTTGATTGCTCCGCTCCGTGATTGGCTAAGAAAAGGAAAACCCTGATGATAGCTCAAGCATCATCAGGGTTTCCCCTTTCTCACCCATTCAGCACTGGAGGTGAATGGGGACAAGTCTTCCATTTCAAGTCTAGTCCTGAATGGCTGAGAAACCTCAGTTAACCTGTTACCGGAAACTACACTTATCCGGAATATCAGCTATTCCCCGTGGGTGCCGGATAACTGAGGTTCTACTGAATAGTGTTCTGAGAATTTATATTAAAATTTATCCCTTTTATTTAAAGAATATGTTATCCAAGCCTCTGTTAATATCTATAGTTGCCATAGAGGTACACATAGGATCAGCTTTGACGATAGCCATTTCGGGGTTTGAAAGACAGGTTAAAAGCTAACATAAGAATACTATCAACCGTGCCAGTTATCACCAAAGGATTGTCTTCAATGTAATCATTTTGGGAAACATTTAAATCAGTGGGTTTAATCTTTTCTCAAGCTGTGCAGCTTTATCATCCAAATGTTTAGATCAGTGGACATGGACAAAGTTTAGGAATCTGGGAAACAACAATTATTGATATTGAATAACTCTCTATAAAAGACAGGCCTGGAGCAAAGGGAACAAAGGAAGTGTATTGGAAGGCCTGCATGATTGGGGAGGACTGGGAACTGGCAGGAAAGGGGTAAATCTGAGGATGGGGCTACGTGCGCGATAGTTAGATGGGAGGGGTAGTGTGATGTTGATATGGGGTGGAGATGAGATGGTAAAAGGGCAAGGAACAAAAGGGAGTGGCCAATCAGTGGTGGGAGTAAGTGCAAAGTCTTGTTGGGGTTTGGGGGAAAGGTTATTTTGGTCACGGTGAGGTCCTCGAATAAAGTCCATTTTGGGTAGTGGTTTCAGTAGGGTGGAAGATCCATTTTTGGTTTGAAATCCCTGGAGTGTTGTGGTGAATAGTCATGGTTGGAATGGTTGTGGGATGGGGACATATGGGGGGATATCGTGGTGATATCATTCCCGATTGGTGTTGATATGGCTAAGAGCATACATTATATGGTGAAGCAGATCCCTAAAAGGTGGGTTAGTGGAAGGGGAAGGCCTTCCAGGACCAGTAACCAAACTGTTAGAAGGATCTCAGGTTAGTGTTAGGAGAATGTTATGTAACTGTGGTTTTGTTATGTCTAATTTGATTGTTAATGGTTTGGTATTTGAAATTTCTTCTTTTTGGTTTTTATGTGTTCTGGAATACAAAGGAGTATGGAAGGGTATTTGCTTTATGCAGTACTATGTCTTGCCCCAGTCATGTATTTGTTTAGAAAAGTCACGTTTTATATTGACAAATTCACAGGTTGAATTGCTCATTACTTCTGGTTTTCTTATAATGTTCAAAATGTGGTGGCCCATATGTAAACTAAAGGTTATTATTCTGGATTTAAATAAAGTGTAGCATAAAAGTTCATGTATATTTCGCTCTGTCACTCAAATATGGTTTTGACGACAGACGACATGTTGAGCAGGCTTTGAAAAACAACCAATGCCATAATAAGAGGCATTAAGGAGGGTACAAAAAAACTGCAGCAACACATCTAGATCGATTTATGAAATTGTCTTTATGCTAGTTGTGGACTGAAGTGTTAGCTTATTTGTGCATTTTACAGGTTGCTGTAGCATTGGGTTGTGCAATATTTTGCTGCCCTATCTATGCACAGCAAGAACCTTTAAATCCTACAAAATAAATGTGTTTTTTACAACTGGTGCATCCAGGTCTGAGAAAGGCTTATGTCCGACCTTCGCATCATCCGGAATTAGCTGTTAAAGTGGCAAGAAAGGGAACATCTTAGTCAAGTGAGCTACTCATGCATAGAGCGATAGCGAAACCTGTCTTCAGAGCTAATTTAAGATTTAAAGAGAGGAGTCGATAATGAAGAACCTATTAAGCATATCATTTCATCTTTAGATAAAATGGGTTTTCTTCATTTAGATCTGCAGCAGACTTACATTAGGATACAAATGCAGTGGCCATAAATCTGTTGAATTTTAGGCCTGACTTAAATGAAACTAATATTACTGGATTCTGACAAGCTTATTTGAGCTTGAACATATCCAAGGGTTGCACATAAATCTCAACCAAGTAAAGCACTTCAGACTTATTAAAGAGTTCAGTTACCAATTTGTAATAACAGAAACTGGAGGGCAATCGTTTAGTACACTTCAAAGACAAAGGTGAGATTAGCACCAGTGCTAGTTTTCATTATACTGCACAATCATGAAGCAACTTGGAAATAAATCATTTTCTCTCTGGGCCACAAATATTACGTGTAAGTACAGAACACAAAATACTGACACAATTACCCAAGAAAAACTAATCAGGTCAACCAACCGTTAAATATTACTGAACTAGTTGGTATTTTTTATCATTTAAATGATATAACGAAGCCACAAAGCCAGACCATGTCTACACTGGCGGTTGGACTGTTCACTTAGCAGAGTCAATAGTCTCTTTTTAAGGGGTAACTCACTTTGTTTTGTAAATAGGATAAAGTTTTGCTGACTTCTAGACACATACATTTTTTCTTCATATCTAGACACATGCAATGAAGTTTTGCTGACTTAACCATCTAGACACATGCAATCAGAATTATGCTTACTTTATATATCCTTGTATATGATTGAGTATACATTGCAAAGTAAATTTTTACAACATTCACTATGCTAAGTGGATTATCATTGGTGGTTTTATTAAGCATTGAAAGAAGCATTAAACAACTATTAAAGCATATGTGTTTTATTAAAAAAATATCACTCTGATTTTTGTGTAACTGCATGGAAATTGTACCTAAAGTCTAAACTCTAAAAGGCTCAGGGAAGTTCAATTTAATTTAAGAACAATGTGAGTTCTGCAATCCAACTGTAAATATTTGCACAACTCTTTGTTTGATGTGTGATCATTATGCCATCCGTGGTTAAACAGATAAATATATAAGTAGGTCATATGCTTAATCGAGTGCTTCTGGTTAAAGAAATGTACAATCATTTTGTTGAATAAAAAGTTTGCTTTGTCTCCTTTACACCTAAATTTTTGTTGCACAGTCCATTCGTCCATACTTAATGTTAACCTCTGGTTACTGGTAGAGGGGCACACACATAACTATCAGAAACTATTCCTTAGGACTTACAGACTCACTGAATATCCCTTGTACATAAAGTGATCTCCTAAATTCTACCCCAAGTTCCCTTATGATCACATTTTTATGCATTCAAATAATCTTGTTTCCCTGTAAACTGCTTGATTATAGCAAACCATGCTGATATTGGCAGTACTTTTTGCCAAAATCCAGCTGTGTATGGCTGTCTAAAGTTTTCTGTTACACAAAAGTTGAGGCGTAGCGGTTTAGACTCTAAACTAAGCCCTGCACACATGTCACTACATTCTGGTCACATGACACGGGAAAGGGTTAGCTCACATATTTCCTGTCTTTATATTCACAAACAGTTTATGCACAAGCACAAAGGAAACACATTTTGCAAAAAGCACCTGCCACAGTTTCTTTGGTTCATGTATAATAATGTCTTTATTTTATTATCCATATATTTTAATATTTCTGTTTTTTTTATATTTTGTGTTACAATCCTCCTAAGTGTTGCTGTAGTCAAAGCATTTCACTATTTCTAGCTAACACACAGTAGAAAATTATCTGTGTGGGGGTCATACGTTTTTGAAACAGTCTTTAAAAGCCACAAAGTATCGAAATACACTTTGTGCACACAAAATGTATATATTACATAACAAATAGTAACATTGTGACACTTCTGTACATTTCCTTTGCTGAAAGCAGAGGTGTAGATAGAAGGATCTCACTATAGGCTGATTTTAAAAAACTAAATGGAGAGGATACAAGGCCACTCACCATACATAAGACGAATCAGCAGCATGCAATGGCTTTGTTGACACTGGCCATGAGGTTATGGTGTATTTACCACTTCTTCATGCCAGAGAAATGTGGCCCCTGGGGTGACACTATTTGTATCTTTTGCCTGCAACAAACCCATGGGGATGAATGAGGGCAGCAGTAAGCAATAAAGTACTACCCTGTTTCTGAAAATAAGACAGTGTCTTATAATAATTTGGGGCAAAAAAAAAACATTAGGGCTTATTTTCAGGGGATGTCCTATTTTTTCATGAACAACAATCAACATTTATTCTTGACCAAAAATTAACATTTATTCAGTACAGTCATGTCATCACATTCTGGAACATCATCATAACTCTCCAAACTCTGAAATCCATCAGGAATTTCCTTTAGAACCATTGGCCCCAATTTCTCATGTCTAGCAACAGCACTTTCCTTAAATTGGCACCTCTTGTCAATGTATTTATACATATTGTAGCTTATTTTGGGATAGGGTTAATTTTTCGAGCATCCTCAAAAATACAGAAAAATCTGGTAGGTCTTATTTTTGGGGAAACAGGGTACCACCAGCTATTGTGCAGACACTGATTCCTTAAGAACTGCAGTGCAAGTGACTGAGAGACAGGCAAGATGCCAGTAGCCGGGAGATGCATGGGATTGCTTGATCCCGAAGCAGGTCTGAATCTGCCCTTGCATATTTAGTTTTTAATACTGTCAAAATAAAAAAAGTGAATTCGTACTTGGATTGTGGTGTTATTCGATGTTTTTACAGGATCTCTGCAGTTATTCGCTGTTAGATAACTTTTTGAGTTTTATTACGGATCTATATATAAAGCAGTGAATCTGGCAATTACTAAAACATTTTCTAGTGGGGAATCAAGTACTTTCATTGATACACATGGATCTGGTAAACTCTCCACCAGGGAATGTTTCCATGAATGTCAGATTCACTGCTTTATAAATTTATAGATGGAATGTTAGCCTTTAACAAAAAATGCGGGTTATCATTAATATAGTTTAAAGAATTCCTGAGTGCCAGCTGCTGAAAAGCTATGTGATACAGAAGAACTAAATGTTGTCTATCTTTTGGGTAAACTATTTCAACTGCTGGGCAATGTGTCCAAGAAACAGTTAAATCAAAACCTGCTCTCTAATAAGGAACTGACACTTCTTGCATTGGTCCCTAACTGCTTCTCTTTGTAGCAGGAAACTTGTGAAATAAAATGTTCACTCTGTATTACTATGGCTTGAAAGATTCTCATTAAAATATCAGTATTCTGCCAGAACATTTATGAAATTTGGTCAAACAAGGAACTCAGGGTTGCAACAATCTAGTATACAATGTTAAGGAATTCTCTGCAGCAATGTTTAGTTTGTGCAATGTACTGATCTTAACCTCTCTGCACAGGATTCCTTTGTACTTCACCATCCCTAGTGGCAATCTTGTTACCTCTAAATTTTCATTCTCGTTCCTTGCTACAGGTTTTCCACCCACCAGAATCTGCAATGTTGACTATACACAAAATAATAGCCAGGATGATAATTGAATACAGTGTATAGAATCAATATGGTGGACGGCAAGTTGTGTTCTTGCACACTGCATTATGGCAATTTCCTCCCATCTCTAACGTTAGGCAATGGGAGGGTCAGTCAGTTGTGACAACATGACACCTAAATGCACATTTCACAGCTTCCAGGCATTTAAATGGAAAGCACATGACTACATGAGGAGGTAACAGGTAGTAGGTAGTAAGCAACTGTAGTTGTAGGAAGTGTTTCATAAACCAAATGCCAATCCCTCCCTAAACTTCCAACTGCCCTAGACATTTATGTTGCTCTAAACTTTTAGTTGTATCGAATACTGCAAGTATAATTCACCAAGTGGAGCCTAGCAGCCTGTAGAAATCCCCAATGCTCTCTTCAAGTCATAAAAAAGTACCAGAATGATCAGAAAAAAGTATTTCAGGGAAAAATTACAATTGAAAAATAATTTTAAGATGGCTCCCCAAATTTTTTTGAGACGTTGGCTTAGCAAGTTATAAAATAAAATATAACAGGTTAAGTTAACTCTTGTATTTTCTCTTTTTGCAAGTACCTGATACCCCTGAAATAATTTACCTACCTCCCCTCTGTTACACCACACCAATTGACAGCAAAGCGTATAGAAAATAAATTTCTCACTAGTAAACTAACGAGAGCCAAGCTCTTCTTTTTCAGGTTTAGGCCTTCCCAGCAATAACATGAGAAGTAGATATCATGGCATCATGCAGGGACACCAATCCTAATAGTGGACATCAGGTTGCGAGGTTATTTAAACATATGAGAGTTTAAAGGCAGTCTTTATATAAATTGTGCTTGTTTTCGTTTCCATAAATATCAAATTGCAGTACAGAATCTCAGTTTTGTGTGTAGACATACACCTGTGCCACATCTGAACAGAATTTGACTTTTATAACTTAAGCCAAAATGTTTTTATTTCTTTGCAGACTGCCAAACCTGCAGGTATAAAAGCAGCAGTTTATTGCTAATGTTAATATTTAATATTATCCTTTTTAAATGTCTTCTTGTACTTTTTTATTTTAGTATTTAGTTGCATATGCTATATTTTACTTTAGGTTTTTGGTGTGGGCCTAACAGCTTTTGACTGTTCCAGCCCTAATTTTCCCCATTCTGCCTGTGTTTGACTTTGCTTTAACCTGCCAGTTGTGTTGATACAGTAGCAGCCCCTTCACCCCTGCATGATCTGTTCCATCTGGATGAGCTGTTTGCTCACTTTCAACACAGTAGATTTCAAACAGACTTGATCTCTGTGTTACTGCTTTGCAAACTTAATTTCAATTTTCTTTTATTTTTGATGATATCTATATCAACAATAACCTAATTTTCTAAATCAGCTGAAGGTGAAGCATAGTACAAAAACTTTTTGGATAAAAAGCAAACCTTTGCTGTTAAAAGCAAGCTCGTCCCCAAAGCAACCTAGATATTTTTTACAATACTCCCAACACCAGCTCCCTTTTATAGAAGAGGTATTACACTCACCTTTACAGCTTTCTGTATCACCCTCCTTCTTGCTATTTAATGGATACAAAATTAAAAAGCAGCATGCCAAGCAATGAAATATGTCCCACTTGTGTAAATTTACCTTATACAGTAAAACCTGACATGACATGGTCCCGAGATCACATGACCTGATTCTACCTAAATGCTTGAAAAAAGCCTAGTTCTACTGTTTAAATGATACATATACAGTGGGATATTCAAGTAGAATTTAAGCAGAAGCAAGTTGATTTCTACTACTTGATTCTACCAAAATTGGTAAAATTACAGTATGTAGTTGTACATTACTCTAATACATGTCCAAGTTGTTTTACGTCCCGAATCTATTATAACCCTAAGTTGACCTAAAAGGAATAATTAAATCTACTAACTAACTAACCCTTTTAATGCAATTAGTTCAAAAGTAGATCTGAGTATTTGTCAGTTCCCATCTTATTTCTACAAATCGTGCCATGCCTATTAACAAAGTGGATTCAAACAAAAAATAAAATATATTTGGCTTTAGCTGTGTTTTAACGTACAGCGCTGTGTATTATGTTTGTGCTATATTAATGTTGTTTAATAATAATAATTTAATATCATAAATTCACATAGACGTGCTTGTACAACGTCCTGCCTTCAGAATAATGAAAAATATACCCACATGAATTTACTAATGGATCTTCTACAGGGGAACAATCGAGAGGGCACACAAATATCTTAGGACGACAAATGAAGTCTTGCTAGTATCCAGCACTTTAATACACTTTGGACTGTGAATCAACAACAACAGGGTGAATATACCCTTACAAAAAAACAGCTATAATATGATAAATAAAGGAAACAGGAACCCCAAAAAGTGATCCGATCACTAAATGATCAGATTTCTCTCTGCATTAGGATGAGCCCCTGAACCTAGAAGGTTAATTGTACAAGCTATGTTATTCAATGCAAACAATGTGGTCCTAATTTGTAGTGTGCTTTAAAAATAAAAAAAAAATACTATTTATAGATAAGAATAAATGACTGTATTTAATTGAAATTAGGATCACAAATCATAATTTTATTGTCAAGCGCTAAAATATAACAACACAATTTAGATTACTTTTCCCTTAAAAAGTTGATATTGTTCTTATTATACCAAATGGGTTTAGTCATGCTGTTCATTATTCTGTGTAATTACAGAATTAAAAGACAACATTATTTTTTTCTAGTAGCTATAGTTTTCACGATTTAAAAAAAGAATTAGTTCACCAAAAAATTAATTTCATGTTTTCATTTTGTATTTAATAATTCTACTGCTTATACTGTTAATATGCGTGTTGGTTAGAAATGAGAGAACGGAACACTAATTTACCCAGTATTAAGCTGTGGCTTATCTACAGATCCTTGTCTGATCCACTACCAGCTTTTCTTTCACCTACCTTTTTTTTCTTTTACAATAAAAATCCCCTCCAAGGTTTTCCAGTCTGGCACTAAATGTAGTGCTTCTACCCATAAAGTGAGTGCTCATCACTAGGGAGAACATTTAGGGGACCAAAAAACCTTCAACCTACAAGCAATGGTAAACAAATGTAGCAAAATAACTAAACTTGCACCTATCAGGAGGATTCCTAAAAATAGGGTTTTCTTGGGTGATTTATACTGGCACAAGGCACCCAGCTGGCAGAATAGAAGCTGATGGAGACAGTTTACCAACTCATTGTTCTAAAGACAGGAAAGGCAAATTGTGCTACTCTGTTGATGGTTTAATACTAGGTATGTGGGATTAGAATGGGTGAATTATGAATACAAAGTATACTATTTCACCAACGTTTTGTTGCTTCTGTATTCTTTAACTTTAATGGAGATAATAAAGGCCTATGGATCACAAAAGTGCTTGGAGCTAACAGCAAGCCCTTTGGCAGGTACGCTTGTACAAATCTGTGAAGATCAATTCCGGATTTAGCTGTTTGCCTGGAGTTCAGCTTTAAGTTTCAACAAGTAGTACTTGACAGTTCTCAAGAAGGATCTATACTTCACCACTGGGACATCATTAAGCCTGTCACCATAGCAGAATTGCATGTCAAATATGATAGCCCTAGCTTAGTAAATAACTTAGCTAGTGCTATAACAGCAGTGGCTTTATCATGGGAGCGTTCAGTTTAACTTGCCTGAACGAGCCATTTGAAAAACTGTTTTCAGCAATATAGATTTTGCTCAAACAATATTTAGGAAGCCTGGCTGGGAATGATATATGTCAGTCTCGTTGCTGTCTGAGCCTTATGTAACAGCTGACATTTCCTAGCTGGAATTTTCATTATATTTCTCTAGGCAGACAAAGAATTGAAGTCATCTGTAAAATATATTGTATAAAAGTTGCTGCAGTAGATTAGTACACGCTGCTTTAGCACAGCCTGACTACACCAGATGCAATTTCACTTGCTATATACCATGGTATAATAAACAGTAGGGTCAAAGTCCCTCATAAAAACGTTTGTGATATATTATGGTTAAGTCCCTAAAGAAAATAGCTCTCATGAGTATCAGTTGATCAGACTTAGCAGTCAAAAAGCATTAACCAAATAAAATAATAAATGGAAACCTAAATGTTTGGTCTAACCATTGTTTGTGCAGTGGTTGAAGTTGTTTTATAGTCAGTAATCATAGTCAAAGTTACCATAGAAAACGTTTTTCCATATATTATCTTTCTATATGTAAATATAGACATGCAATACAGATAGGCAGATGTTTAAAGTGATTTACTTCTGTTTTCTATTAGGGAGAAACTAGTTCTGCTAAGGACAATGTAATGCAATTTGTCAGGCTCCAGGACCTCACTGTCTTCAGGATTTTGCAGACCGGTAATAATAGGTGTACCAGGGATCAACGTCCACTGGGTATTATTACATTAGAGAGTTTCACTTAACCTTTTCAGAAAAAAAATCCTTTAAAGAAAATATGTAGGGTGCTATTGTTTTCGGTCATCTGATTTCCTGGTTTGAGATATTTCTAAAGATTCCTACACATTGTAAATTTCTGTCGCTGTGTATCCAGTGGTGGTAAAACGAAGAGCACTGTACACACAGCGTTTAGTTCCATGAAGAGGGGAGGGGGAAGAACGAGTGGAAGGCACCCCGTTCCATTCTCTTTCATAGGAAATGTGATTGGTCATCTATTAGGGGTCGAGTATTGCAGAATCCTACAGGACATTTGGGGTACACAGCTAGCTGGAATAGAATGGAATCTTCCATCTCGGGTAATAATTATGCACTATGTGTACATAACTAAAAGCATAATGCAAAAGAAATTTAGAGTGAAATATAATCGGTCACTTAATGATTGATACCAAAGTTTTTAAAACCAATTGTTCAGCAAGAAAACCAGGGAACTGTTGAGTTCAGCCTATATATTTTTTCTACATATTTTCTTGAAATCTTTAGCTTCAGAAATACAAAGCTGCCCTTGTCAGTATGAAATAAATAGGTAAATGTGTACAGATAATGTATGTAGCTATCAGTTTCTTAGTCTTTGCATACAGTGTGTTGTGCTTCTTTCAATGGCCGTTGAGGTGTTTTAGAGTTTTCTGAAGAACAACTCCAGCACTTAGCTGAGAGTCCAGAGTTTTGAAATGCTAGGTTCATTTAGTTGTGTTTAAAGTGTGTATTACAAGGTCAGGTCTATAGCTTCAGGAGAATGTAAAAACCCTTAATTTTACTCATTTGGAAAATCAAGTCAAATGTGACAATATATCAAAGCAAGTGGGATGAATATATGCTTACAGAAGTTCCCAGCAATGCCACAGGAATTTCTAAACAATGTAGTCAGAGATCCCAACCCTAAAGTTTCCTAGGTGAGAATCATCATTATCAGGAAGGTTAAATAACCAATCATAACTGGGAATATGCAAGAATTTAAATAACTATAATTCTATAATAACTACTGTGCATGCTTTAATATGATTGATTCTTAATTGTCATGTGAAGCTGGTAACATTAATGGTTTACCACACATTTATAATATGTTTGTTCACTGAAAGGCAGCCTTTTGCTAAACATATGCGACAATTATATATTGGTTCAAATGTTTATAGTAGACAGATTTTATGTGGCCATTCTTTAAGTGATTCTTCATTTATAGAAAAGAATTTACAGGTGTATATTGTTACAGTAAGGTTAATTTAACACTTTTCAAAGATGGTACATGAATTGTAAATGTGTTTAAATGGTAATACACTTGCTAGAGACTTGACATACCAAGTGGACAAATCTTCCAGGTTGATATTTTGTCTTTGTTTTGTGCTCTTGTGTACTAGTCACACTTTTATATGGATTTCTGGTTATTACTTCATGTTTAGCTTGACATATATTGTTTATGTATGGATTTTCACCTTGAACGTATAAGGTATATGTCACATGAGCTGCCTTTTCCAATGCATGTCTTCATGTTGATAACTCATTGTTATCCAAGTGACTTTAGGCAGTTCAATGGGTAACAGCTCGAAGATTTAGATGACTTCCGATGCATTGCTGTCAAGCTAAGAGCTTTGACAACTAAAGTTTATGTATAACCAATAGATTTGGATAGATTGTGGACAGAGTAAGGAAGAAATATAGCACATGTAAGGTTTTATTGCTTTCTATGGGAAATCCCGAATTTTACAGTTGACCCCAAAATGGAAGGTGTCCAAATGGGCCACTTACTTAAGTTTCCTCACTTAGGTTAAGTTTGGATACAACAAATATAAATTTAAACCAATACATATCAAATTAAAAAAAAGTTTAGGCTTTTTTCATACCTTAGAACTAAACAAAGGGAAAATGTAATTAAGCCTGACACATTTTTATTATTAAATTATTATTCTTATAATAAAAGCATATGATGGAATTTTATAATATATATTATAATATTAATACCTTATGATGTAATATTGAGTTTCCTGCATTCCTGCAAAGCCAGTCATGACTCCTTGTTTTTAAGTGCTTGCCCAGATGGAAGAAGTGAGCAAAACACCACTACAAATGTGTCCAACTATATAGCAAATACATTATATAGCAATTCAAAGAACTAAATTAATTAGGATATGTATGTCTGCTTTACATTTTTTTTTGCTTTTGTTGTAATATTTGGGAATTGTCCTATTCTGATGAAATGATCAGTCCAACAGTTAAGAAATAATATAAGGCCTGAATATGTGGATATATTGTCTGTGTCAAAGTTTTGAAAATGCACCTTACACTGCTCATTTTCTTTTGTTGAAGCCTCTGCCTCACCAAAACTAAAAAAAAAATATTGTCATCAACGTAGGGCGGGTAATACCACGTGATTTTATATCTGGCAAGGTGTCACCATTTTGTGGTGAAGCAATGGAAAAAGCTAAAAGTAAGGTGCCATTTTAAAACCAGATGCCCGGAGGTGTAATGATAATGCTTTTCGAATGACGAGGCCAGTGTCGGCTTGTTTTTGGTATATACAACGGCTTTTTGGCAGGGGAACAGCGTGCTACAGTTTATTGTATTTCTGGAATCAAAAAACCTATTTACAATTTAACAGCAACGATCCCTTGAGGTAAACAGGAGCACTCAGAAAGAATCGTCTTTTTAGCATTGCTTGCCATACGGCATTTCTTCTTCTGGTATGAAGTTTGTTTTCATTTTCACCTCTCTTTACCACTGGATAGAGAGCTTTTGTTCATATCCTCACTGCTCTGTGATATATTGACAAACTGTCTGCTGAGTGCACGGCGTAGTTTTAACAAGGCAAGCCAATGCAGATTTGTGATGTGTATAGTCAGTGCTGCTTATAGTTTAGAAGGAAGTGAATGCAGTAGGTCAGAAGAATGTACCATTTATATACACCCCTCCTTTCCCTTTATACTCATGTGTGAGATGTAGCAGAGAGGAGGCAGACAAGGCAGAACAGGCAGCGCAGGAGACCAGTCAGCCTGGAAGTGATCTGCAGTTTTTGCCTTCCCGTCTAGTGATTTTCCAATCTCTTTAGCTTCTCGCTCTCTTTTACCCTTCTTTGTGGAAAGGACGGGCCGTTTTATTGGAAAATAACATGGTTCATCCCACTAACTGCATGCTGCATATTGGGTGAATTCAAAACCCACATGCCAGACCTGGTGCAGAAGAATTATTTACATCTGATGGATATTTTTGCTGCTTATTGCATAGTAATGAGCTTCTGACAGGCGCGACCTTTCATAAGACAGCCCACATTATTGGCTTCCTGCCCAGAATATTGCTGCAACATTATCTGTGATTGGTTATCTTCCTATCATGCATTGCTTCACAAGGGAAACAGCTTCTTCTTCTTCTTTTTTTATTAAATCTACGATGGCTGGCTGCAATATGTTACTCTGTAAGTATCTGCATGGGGGACAAACAGGAAAGCTTGAACTGTGTGCTGTAGCCACACAGAAAAAAGGGAAAGTAAGTGTACAGAAGAAAGTCAAGTACTGCTTGGTTAAAATTAAAACGTGTTTGTTTTTTCTACAGGTTGGTACTAAGAAGTGCCTTTCCTGACGTCCCTGCTGCTTGGACCCGCTTCTAGAGCAGCCTCTGCTTTTTGCCTTGCTTGCTGCCAGCTACACTGCATCGAGAGCAAATCCACCCTTCTCATCTATACTCCCCTCCCTTCCCAATTCTGCTCTTAATCAAGACAGATCCCTGCATAAGGCACTGTGTAACAACACTGTGGGTATAGTAACAAAATAATAAAATAAAAAAAAAAAAGAAATCAAACTAAGGTATCTGCAGTTGGGAAAGCAAAGACAGACACAGGGGATATAGGGAAAACCAGAAGAATCCTCTATGATATTTTCTCTACAGTGCTGCATCGATACATGCCAAACTAATCAATACAGATTGCACAGCAGAGCCCTACTGAATTGCCGAGTTCAGCTGCGTTGGAGATTACCTTTCGGCAAACTTTACTGAGAGCAGCCCGGATAGCGCGTGCCAGCACAGGGGTCGCCACGTATTCATGCTTGCATTTTGGGCTGAAAAATCAGAACTCCAAATGGGTCACTGAGAAAACAGAGAAGCCCCCGGTCACCTCCATTAAGCAAACTGAATGTGTTTAATGTTACAGATCAGCTAATCTGTATCACTTAAAAGGTAGTAGCTGAAGAGCCAGAGTGAGACATCTGTATGCATATACAGACAGTACAGTTTTACCATTTCAAAACCACAAGGGAGACAGAAAGGACGGTTGGAGTTTTTGTGTTTTCTGACGACTTCCGTGAACTTCTTAGTGATCTATAGAATATAAGTATGGCTGTTAGCGTGGCACCCATCCGGGACACAAAATGGCTAACATTGGAAGTGTGTCGGGAGTTCCAAAGAGGGACCTGCTCAAGGCCAGACACAGAATGTAAATTTGCACACCCATCGAAAAGCTGCCAAGTTGAAAATGGACGAGTAATCGCCTGCTTTGATTCACTGAAAGTGAGTAAATATTCTTACATTTTTGGGATAAACATTAAACAATAACGTGCAAGAAAAGTATCAGAGCTGCTTGGTGTTTGAACACTGCTTTTTCTCACGTGGCTGTCTGCATCGCTAGCTAGCAGAGGCACTGTATGCATGTGGTCTTACGTAGCAAGAAAACATAATGTACTGATGTTGTTTAGAAGCATAGTAGAAAGAACTAATACAATGACCTCTGCATAATACAGGTTCATTCATGTGCAGATTTTGTTTGGATGCTTTTATTGTTCATAATATCACATTATTATAAATTACTAAAATTAATGATCACTTGTATTGTTTAACCACCTTTTCTATCTGCAGCAAAGTTACTCTGCATTTCATCATGTTGTTGGCATATGTAGCCTGTTAAATTATTTAGAATTAAGCCGTTATTGCATTCCTAAAATTAATGACTAGTCAATTTGTCATAGTTCATTTTAGTGTTCTATTTTCTAAGTCACATCATTTAGATATCTATTGGCTTTTAACTATCTGCATCGATTACAGCTTGTGATGAGAAGTAGGGGAATATATTTTTAAATGCTTTACATTTGTGAAACTCTATACTCCGGAACTTATCTTCTACTTTAATAGAGAAGTTACTTTTAAAGAAACATTTAAAGTAAGTGCTCTGAATAAAGTCTGTGGTTTATTATTTAAGGCTTTGGTGCAGTGTGCAAGCAGATCTGATGACAAACTGAAGAGTCTACCCATACATAGGGACATTATGGGCACAGTGAGATTATTTTAGGCCTCTGCCAATAATCAGTCTGTGCACAGGCCTCCACCAGAGAAGGATGCACATTATTATTAAGTGCTTCAGGGGTGCATGCTCCATTCTAGAGTGGTATCTGTCAAAAACAGCTACCTATATAGGTCAAAACTTAAGATCTCAGGCTTTGAAAGCTATGTACACATATTAGATTTTTGTCGTTGGAAAGGATCTTTCACAATCCTTTCCAACAACAAAAGACTAAAAGATGCATGTACGAGTGCTGTACATACATCGCCGTTCTGCTCTATGGAGAGGGGAGGGGGTAGAACAAACGAGCAAGCAGCGATCTCTCTCCTTCACTTGCATTGTGGTTGTTCATGGATCCGCCAGTACGGCCACTGTACACACGTCAGATTCCTGTCTGGGACGAGCCCTGTAGCAATAGTCGGATGAGAATCATCTGACGTGTGTACGTAGCCTTACACTGTCTGCATATGGAAGTTTCAAATTAGATTTGTGTCTGAAAGTGTGGGCTAACAAAAAGTTACACATTGACTGAATACTATTTAATAGGTTAAAAAAATATGCTTCAGCCCTTATTGAAATGACGGAATACTGTATTGCTAAAATAGAATATTTTTTATTGCCCAACCCAAACACAAACTTTTTAATTTTTTTTTCTGCTGTCTGTGTTCTAAAGGGGATACTAAAGCTCACTTCCTGTCCCAGTGACAGGGTGCTACAAGTGCAGGAAGTGATGGAATAAATCTCTAATGAAGACAAGGACTTGTGTTAGTAGAGTGGGATGGGGTTAGAACATCTGTCACCTTTTTAATGATATCTGTGTCTTCCTGTCCTAATGACACCTGCTTCCTCTAATTTCTTGTCCTGGTTTCAATGAAGCAGTGACATTAAATCTCGAATACAAACACGACACAATGGAAAAAAACCCTCTCTAACCCCAAAAATTTGCACTTGCATTGAAGAACAGTGATGTATTATAAAGCCTAGGAAAAGAGGGTTCAGGAAGACGTCCTCTACCAAGCATCATAATATACAAATCGTGATAACTTTACCTTATGTTTTTTTCCTTTTCTAGGCATTTATGGGGTGCATAGAAAGTACAAAAGCGATTTAGAAGTCAAAAACATCTATTTATTTTTCATATAATCAGATTTCTTGTTTTCTCCAATAGTATATTCAAGCATTATCATGTATTACAAAAACATGGCACGAGCAGAGATATACAATTTATTTAGGGAAGCATGAGGTTTTATAATAGTAATGCTTGTCCCCTTCAAAATTGTTTATGTATATAAAATGACATTCAGCTTTATGCATGTAGCCATAGATGTAAAAGGCTTGTATAGAGTCAATATACTTTTGTTCACTTTGTGGCCTTTTGTTCACTTCCGTGGAAATGCAAAACAATCTTGAAGCAGGTCAAAATACAGGTCAAATACACCTGATCCTATTTATCTCAGAAGTGTGTCAAAGTGATGACATTTACGCAAGTGTAATCTCAGTGATATTGGACCTTAAGGATTTGAGAACATCAACACAATTAACTTCATTTACACATGTTAGATAAGTTTAGTAAACTTTGACACTTGTGTGAAAAGTCTTAACTCTTTAGCACATCAGCTTCAATTTATACCTCAAGTCTACTGTTCTGAAAGCATATTAAAGTTAAAGCTGAATTACCTGTAGTTGGTGGTGTTTTCCTATGGGGCAGGAAGTCATCCTGTGTTCACAGTTAAATATCTTCCACCGCAACACAGTAATCTCCACTTTACACCGAAAAAGTTTCTAGAATGTAAAAGTATATTTATAAGAGAATCTGCATAAATTCTTATAGAAAAACCAATCTGAAAACAATTCTACCTAGGCCTTTAAATGTTCTGAAAATCCTTCTGCAAACGTATTTAGCACTGTAAAGTATTATTTTATATTACATCAGGCCTGAACATCTGTTTTAACAATTCAGTTAGAGTTATTAAAATCTGTATTACAGTTTTCATTTTCACTACAGATGTAATAATAAAGTGAGAAAATCCGTAAATTAGCAATTAAAGGGAACACTTGTAGTTTTGGAGGCCAGGGTCAACCTAGCAAATATTCTGCTAGCATATATCTGATTTTTCTCTACATAATGTGAGTTTAGTATATTAAATGCAGCTTGTCTCTGTCAAACGTATATTTTGTCTGTATGTTATTAATGTGCTTGGCACTCATCCATCTTTTAACTGGGTAAACCAGACATTTAAGAGAGTCATTACTTCAGTTAGTAACTTTTACATTTTATTGGGTTATATGGCATCTTATCTAGAATCCCCCAGGGTCTATTATCTACACTTGCAAATAAATACAGAAGGAGGAATTTTTGGTTTCAATAAGAAGACCAGTAAATCTAAAATGTAAGTTTGTCAATTACAAATGTATTACCAACATTACAGGCCTACAAAGGTATCTAGCACACAACTTTGAAATTCCTGCCGCTGCCTCCTGCGGAGTGCAATGAAGTAAATACTTTGCTGAGTACTTGTGTGTACTGTGCAACAAAATGCACTTTTAATGCTCTAGAAGTCATGGAGTGAGCCTGTTCAATATCCATATGCATAAGGCCTCGATAATATATGTAAAGTACTGCCATTGAAGACCTCTTCTCATAATGTTCCTCAACAGCAATTTAAATAGCTATCATAAAGATTACCTAATATTTTGGTACTTTGTCTGTACAGAACAAAGCAACAGATTCTCCAAATCCATCCCTTCCTGGCAATACATACTTTACCTGTACTATGGCGGAGGAGCAAAGAAAACGTGATTATGTGTTTCTATGGATCCAGGTCTTAAAAGAAATATTTATTTGCCTGCAAGAGAAAAAGGATGGTATTAAAATAAAATTTTAATTCATGTAAATTTGATTAAAATAAATTGGAAGTGGTAAAGAACATCCTAAGCATCCATTGGCAACACTCTGTGGGCAACTCCATGTGCTTGGACGCCATTTTTCATTTTTTTTTCATGGGAAACTGAACATAAATTCAACGTGCATTTTCCTTGTATACCTCCACAGCCCATGGCCTAAACCAGGCTTTGTATCTCACTGCTGTCAAACAATCCCAAAGAACAGTTTGTGTGAATTAGTTCACTTACAAATATTTGTATTTCCTATTCATAGGCTGCTGGCACACTTTAAAGACAATTGCTAGATAAAGTAAAATAATATACAATATAAATAGTATTAATAAATATTTTTTTTGGTAGAAAAGCCAGCTACAAATGTTCACACAGCTGCTGAAAACTAGTTAGAAGCCTTCGGTACAGCCCCCTGTCCTGAACTTTGGTATAATAATGCCAGATGTGCAGACACTGAAAGTTTCCATTTATATTCGTAGATTGGATGATAATTTTTTGTACCATTCCCATATCTTTACTATTCTCTTACTTGCTTGTGTTTACCCTAAAGCACAATTTGCAAACATTTTGCTTGTCATGCCCCCAAAAGCCTCATCCTATCTATTTAGTTCATATTGAATGTATGTTACCAGTGGTGCCCAAGCTATTACCATGTGGGTAAATTATTCATACTGGATATATTTTGGGCAGACCTTTAAGGTAGTAATTTATTTTTTAAATATAAAAGTTTAAAATAATTGTGATAGAATGTTTGGCAAGAGCCATGAAGCTTGTACTTGTACTTGTTTATGGCACAATACTCATCCTAAACTCCTAATCTTCTCTCCATAAGCTTTCCAATAAAAGAGCAGGCATGTCCAAAGTCAGGCCCGGGGGCCAATTGCAGCCCGTGTTCAGGATTCCACTGGCCCCCAGCCTCTGTCATAAAATCAGTAATATGCGGCCCGCCAGCACTGTTGACCAAAGTAAAAAATACACTCGTACAAAAAAAGCTATTTTATATTTCATAAGAGTTGATCAACCACCTTGCAATTATCGACAGGACTAGAGTCCCCATCTGTGCACAGGGAATCCCCTACGTCAATATAGTGGGAGTGTGCTGTGCGGGACCCACAGACCACGCCCACTCTGATTTCAAGAACGTGCTCTGCACGGAGCCTGCACTGACGCCGCACTCCATGCACAGGGAATCCCTCAGGTCATCCTGGTAGGTGTGTACTGTGCGGGTCACGCGCAGACCACGTCCACACTAACCCTGAGTACGTGTTGAATGGTCGGGGCCCCCACCCATTTTCACCTCACCAAATCTGGTCATCTTTGCAAAAACCTCTGCTCTAGACTATCACCACTATAAATCAAAACAAAAACATTATAGCTAAAATAAGAATAATCTATATTGGATTTTTTTAAATACCTAAAAAAAACAAAAAACAAATAAAAAAGTCCTTCTCAATGAACTTGTGGAAGCATAGAACAATTCTGCAGAAGATAAAAAATACAAAAAACAAATAGAACTGCCACACTTGGAATTTAAGGTAGGGTTTGTTCACAGACTGTCTTTGTCATATGATGACCATTCAGTCTTTCCGGATCATGCAGTGTAGGAGTTGAGTAACACTACTGCTAGTAATAGTTCACCACAATAACTCTTAATCAGGTAGGCGGATAGATATCTAATGGTACAATGGTGTTGCAACAAGTGATAATCTAGTTGCAGAAATATAAGAAACACTGTGTTAATAGGATCTTCAATATGTAGGCCATGTGCACTTACTGTAGCAAGTTCTTATGAATCCTCTTGGGAAGACATCATGATGAAAGAAATGCAATTCCAGGTCTGTGCTGTCCTCTGTGTGCTGTGTATTTAGAACCACAAAGAGGAGCAAATTAAACTGCCATGTGTCTGTTCCTCAATGCTGCATTTCTCAAACATGGCTCCCAGCCTCCTTATTCTTCCCAGACTGCCCAGGCAGAACTCTCTCCTCCCTCTGATGTCACTTACCCTGCAGGTGGCAGCATGTGTCTGTCCTAGACTGAAGCAGCCATTTTGGAGAAAGCTAAAGCCATTGCTAGTTGGCTGTATAGAAACAGCATGACTCTTAGTTTCAAGTCATGAAAAGATAAAATGAAAACACTGCAGCATGTCATCTGAAGCAATACCTAACAATGGTTCTGTATAAATGCACTGTACAGAAATACTGTATAGCCTGTAGCTGGGAGGCATGCGCCTACCTAAAGAGATAAATCACTATATATAGATTTAATATATTCCTAATTAATATAGTGTAACAAGTTATTTAACTTCACTTTTAGTTAAATTGCCCTTTTATAACCCCCAAAGTACAATTAGCAGAAGTAATTACCTCCCTTTAGCCCCAGTTTGGAGATTTGTTTTTTTTTTTGCATGGCTTTTTGTAGCCACAAAACCTTTAGTTGTAAATGGTGCTAGCCAGGCCATGTGTCAAATATGTACTATTCTGTGGATGAAGCACAGACATCTATAGGAATAAATGGGGTGTGCAGCAGTCAAGTTGCTAGGTTTTGTTTTCTTCTTCTGACTGCAATTAGCTCTAAAGACAGAAAATTCATTTTTTGGCATATATTGCGGATCATTACAATTCTCTTAAAGGAAACCTGTCTTGAAGAAAACAAAGGCTAATTGTTGATAATTTGATACATGGTTTAACTACCAGTGGGACTATACTGATTTCAACACTGGTTCTAATCATTAACTGGGGCAAAGCTGCAGCAGGGACTTTTCTATGATATCCCTGGTCTACATACCCGTGTTGGGCCAGTGACTCAGACCATTCAGAAATCAGCAATAACATCCTCCATGTTCCTTCTTTGGGATTCCCCCATGTGTAAAGCTATGACAATTCTGATATAGTATTGTAACCACATTAGTTTTGATTTCTCCTACAGTATAATACCAATGTGAAGCCCCTAAATGCAGATTACAGGAACTCATTTAGCATCCAGAACCACAGCCTAACAATCTCTGATCTGTCATGTACAGTTTTGGATTTAGCAAGCTGTGCTCACCACAGGTTCCTATTTTAAAATGGTTGAATTTAGTCTATAATAAATAGTACATTTAGTGAAGATTGGTGTAGTAAAAATACATTCCAACTCATTTGTATTTGTAAATGCATGTTCAGTGAATGGCTTTTACAATAAAGCACTGAAAAGCCTGTGCCTAGGACAATGATGTAAGAGTGTAGGCCACATCCACAAGCCACCTTTACTCTTTAGGCGTGCATGGTAGGTATTGGTTTATCGTTTGGGACCCATTGATTATATAAGTGGGTGAGCAGCACAACAAGTTAAAGCATATGTCCTTCCTACACATGTTTCTTTGAGGAATGATGAGAACACCTATCTGTGTCTTAAGTTAGTCCACTTAAGTCACTTCCTGTTCTTCAAATAATGGCTTACCAGACAGGATGAGAAAAATAGTAGGCCATGACTAGAACTCCTGACCAGTAATTATTTCTGTTTCTATGTTTCAGATTTTCACTTACTTCCTGTCTGGTGAAACCATGTTTAACATGAGAGGAAAAAGTACATTGTAATATAGAATTATCAAAGAACAAAATAAAAAAAATGAGAGTAGTTCTTATGCTTCACCACTCTAATCAAATCTGGTAAAAAAAATAAAATAGTTTAATTCAATCAAAAACTGGATGGAGAGGAGAAGCAACAGAACTCCCATAAGGTTTTTGCTTTTTGGTAGAATAGGGTGAGGCCAAAACCTCTGTCACATGTTTATTTCTGTCTGTATTCCTCACTTTCTGTCTGGTAAAACATGGTCTGTATGACAGGAAGTGAGAGGAAATCTCTCTAACAGAGCCCTGCATAACGTGAAAATCTGCCCTGAGGTTTTAAACCTTCCCCAGCTCACCCCAAGCTAGGCTTTAAAGTGCGTAAACCCAAATATGAACATTTCATATAAGATTTATAATGCTAATGTAAAGTAATGTTCAGTATATTTATGACTGCAATGCTGGCTAGTAATCCTGCCATAATTAAGGGATGTCCTATTATTTTGTGACAATGCTCTGTTGTTGTCTATGTTGTACTCCTGTGTTGTCACTAAAAGGCTGTTTATCAGAAATTATGCAGGAAAGATACCCTGAGTCACTGGCCCTGATTTATTAAAGCTCTCCAAGGGCTGGAGAGAATACACTTTAGTGAAGCTGGGTGATCCAGCAAACCTTGAATTGATCTCTTAATATCCATTTGCAATTTGTTAGCAAATGTTTTTAATCATGGACCAGATCCATTCCAGGTTTGCTGGATCACCCAGCTTCACTGATGAAAGTGTATTATCTCCAGCCTTGCAGAGCTTTAATAAATAAGGGCCACTGTGAGATAATGTGCCATGCATGTAGACAGGAAGTGTCTAGAAAAGTTGCAGATGATCAGAAGCTCGAGAAACAACAAAGGATGAATACAGGAGAAAAACAAGCACCCTATAAAATACTTCACCTATGTATTTTGGTTTATACACATGATACCTATTTTCTCTGTATGGCAAAAGCAACCAGTGTGGTGTAAGTATTAAACGGAGGTGCCTGCAACACTTGCGGTAATGGCTTGTTATGAAAAGATTTTCTTAATGTAGTTTCCATTACAGTGGGCATATTTTCAAGCACACAGTGCCATAATAATAATCTCCAGCATTTGCTTGTAGAACTATCTGTCCCTTCTCATGAGAGCTTTAAATACCAGGGCAGCAAAGTTACTCCCTGACCAAATGTATGTTCCGTGTGCATGGTGACACTGTGGGTTCAGGAAAGGATAGAGGTTAAGGATGGTATAAGGAATGTGTTGCCATCAGTGTTTTTAATGGTGATGGCGATACCTCTATTCAGTACTATTTTTAACACAGAAGAAAGATGACTGCAGTATTTTCAAAGGAGACCCCATGAAAGGGCATTACCCTTCAGCTGTGCGTCTCAGATTTTGGACAAAGTCCCAGGAGCCTTATACTATGTCGAGCAGAGTTTCTAACTGCTGGATGACGGTAAAGGGCAATCATTCAAAATAGTCAGTACAGTATTTATGAGTCCAATCTATGGACATCTATCAAATCTCAGAGCTTTTCAAAAACAGATGGGACAAAGCTTGTCTACTGTGGAAGATAAATGTTCTTAAACAGTTTTCAAAGTTAATTTCCATTCATGTTGTCCTTGTTTGGAATATATTTGGTAGAGGGTATAAAGTAATAATTCTTAGTTTACTGTGGTTAGTATCAACTTTCCAGATGATATACTGGTTCAGCTCTTTGACCTGTGCACAGTGATTTACAAAGAATTTACTATCTTTATAAGAAAAGCCTACATAATACTTCTCAAATGTTCTGTACATGTAAACTGTGATCTTAGATGTCAAGTATAACAGTCTTTCCAGTAGTAAAGGACTGGAAACATTTAAACTTTGCAGAACAAACATAAGCAACTAGCCATTTTGTTGAAGACCCAAATATGAGCCCTTACCTCGGTGCAAACATGCCAAAACAATCTGAAAGCAACAATTACTATAATTACTGTGGAATATAAAATGTACAGATCAGCATACAGAATTACATGGTATGGAATGAACAGCTAAGGACACATAATGGACCTGTTATAGATTTCATGCTTGAGTCCTATTTAATGTCCATCTCAGAACAATCTTGTTTCATGTTATCCCAAACCCTCCAACACCGCTGTTGGGAATAAAAAAAATCCTGTCCTAGTGACAGTCTGAGTAACATCCTGACCCATTTTCAAGATTCTCAAAAGTGGGACACTTTTTAGCTCAAAATATGTAAGCAAAGTACACACCCCTACCATCCCCATTTTGCAGACCATAAAAAAAATGAGCAAAGGATGATGTATTAACTAAACAATCAATCAAATAAAACAAAACCCCCAAATTAAACAAATGGAGTTTGAAAGAATGTGAAAAAGTTTAGTTCAAAATAACAAAATTTTTATTGTTCAATATTACATTTTGAATATATTCAACCAAACAAAGGGATCAGGGATAGTTAGGAACAATGCTTATGGATACCATTATACCAACATGAACAAGCTGTCTTCACTGTGAGTGTTGCTTCAGAGTCAACGTCTAACTTGTAAGAAGTAAAAAGTAACAAAAAATGCATATAAATCTGTTCAATCAGCAAAGTGAATGGGATGTGAATGGGAACTAGGTAGCAGCATTGAATTTAGTCAACCAACATCTACTCCTTTAGTAAATCAAACCAATTGTGTATATTAATATATGTGGACTAAACATACAGAGAGCAGATTCAATATAATTAATGGCCTACTTTAAGCTGGTTTCATACAAGGATCTTAATGTCATTTATCCTAAAAGGAAGATACAGTCTGTAAAATGACATAAAAGATCACATTATACATTACATGACAGGCCTAGGGTTCTAAACCCAGACATTATTAAAATGATATACCAATCCCATGCCTGCTTTAAGTCTTGTATACTGAACTTAGAAATATGTTCTCTAATGTCATGTTATATTAAGCTCAGAATTATCCTGAAATAACATTACTTCAGTATAACACGCTTGTTACCTCAGCTGTACTGTTATTTTTGCATGTACCATACATATTATCTCACTGAGACATATTTACAACAGGGCTCTGTTTTTACTCTTAGTGTGGAACGCTAGCCTACGTGTATAGGATTGTCATGGTGTCCCAGGGACAGGGTTTCACCAAGTTTATGTGCTCAGAATCAAACTGACTTCCCTGAAACAATTTAAGTGGAGATAGGGTTTATTAACTATTTACTTTGTTACCTCTAAGGACACATGGAGATGTTTTATGACCTTACTTGTGCAGTGCACCAACCACTTCCACTAGGTCAAAAAATGGTTGCAAGCAAGCACCCTTATTGTTGTATTACTGTTAACAGGGCATTAAAACAATGGGTTTGTGGCCTCTTCTCTTCCTTCATATTATACAGCCAAAAAAATGAAACATAAGGTAAATTTGAAAAACAGCTTCATCTTTATGTGCAGTTGACATTGGGCTCCATTTTGTAAAGAAGGCTCATTTGGTAACACTAAATTATGATGCTTTTCTATTCTATTATTATTACAATAAAAATATCCAGATTGCAATTCACACAATTTTAGAACTCTCCTTGTTAAAATGCATCTAAAGCAATTTAGTGGGACATGGGTTAGAAACTCTTTTTGCTGGCTGAGGCATCACTGTTAGGAGTCATTGTCCCCATCAGCTCTGGTGACCATTGCTTTGGGGGTGAAAGAGATGGAAAAATAAAAAATTGAGTTGCCAGAATAATAGAAAAAAAAAACAAATGGGGAGAACTGTTTCAGAAACAACTAGCCCCTAGAGAGGGGTTCCCTTGCTTTGGAAATATCTCCTCTTACTCCCTTTTGTCTTCAGACAGAAGGTGCAAAACAAAACCCTCAAATTGCACACAGACTATTTAAAAGTAAAAAAAAACTTGGTTGTAGCCCTTGACAACTTTATCCAAACTTTAAGAAAGTTTGGGATCTAGAATTGCACATATGTGCCTTTTGACCAAGCACTATGATATTTAAATGAGCAAGACTACATATGAATAATCATTATTTTAGTAGACAAAATCTAAGATTTCAGCTCCATGTGGTAAATTATGTTGATGTTTTAGTTTAGAGAAAGTTCTGAAGTCTTGTAAAAACCGCAGAGATAGTTTCTACGTAAGATTTTTCTAGTTTTGGCAGTTACATTGCTATTGTCTACTGCTGACTCTCCAAATCTTGACAAAGTTGAGTTTAATACATGGATTTCTTTCTCCTGACTGCTGGCTTTTGCTGTGCTCGCACTGCCCTACTTGTCACGAGTGTTTACTTCTGTATTCACCATGTTCTAATGCTGTTTGGAAACTGCTCAGACTTGGATGGGAAATGAAACGCTTGTGAATCATCAACAGACACTTGTTTCTCCCTTTAAGGCTTTTTCAGTGCACTGTAGGCCGATTCATGGCCGCTGACTGCAAAGCTGGAATCAGGTTGCAAACCTTGCCCCTATAAATGCAGATGGAAAAAAAAGTAACCTGGGCAGAATAATGTCTTCATTCACATATGATTCTCAGATTTATGATGGGTTTCAACTTGCTCTGCAGACCCACAACAGTGTATATGATAGGTAAAAATATGTGGTTGCCCACATAATTAGAATGTGTTTTTTTTTTCTGTGCACGAAAAAAACTGTTTCAAGCGAATTCACATAAAACATTATTTTCACTTATTTCAACATGATAACATCTTTCGATCTGTTTACGTATTTTTTGGGCTGTATATATATTTATCAAAAAGTAAATAAAATGGCGAATAATTTCTATGTCTGGTTTTGTGAATATAATAGCATGAGTTTAGCATCATGTTCCTTAAATTCTTGTTTTAGTATAGCTGAAGACAAAATGCATATAAGGGAGCAGTATTACCTGCAAAATATTTGTATTTCTTTCCATCCAGGCCTAGGAATTACATGGCTCTGCCATACAACACACTCTTGTCTGGTAGGAAAGCAGATCTAATTTTTTTTCTGCTGAAGTTCAGTAACATTTGCAGATTTCCTCTACACCACCAGCCTGTGAAAGGAGAAGCAGCACACTGATGATCTCTCTGTCAGTTTGATCTTTTTTAATATAATGCCCCTTGTGATGCATAATCCTCCCACAGTCTGGGCCCTGATGTACAGGGAACTCGAGAGGCCGATACCAACTTACATTCGGTAGTTACCTTGCTTGTAATAAAACAAATCTACAAATTTACAGATGCTTTAAAATGCTGCATTAAATTGTGCATATTGAATCTGCCTGGAATTTAGCTTCAGGCTAAGAATTGCGAACAACACACTAGTAATAGTTACATCAGCTTTATCCTTTTTTTTGCATATACTGTACATGTTATATTAAGACCTCGCAGCATATTCTCTCGTTGAGACATGATAGCACTTGCCATTGACTTTCAGGTCTGCACAATGTAACTGAACACAAGCAATCAGCGTTTTCGCTGTAACAATGACATTTTAGATTTTGTCCTAGTCATGAATCTCCTCATTTTGCTCCTATTACAACTTGGATTTCTTTTGGCTGATAGCCACAAGATACGCATTTGCTCTATGCTGACTAGATAAGAGAGGAAAATGGCATAAATTAATCAATACAATTAACTATATTTAGCTTTTCAGAGATAGAGTTAAAAGGGTTTATCCCTAAAGGACTTTATCTCAGAAACACTGCGTCCTTCCTTATAGAATGAAATACCTTCTGCATGGCAGAACAATACAGAAATGTATTAAAACAAGTAGATCACCCAGCTGGGAAATGGTTATGGAGAGAATGTGCTGCCCATCCCGCTATGTTTAATAATATTATTTGAGTGAAATCTTGTTTTCCTGACTCATTCCACTCCACTGAGTATTTATTTAATTAGGAATCAAGCAATGGCTCTTGTTCCATAACTGTAACATATTGTGACAATATCACTCTATCAATGTAAAAATGATTTAGGAGTTACATTCTGTTGTTTTAAATCCTGTATTACACAATTAACATGATAAAATGAAGTAAATATTTTCCATAAATTAGGTAGTTGAACTAAGTGGAAAAGTCTTTAAATTAGTCAAACAGACCATCAATGCATAAAGCCTTCTTGTCATTTCCATCAAGGAACACATTACAATTATGTAACTATAGAACACAATGCCAAAATTTATATGTGTATACTTAGACAGTTCTTTAAATCAGTAAAGCATACAGCAACCATTGAAATATGTTTTAGGCCTTAGGGAAGCCCTGATAGTAATACCGTTTATGGCTCACAATGTATCAGCATGGTGGTCAATGGGAGGAATGCCTTTTACATTCCTGGATAGTGGGAAGAATGCTATCCTTTTGGAGGGTCAAAAAGAATATTGGTGTCAGTGGTACCTGATCTGAGAGGCACAAATTGGTCCTAGCTTAAGTATGTCCCAGCAACTTCTGAGGAAACCCTAGGGTTCCAGAGAACCCTGGTTAAGATACACTGGTATTACTGTCAGATTTACAAACGTTGGTTGTCCTAGTTTCTGTGGTGTTTGCTATGGACACGCCATAAGTTCTCCTGCTTTTCTAGTCTTGGCTCTAGGGTTGTAGAACATGTTAAATATATTCCTTTTTCAAAGAGACACTGTCACATTACTCACACAAAAGTGACGGTTTGTACATAAGTAGCCCCCACTTATACTTACCCAGCCACACTTCCTTCTGGAACCCTCACTAATGGAACAGGAATTCCATTATGGAACACATGATCTCCTCTATGTCAATGAGTCAGGGACTGAGGGCTAAATCATTAAGCCCCAACCGGCCATGATGAGGGCATGACGTCATCACTCTATCCACAGACACAATCCACTGCATAGACAGAAGAGGATGTTGCGGAGGAAGGGCTGTGCACGGGCATGGCTAAGTATATACAAGTATATGTATGATTGAGAATTGAAATATGTACCAACACTGTCACTCTTTAATGGTAACTTCAGCCCTCTGTGTTATGTTTTTACTTATGATATATACTTGTGCTGTACCCCAAAACTGCACATCAGGGTAGGAATATTGGACACAAATACATTTTAAAGTTGTTGTACATCATTTTTTTCATAAAACACCCAGGCAATCTATGGGACTGTGCAATGACAACTCCATGTTACATAGCCCTTAGTTCCCTATTATTATAATATATTTAATATTATGAAAGAAGTTTTACCCCTCTTTCTTTATTGGTGGTCTTTATATCTAGGTTTGCTTTTCTTTAAATATCATAGATTGCAATCTAAATGACATTTTAGAATGTAACCTGATTATAGCAACAAGGTGGTGATTAGAAAATGTGGTGGAAATTAGCTGTGTTTTCCTAAAGCATATTATAGGTATTGGAAAACTACTTTACAACACAAATCTTATTACACAGATTCACATTTTCCTTTTATCCAATATACATGCTGGATATTGTATCTTCAAACAAAAGAGTATGTTCAGCCATACAAAGGAGAAAAAGATAAGGGAAAGAATATCACAAAGGGACTTGTCTTATTTCCTGATAAAAGGTTATCACTGGCTATCCTATAATACTCCTCTTTGTTAAAGGAAATATAGATCTAACAAATCACTAAGGAATTTCTTCCAGGTAATAAAATTAGGTCATCAAACCACAACACAGATAGCTGGCACTAACAAAATATTATGCTTCATTTTTGAGTGCCACAGTAATTTTCAAATGTGAAAACATCAAATGCAAGTCTTTAAATGCTGTTGAGATGAATTATATTAGAATACATTTTTTTAATCTACATGATCCGACATATTTCAGATAATATTACTACACTGGGAGCATATTTTCTATACTATTGAAGCAGTAAGGAAAAATCAATTAATCTCATTGACTTGCTCAAGAAGGTTTAAAGTATATTTTATGTTCAGGAACGGGTGATCTCTTTGTAGTGGATGAATGTTTTGAACAGTGCAGCCACCTTTATTTCAGGTAGACTCTGAGAAAAACAGTTTTGTTTTGGTAAATGGCCATACGAATCCTTTGAAAATCATAAAAGCCACCTTGAAGTTATATTTTTGTATTGATAGGCAGGCATTTCTCTTTCAGTTACCAAGTTGTAGATATAAATACTTTCTTTTGCTTTGTATTTTAATATGTTTTTCATAATTTATAATTTTAATACCTGCCTGACATTTTAATAGAATCATACTTTTGCTTAAAAAACCCAGCCTTCTCTAATTCTATTTATGATATAAACACATATTGAGTGGTATTCAGTATATTTAAATAATGCTTTGGTAGGATGAGGATTTCTATTACTTGCTGTCTATGTCACCTTACTGTACACTACATGTTTTGTATTATCATTACCCATGGGGTAGAATTTTTTTTATATCAATTGGTAATTTGTTTACCTACTTTATATTTAGGGTTCTTACTGTATTTTATAGAATGCTAACACAAATAAATGCATAAACACATGTGAAGGATTACTAGTATTCTACCTGTCTGTATCAGTGCCTATTTTGCCTTATACACCCCACCAATATCTCTGGAGGTCCATGATCGTTGCCAATTTTTCAGGATTACTATTTGATATGCAGGTAGGGGGTGGCAGGACCACTTTTCCTCTGTTCCTACTACACTATTCAAGGTATCTACACGGCTTGTAAACATCTCTTTCCAAATGCAGACATAAACCACATCACGAGTCACAAATATTTATTTGGTTTCTAAAACCAGAGTGCTAGGGGTCTTCTAACATGTAACATTGATTTTCCTTCTTTTTTTTTTTTTTTTTTTTGTATAGCAGCATAAATTTGAACTTCACACAGCCTTACATACTTCCTCAACCTAAGAAGGTATTTTTATATTGTGATCTTCTTCCTGGTTTCACAGACAACAGTGGATCACCCAAAAATAACCAGGGGAAAACCTGGCACTCATACAGGACTCCATCTGTGCTTGACTGAGCTTTTCACTTGGAAAGCCTATACGCTGTTGTTCAGAAAACTTTCCAGTTTTCCCAATATCTACAGCAGCTCTCCGCATGAAATATGAGGGCTTCTCAAAGACATAGTTGGAATCTTCACATACATATTGGTTATTATAATGTACAGTTAATAAACCGTTGAAGTTCAGGTTCACACCAGGCTTCTAACCCGAGACTATCATTCTGTTTGTAAATGCCTCAGGCACAGCCCTGCTGAGAAAACACCCAAGAGCTGAAATCAGCAATCTGCACAGAGTATCAATGTGCAGTATAAAATGATATATGTGCCTTGTTCACTTCATGTGATGATCATGTGTTCATTATCGTCTAAAATCAGAAAGGCATGATCGCCCTCTCTTTTTACAATTAACCAAGACTATCACATGTATCTGTTATAAAAGAAAAAATATAAATCCCAAATAACACGTGGATAGGTTAATTGGCTTCCCCCTAACAAAATTGACCTTAGACTGTGTTGACGTGACATATGTCTGAGGTAGGGACATTTGATTGTGAGCTCCTTTGAGGGACAGTTAGTGACATGACAATGGATTTAGTAAAGCACTGCTTAATATGTTGGCGCTATATAAATATTGTGTAATGATAATGATTTATATATTCAAAATTAGCAATATGCATTACACTACACACACATGCTAGATGATTGTCATTCAAGACAAATGGTGCAAATCTAGTTTGTGGACAGCAGTCCTTGGATTTAGCAATTCTTCAAGTGGGGAGGTTGGGACAGATCCGACTGTTCGGGGAAGACCGCTGTCATAGCAGAGGACACAGGGGGTGCCTCCAGCTCTTCTTCCCTCCTCCCCATTCCATGAAACTGAACAGTGCTGTGTGTACAGTTTTTCTTCATTCTATTGTCACTGGGAACAATCACAAAAGATTTTTCCCCACAGAAATCTAGCAAGTGTATGTAGCTATACACATAGCTCTAAATACTAATAATTCAAAGACGTCAGAACTAATCTACAATGCAAAGATATATGTTCAAAATCAAAACATTGAATAGTTTGTTGGAATTGGTAACAAGGATCTTAATTATTACTGGAAAATATTTGCTATGCCAGTTCTTCTCATGTAAGAATGCCCTGGAAAATGCATGTGTTTAGCCTTCATTTTAATAAGTAGTTGAGGTTTATACAGTGTTTTTGAACAACCCTAGATTATCTGAAAGGAAAACGTTACAGTAACAGAGAAGTGAGCTCATTAGTGTCCTTCTCCTTTCATTGTCCAGTCCCAAGGTGGAGAGAATACCTGTCACAGTGAGGAAACATTGAAGCATAGGGTTTCCTCCTAGGATTTTTACCTACAGGATATCTACCTATATTTTGGGAATTTTTTAATTCTTCATTTTAGGAGGTATAAAAAAAAAGACATCTATCTGTCTTGGTGTGCAACTTGTATAAAGCCAACCCATATATTCAGACCCATGCTATATTAAAAAACCCGTAGATCATATGCTAAAAAAAGAAAAGGGGTGATGTATTCTTTTATTCTTCTAGTCACAGGTGGGATAGAGGATATAGTTTACTTAGCAGCTAATGTACATCGTCAGTGAACTTGCAGCCTTCCAGCTCACACACTGAAATGTAAATCTTATCACCCTTGCTCAACAGCTGTAGCTTTGCTAGTTGATAATCCCTATTTAAGTACTGGAGGTTCAAATTCCCGCAGAACCTATGACCTCAATATATTTAAACTGTCCAAAATATATATAATTGTGCTGGGATTACTAGCTCTCAGCAGAGCATGATGTATGTTTTGAATGAGTGCAGGTCGCTTCAGTACCCAAAAGGGTTTGTCTTCTGGGTAGACAGAGCTCAGCTAAAACAAATGAAGCAAAATAATCCCTGTCTGAAATGTGTTTCATGGATATGAGTATGAGGTAGCATTTAGCAATTATAACAGGGTTGGTGTAGCAACTGTTAATGATTATTATCTTGTGGTTTCCTGTCAGAGATGACTGCTACTCTCTAATGCTACCTATGATGTTGGGAATTGTAAGCTAAAAGGCACTGTGAAATGTTTTATGTTTCAATATAAAGTTGTTATTCTGCAATGCAATGATCCACAGCAAGCATTGTTTTCAGTACTTTGTCCTTGCTTTTTATACTATTTCAATAAATCCAATGCCATTAAAGAGTTCCAGCTTAAACTAGAAGCCGGATATTGTATTAAAATGAGGAGCTATTGAAATCAAAAAATATGGCCAATTAGTATTTATGCCTATTTTGCAGTGGCAGAGCGTTTTTTTTTATGTTCCAGTACCTGACAGCAAAATGTGTCTTTGACCATTGTGCCCACAACAACAATATGTTGAGTGAAAGTACTGGAAGTAGAATAGTCAAAACTTTTATTAAATAATGGGAACTTTCTGTGTGGTTCAACTGACTTATTGAAGAAGGGGGATTATTAGACAATTTAAATCCCAGTGTGCAAAGTCATGGGAACATTTAATTATTGTTATTTATTAATATGAATTAGGTTATTTCATGTCTCTTAGATTGTAAGCTCTTCTGGGCAGGGTCCTCTTCCCCTGTGTCACTGTCTGTGTCTATCTGTCATTTGCAACCCCTGTTAAATAATAATATTATTGTTGTTGTTTTTATTATTATTATTATTATTATTATTAATAATAATAATAATAATAATAATAATAAATGGTAAATGTTAAAGTGTTTATCAAGTCAAACACTGTTTTTTTTGGTAAAGATTCAACCTTTTGTAGGGTTTGCACTGAGATACTTCCTGTCTGGTCATAGTCCTGTCCAGTACCCACTGGACTTGTTCACCCCATCTATTGCAGCAGCTGAGCTTTGTTTACCCTGGGATGCAACAAGCCCAACACACACAATTAAAGGACACATTCAGAACTCCTTCCAGTCATCCTATAAAAAAACTGGCTAAATATAAAAGTTCTACTTTATAAAGCAATCTTATTTATTTTTACTTTATTTTTTTATGTTTGGAGTACATTATTTAGTGCAGTATTTTGCTAAACTAACTAATCCATACATGTTGACTAGAAAGTTATAAAGGGTAACACCATGTTGCACCCATTTATTTTTATTACTTTGCCTAATTCCAAAAATATTTGAGGTGTATGTACTACAAATATAGTGTCCTTTCTGCAGTATGAGATGACAGTGAGCATGACCTATTTTTACTTCTATTTGAATGAATAAAACTCACTCTCTATGCTCCTAGGCTCCTCCATGGAGGCGTACATCATAATGAATTAGATGCAGCACTTATCAGTATATTCATTCACCTTCAACTGGCCTTTTATGCAAGTGTGACACTATAAAATAGTTGGCTTACACAATTTATGTCTAAATTTGGAGCTCTGTGGAAAATGTAAAAAGATGTCAAATATTTGAACAAAAGTTACCGTGAGGAAAACAGTTTGGTTAAGTAGACAAGTATGAATGGCTTACAATAGTCATCATTCATGGAGGGGCAGACGCTGTACCGTGCACCATAAGCCCATGGCAATGAATGGAGCCACTGTTTATGCAGCAGGCAGCATGATGAAACAGATGTGTCCTATACAGTGGCTCTTGTTCAATCACCTTATCTTCAGAATAGGTCCATCTTACTGCAAGCGGCAGTATTCTAAATCATAACGCTACGTTAATTAATTTTTCCAACTTTATCACATATCCAGCATGTTTGGATAGACATATCATTGCAATAAATTAACGTTGTAGGCACCATAATAATTCATACAATTAAATTCCACTAATTACTAGCAATACCATTAGTATATTTTCCTAAATGTTCCACGCTATTAGATGAATGGTATACTAAGCTAGAAATTCAAAATAGTTTAATACCTGAGCAGTGTGTGGGTAACATGGTTATAAATTATACATTCTGAAACACTACTTGACAACATGTGACATTAAAAAATGTCAAGTCTCATTTTTTGTCCATAGTTGCAATATTTCCAGCACTGCTGCTATTATTATTCATATTAAACAATATTAATAAACATTATTTATATAGCACCACCATATTAAGCAGCGCTGTACATTAAATAGGGGTTGCAAATGACACACAGATACAGATAGTGACACAGGAGGAGGAGAAGACCCTGTCCCGAAGAGCTCACAATCTAAAAGGGCCATATTCTTCATACAAAATGCCATAAGCACTTTCCAGTGCGTGTGTATGCCTTATTGAAAAAAGGTTCCATATTGTTCATTTGTGACCTAGATTGATTTCTGTTGTGTTTTAGGGATCTTTCGGGCTGTATTGGTCATGTAAACTGCAATATTCAGATTTCATTGCTTCACTAAGCCAATATATTATTGGTTATTTTTTAGCACCTCATCATTGCTTTTTGCGCTGGCCTATTGAATACAACAGAATATGGATCATTACTTATTTCCATAGTAACAATTATTTAACATTACAGAGTCTGAGGTTACTCTATTGTGCGATGGAATACTACATATGCTTTCAAGAGAGATTCTTATTATATCATTAGTAAACCAAATATACATTTGACTTTAATGTGTCCCATGATATTGTCCTTTTTAATGATAGACATATACTTATGTGTTGGGTTATCCAGCAAAGGTTTAGTATGTATGTATGTAATTTTGCAAATCTAAAAACATTACCAATAAAAATATACTCTGATTATGGGCCTGATTTATTAAATAGAGAGAATATACTTTCATCAGTGAAGCTGGGTGATCCAACAAACCTGGAATGGATTTCCTAAAAGTAGCTATTTGTTTTCAATCCTGGATCAGATCCAGTCCTGGTTTGCTTTATCACCCAGTTTCACTAATTAATGTGTATCCTCTCCAGTCTTGGAGTGCTTTGGAGAGTCCAGAAGTGGACAGTGTCTTTGGGTGTTTAATCACACCAATTTATAATCAAAAGAATTACATATAGGTGGGCAAGTTTAGCTTGAGGATGACCCAGTATAATAAATAACTGGTCCACATATCATCTCCTTTTACCTTACGTGATCCATGAACTTCAGCTAGTATTGCCTTGGGATAATGGAAGTTATAGACAAGCAGGATTGTCATTACAGTGTTATCACTTTTACATTGAATTTTCCATTAGCTTTACAGTAAGGTGAAGGTGAAGTCTTTATTCTGATCTCACTGACACTGGTAAAGGTAATGTATCAGTTTATTGTGCATGTCACTGCAGTGTAATTGGTGCAGTATTGGACAGCGTGCAGAGTTGTAATGGCTGTATTGATCTCAGATATAACTCTGTGAGTGGCGTTGCCTTTGTGGAAGAAAAATCCAGCAATATATATGTTGTCCTACTGAAGCTCTAAAAAATATGTACGTGGTCTATGGACCAGTTATTGTTTTTTCCAATTACTAGGGCTTTTTCAATTACTAGGATGCTGGTTGAATATACCACAATTGGAAATTGCCATTTCCACTGAGCACCTGAGTGGCTCATGTTAATGACTGCACACCTAAATTGTTTGCCCAGTCACAAGTATGTAACGGGTGAAAGATGATGCTTAAAAAAAATAACATTGAGGTGAGAAGGTTATTTGTAATTAGCTAGGGCTAAATATTGTAGATTTGGAAACACTCTATAACATATATATATGCCATATATCTGAAAATGCATGGACTTTGATTACTGCTTTTTTATTAAGTATGTGTTTAGAACAAGCAGGTTTTATTAAATGTTCTTCTTTTGTTAGGCTTTCCTACCCTGATTAATCTTTGATTGGTGTTAGTTAATGAGGTAGACCACTTTTACTAAAATTAAAACATAATTTTTTCACCTTTCTATTTGTCCTAAATGTCCACAACATTTAACAGACAGAAAACGTATGGAGTGTTCACTTAGTTTAGTAAACATAATAAAGCTGTGTTCACTTTGAATGCACAATCATGTGCTAGAAGAAAGTCAATAATGAACATTTTTTATTCTTTTAAGAAATCGATCCCTCAAACATGTAAAAATAGCAAGACAAGAGTTTAAATTACCTAATATAATATTTTCCAGTTTTTATAAAATGACAGCTGGAATTCAGCTAGTTGCTAATAGGCAGAAACTTCACATTTCTTTACCCCTCTTTTGTAACCAAAAGGCTCCCTACTACAAGCATTAAATAAATTGCTTTTGCCAGATAAGCTATTTTTGAAAAATATTTCTTATTAAGCAGCACCTCTTGAAAAGTAATTATGTATAATGCCGTTTAGCACTTTCAAACATTTTCTTTCCCTCGTAATAACAATGAGAGAGATCTTAGCTATATTTGGCTAGGGCTGAGCAAGTGTTGGGCTCTCTTATCCAATCTATCCAGCAGCCCTGTTGTAGGTATAATTCTGTAGAATTCTCCGATATGCCACTAAAGCTGCATGCCAGGAGATCTGGGAGGAATGTGTACACACAGTCTGCTCAACAGATTGTAAAATGTCATCCTGGGGAGAATTATACCTTGTGTTTTGGGTTATTAGACTAGTTAGCCAATATTAATAGAAGCGTAAGCATTGTGAAAAGCTGTGTACAGAAAAAGATGCAAACAAAATGCAGACACTTTTACTTTTCTTAAAAAACGATGAATGCTGCAAATGTCAGAATCCAGAAGTTATTTTATTGCAGAACACCTAAGCAGTTTTGAAGTGAATTTTGACATTTGCCTCTATGGCATCACCAACTCTTAAAGAGGACCCTAACAACAAACAGACTGCCTGCTTTATAAATAAATTCTATTATCCCCTGCATAGCAGTTACATACAGTTTACATACTCACATGAGAGTTAATGCAAATATGTTAGAAGGGTGATTGACCAAAATTTTGTAGTATTAATTCTACACAGCAATATTCTATGCAAAAATGGAAGCCAATAGATACTAGACAGCCCCATTTTGCTTTAGTCAGTTACTGACCCTGAACATAAGGAAGATTTGACACTTTTCAAACACTTATTACATCATACTTGATCCATGGTGTCCTTAAAGTACTGAAGCCAGAAAAAGCTAGGCAAGTTAAAGTTTCTTTAAAGCCTAACTCCAAGGAAATAACAAATGAACTTTTGCAGTGGGATGTCTCTTCACTGCTGTCCTGCATTTTGAGGCTGCAGAAAGCATCGGGGGTAAAAGGGTCCCATCCTTACATTTTGCCAGTCCTGCTGTGCCGAAAATTCTTGAAAACCAATACAAGGGTAGATTTTGGTATGTATATTAGCCATTTTTCAGATGCGTTTTGAAGCATACATATCAGATCCAACAATCATCTGTTTTTTTTATTTGCATGAAGATCACCTTATGTCCTTTCCTTTTCAGTTGCAGAATTGTAAAAAAGCTGGAAAGCAAGAAGGGTGGAGTAGAACAATGTTGTTCTATTTGAAAAAATATATCAGTTTACATACACAACCTGCCTTAAGCAAAGGCTAGAAGAATATCAGGGGAGAGAACAAATTGTAGCAGTGAATTAGCAGCAAATACATATGTTTCTACACAGAGAACAATAGTCCTCTGTTCAATGCTACACTGGCTTCCTTTTTTCACAAAAGTGTGAGGTAGAAAAGACCTAGCCTTACCAACATGTATACTGATTTAGGAACAGATAATCAGTGTGTTGTACCAAACCAACCAAATGAAAATGATTATAAGCAACAGTCTGTGGGAAAATAAGTATCATTTGCACCTGTGGTTAATTTCTGATGTAATTTTATTGCTTTTATCCAAAGTGCTTAATCATCAAATGCTTACCACACCCTGATCCCATAATTATACTGAGAACACAAGTTTACTAAATAGGGAAATGTTTTTAAAGTTATTTTATATCATTACTTATAGGAAAAAATAAAAAGGCATTACATTTATACCACCCTGTTTCCCCCATTACACGTATATTATATATATTATATTTTAGATTGTAAGCTCTTTGGGGCAGGGTCCTCTCCTTCTCCTGTGTCACTGTCTGTATTCATCTGTCATTTGCAACCCCTAGTTCATGTACAACGCTGCGTAATATGTTGGCGCTATAAAAAATCCTGTTTATTATTATGAATAATAATAATATATAGCAGAAACACATACATACACATACCCAGCGGCCTACAACTAAATCTTTTACTGAAATGTATAAAGCCTTAAAAGATGCAGGATCCTATGGTGTTATTTATGTAATATATTAGTTCGGCCTTTGTTAAGTAGTTATGGAGAGCCGAGCCATACATTGCCAGACTAACAGAAGGTGAGCCATGTGCTCATTTTCAAAAGGCATTGCTACTCAACAGGGACCGTTCCATTGTTAAAATGCAGCACACAAGCAGAGAATTACAATATTTGATCAAATACTTTCTTCATAGTTAAACACTATTTTATAGTATAGTAAATATATAGTAAATACATATTGTTTAAAAAGTGATAAATCAACTAGATAAAATAAAATAAAATAAAATACATAATTGGGATACCAAAATCCAATGCCCTGGCCAAGTTGATCAACAATACAGAGACCCATTTGTTTTAATTTTTTGTCATTTTGATCACATATAGACAAGTAAGCTGTGTGTATAGAGAAAGGCTTCTTCAGTTACTTTGATTACATGAAATTGTGAACATCCAGAAAAGAACCTGCTTGTCAGATCTTCTATATTCTGTTCTCATGCAGTCCTTTCCATCTGTTCCTGCAAAATTTCTTGTGTATGGACACATGTGGTTAGGATTAGGCCATATGAGTTTGTCTTGTTTGAGGCAAACCTGTCTAAAGTATTTGCTCAGCTCAACAAAGTACAATGTAAGTAAAGCATGACGGCTTATATGTTTCTTTTAATTTTGCATAAAAAGTGTTTACTTAAAACATAAAAATATTAATTTTATTTTATTTTTGGTTGATTACCTTCTTGCTGGTATTTGTTACAATTCAGCGTGAAAAACTGGAATTAAATCCCTCTCACTATTTACTGGCTCTATTTGTATGTTATTGATTACATTTAAACCCTTATGGTTAAGCCAACACTAAATTATAAAACATCTGGATACACTTGAGCTGCTGGCAAGTCATCACTCGTGTAACAAATGCATTCACATTGCCTCGCTTTGCTGGGATGTTTTTAATAAATCTAATCTTTGCATTTGTTTTTTGCCTTGTGCATAAAATTATATTTGACTGATTGTGGCACAGATAGAATTATATTCATGTTACTGCTGTGTGTGGTCATAATTTGCCAACATTTCCTGTAAATTGCGTTAGTATTAACTCACATATATTTACCAGTGAATGCCATTTCATTTGTTTCCTGTGTGCTGTAAGCTGCTTTGTTTTTCTTTCTGTTACTGGTAAACTGAGTACAATACCTACTCATATATAAGACATCAGAGCAGAGATCAGTGGTCACCAACCTTTTGGACCTCACGGACCACGACGTGATGTGCAGGGAGCCGTGTGTCACTGAAAGAGGAAGAAGCTTCCCCCAGAGTGACGTCATGATGCCAGAACCCACCCACTCCCCCATCTCAGGCTAAGTACTGCTTGCTAAAAATCCTGGGGGGACAGTAGCACAGGGCTGTGGACACAACAAAAGTTGTGTCCATACAGCAGACATGATCAGCGGGGTCAGAAAAAGGCCCCCGATGGGGGGCGCACCGGCCAGAGCTGTGGACCACCAAGTTGGCGACCGCTGGCATAGATAACAAAATGATCTGAATAAACTAAAACTTTACAATAATACATTAGCAGAAAGACAATCAGAAAGCTGATATCTAAGCATCTAAAAATTTCCCACCCCTAACTTCCCCTTCCTGCTAACCTACCCCCAAAGGGTTTATTACTTAGTTTATGTAGAAACAAAAACTCCCACAATCCTACCAACCTGGGTTCTTGCCAGATTCTGTTCAGGGGAATGCTGTTCTACCCCTGCAGAGGTGGTGGTGCTATCTAATCCTTGTCCATCCTCTCTTGCTGCTATATTAAACATCTTCTATATAATATACAGCTATTGTGTATCTGACACTGATACAGCCCATATTCTGTTCCACCACTCATTAGTACTTCTCTAGGTTAAATGATTCCCTCCATCACTGACATCCTGGTGGTGGATCATCACACCGGTGAAGACTTTCAAAGATAATTACCACATAACATATTTGTGAACATTTGTAGAATTCTGATGGCTCTGAATAATTATCTGCTGTCAACATTGTGTTGTATACTCAGAAAAAAGGTTGAAAATTTATAGCTGACATGATTATGAATTGTATATGTGACACTGTAAATTAAAGTTTGGGTTTTACTCAGAAATGGGGAGGAAGCATCAAATGGGCACTATACAATGTTTCATAACAGCTCAACATATAAAGAGCAATTAATTTTGGAATGATGACGATTTGGCACTTTTTTACTGTATGTATAATTTATGTTTGACATTTTTTCCTGTATTTATAACATAATTTTGCTATTTTGTTACGGAAAAAGTATATTATTCAGTGCTGCTATCGCCTCATCTAATTATTTTTAATGTTATGAATCTCTTTCTCAGGAATCCTTCTCATGTGTAATGTTTACTGTGAAAAAGCATTAACTCGCTATTTGCTATTTTTCATATGAAGCTTTACAGAGTCTATTGTCATATAATTTACTGTCTCTAAGAGAATCTCACAACCTACCAATGTGCCTACCAATGTCATAGACTACATAACATAGTGTAAGCCCAATTTTCTGTGAAAGCCAGCTAACCTGGCTTCGGGAGACATTGTCTGCGGCTCTGGCCGGTGTGCTGGGGGATGCGGGCGGAACCGGGGGTTGGGGACATCTCTTTCCATTCAACTCCATTCAAAACCAATAAGCATTGATCTGGTATACATTAAATACTTTTTGATTTAGAGGAAGTATTTATTTTGTTACTAAGTTCTAAAGTTAGTTAACTACATTCCGAGAGGCAACACAGGAGAAGATGAGCTTGTTTTCAAATGTAACAAATGCATATGAAACAGCCAAAGGAAATGTACAGGAAAGTAAATGATACAGGTGTTTTACTGTAGATATGTGCATTAACCCCAAAAAGCCGAATCAGTAACACAAACAATTCTCAGTGAAGAAATGTAATATGAAACTTGAGAGGCAATATACAGCAGGAAGAATTTGATTTTCAGTCCCCAAACTTTTGTTAAAGATGATCTCCTTAACAGTTGTTTACTTTAGAAAACCCTTTTATGTCCTGCTTGCGACTTTACTCCAATACACCAAGACCCAGAAGAGAGAAAATTGTTCTTGACAGCTCTCAGGTTATTGCTTGTCAACACAATAATAAGTTACAATATGCCTATGGTTTAAGTTTTTTTTTTTTTTAATTCTAATGTTTAATCTACCTATATTTTGTCTTCCCTGGTTTATCTCTTTATCAACATGCCAGAAAAGTCTGGTGACATCATCTTGAGGTCTTTGTACTTCTGCATGCAATACAGGCAGATCATAGCTACATAACCTCCCAACTTTGGAGTAAGGGGGGCACCTTAGGACATAAAAGATATGGGTGTTGCAAACTCAGCGTAAAAATGTGGTGTGGCTTAAATGATCATGGTTAAATAGAGTTTTTGACTTCATATTGCATATACCAGTGGTTGCCAACCTTTCCGACCTCTAAATACAACCAAACTTGGACCCCACATGAGCAGGGAGCTTTGTGTCACTAAAAAGTGAAGAAGCTTCCTTGTACCACACAATATTGTCTTTAATTATAACTGGTATTTTGAATGTGCTATGACATACACTCTTACATACATAAACTTAAAGGATCAAAGAAAAAATAGGATAATAAACACAGAGAGTTCACATGTGACTTTTTTTGCACAATGCCAAAATTGGCACAACAATTTTTTAAATTAAAGAGGTTGTATTACATATGTATTATTTGTACACAGTCATGTGATGGTCTTTAGAGGTCATGTCCAAGATCTGTAGAGTATCCTGCCTGGGGAGATCCTTCTCCATACACCATGTAGTGAATGTACATGTCAAGTGAAATAGTTCTTATCCATTAGTTTTGAAATTAACAGTGACAATATAGTGGTTCTATCACTGTGTAGGTGATTGCATCTGAGTTTTGCTAAGTCATCCCACTTACTCTCAAAGATAATGCTGTTTGCAGACAGGGCGTTAACATTTGCCAAGGATGTAGACTAATGATAACTGATCAACAGCTCCTGAAATATGTATTAATAAAACAGATGATTTTAAAAGATCCCCCTCTCTCTCTCTCTCTCTCTCTATATATATATATATATGTATATATATAAATATTTATACAATTTGTGTAATTTGCCTGTTTATATTTATTTATGCATCTTTCTATTGCGATAAACAAAGAATAGTGAAGACATGACAACAGAAATATTTTAAACCTAAACCAGTTTCAATATGCAACATTTATTTTACACTGTATTTTTCCACTTTAATCAACACTTTAAGTCCACTTTAATCAGTACTCAGATCCAGTGTTGCTTTTTTCTAGTGTTAGGTATTCCACAGATCACAAAATATTATCAAGCTGCCTGATCTGCACAGATAGCATTATTGTATGGTACAAATAGCATTGTGGACATCTGTTTTGGGGAGCATTTTTCTGTGATTCTCTCAAAAATGCAGGAACATTTTTCTGATCTTGATAGCAGACTTTTTCTTTATGTGTGAAATAATGTTAGGTATTGGAGAATTGTTATCAATATAACTGCTTCTTCTGTCATATTTAGGTAACCCAATTTCACATTGTGTGAATAACCCTTAAAGATACATCAGGTGGAGACAAGGGAATCGTGTTTAAATGTATGACCTAATTTACTTAGCATTCAACCATTTCAATACTTAAGAAGCAGCACAGCCTTACATCCTCAGAAAATGTGCTATCTCTATAAATAAATAAAGACCTTCCTCATTACTGCTCACATTGACCCATTCAAACATCCACGTGACCAGGACCCTCATGCTCCAGGTCTGACCAGATCTAAATATTCTTTACTAGTGTCATCTAGCTGCACAATTTCTGCTGTGTATATCTCAAATTGTTAAAAAAAGATTATTATTAATTTTCTGTAAACCTACATTCCTTTCCACACTGTTATTGAATGTTAATACAGCCAAATCCAATTCTAAACAACCGATACAAAGGTATTTGTTTAATCAAAACTTTGTTCAGTGTATGTACTCTCTATTTGCTCTGCTGTTTCCATGGATGTCCAAGATGAAAAACTTGAATTAGCTGGTAGAACTGCAGTTGGGTTTCTGCTTAGGATGCTTTGCTGTAGGTATACATTGTCCCAAACCCTATGGATCAGTGGTCGCCAACCTTTCTGACAGTGGGGCCCCGCAACACAGCAGAAAATTTTGCCATGACGGTATATGTACAGGTTACACTATTGTGCAACCTCCAGCAGCTCCTTCTCCTGCCAGCACATCAGGTGGGAACAGCAGAGCAGTGTGCATGCCCCATATACACTGCTCCACTTCTCCCAGCAGCTCCCCTGGTGCCACCGGCGCCTCCGCCTACCATCACTCATGGCCCTCAACCCATCAGCCAGGTACCAGCACCGGTCCAGGGGTTGGGGACCACTGCTATAGATGAATCTTGTTTTTTGCCTTTTTTTTCTAATCCTTCTCTGACATTTTTCCTTTATTTATCACTTTCTGACCCGGGCTATAATTAATACCATAGAAGAGTTTTTTGTATTTCGTTAAGACGCAGTTGCAATAAGTCATTGTTTTTGGTATATCGATAATAGAAAACTAGATGTATTCTATAATGATCCTCAAAGGGTGCCAACTTACAAATAATATTACTCAATTGCATACAAGACTAAGCTTGATTAGGTGACTAAGCCTAATTTATGGAAAACATTGGGTACAGGATAGCCCAGTTAAGTCCTGTATTCTATTGAAAATTCTTTGATATATTGGTATTCAACCTTATTATTATTTCTTACTATTGCTACACTAGTATGTATATTATATCTTTTGGTATTATATCGTTTCATTTTGATAATTTGTTTTACTAACCTAATAAAACAAGCAATTTAAAGTAAAAATACAATTCCTTATTGTAAGAAAAACACTTACATTACATTTTTGTGTACAATAAGGAGGCTAATAATTGTCCTAATTGCAACCAGTGAAGAATAGAATAATCTTTTCTTAGTTATCTGCTTCAGTTTATAGATTATCTACAAAAGTACCCAGAATGTTTTGAGGGTTTCTTATCTTGCATATTATTTCCATGGCTTATAAAAAAAAAAGCTACACGTAACCTGTCTGCAGAGACAAAACAGGCCATTTTTCTGTAATTATCAGTTTTTGGTCATGTTCGTGCATTGAGGTGATCACATACTTCTAATATCTTTATTCAAAGGTGTTTGACATTACATATGTACATGAATGATCATGTTTGTTTTAGAGAGTTGTGCCCGTATTAGGCCAAATACCCTAGTAATCCTTTTGCTATAAATAAGTCAGATTTGTAATGTATATGAGGGTGACTTGTCATTTTCAAATTCATAACACGTTTTTACAAAAAGGACTGTTGTGTCTTTTTGACTATTTTGTTCTGCATTGATGCCAATGAATGCATGTTAGGTTAACCATTGGCATGAACTATGCTACTAACTACCATGTGCCAACTGGGAGTCAATCAGAGTTCTCTTGTATGTTCTGAGAAAGTTTGCCTCAACTAGGTTTTTATAAGCACAGACAAGAGAGTATGCGGAAAGACAATAAAAGGATGTTGAGAGCCTATTAAATATGCACCTTCATAGTTCTATAACTAATGACAAACAAAAACAAAGCAATATGGCAGAAGGGCAAGCTACCTTGTGCGTGACATATTTCTTTTTTTTTTTTAATTTCTTTTGATCAGTATAAAATAAAGGTCCACTTTCAAAAGAGATGTTTCCCCTTGTCATCTGTAAAGGTTGGTATGTGCATTTTACAGTTTTGCTGTGCTGAAGATCTGTCAAACATTTTGTTCCATTTCATTGTTGCAGCTTGCCTTCACACACTTCTTTCTTTGTTTCTTTTTCATACAGAAATGACTAATCTTCCTGTTATTCTATTCTCTCAGTTTTTCCCTTAAGTTATTTTTTTCTTGTCAGCCTGCATCAATCTGCCAGCAACTTCCTGTGGAGTTTTCCTAAGTTTCCTTTGTATTACTTACATGCTACTAATTGGGAATGTCAATTTGCACACACACATGGCACAGTGCTGCTGCAACATAGGATATTCTCATGCATCAGACCCACCAGGTGACTAGACACAAAAATGTCACACATTAATATGTGTCCTATCCCAAATTGCACTTACTTTAGCAGAGATTTAGGTTCTGTAATTCAGATGCATCACAGTGGAGACTTTGGCAGGCAATTTCCTACCAGGCTGGTCTGTTCTGTGAACAATAAATAATAACCTAGTCCGTCCTTTTTAATGACAGTTATTAAAAGAAAAAAGCCAGAACCACAAAGGTGCAGCAGTTTCATCAAAAACGTAAGGAAGGGTATTCTAGACCCCCTGTACTGCATGTTCTTTACCAAGCTTTCCAGCTCTTGCTAATCTTTAGATAAGCATTTATGTTTGCATGTTTTTAGAGGAGAAGAAATAAAACCATTGTGTTAATAAAATATTTAGATGAAGGCTTGGCAGGCCTTGGCTTTGAGTGTTTTTCTTTTGCATTGTCTGGTTTGCATCAAATGGGTATGAGTGTACAGTTTAATAGCAAAAAAATTTATGACAGCTGTATGACAGCAATGTGCTCTGTGTTCATTGGCTTTAGAAGATTGCAGTTAAAACATATTTAAAAAAAATTGAGCAGAGCCTAGTCATGTGACCTGTCAAGGACCAGGACCAAATTTACATTTTTTACTCCCCTAGGCTAGCCTTTATTGTACCCCCTCCCCAGCAGGACACATACCAGCTGGGCAGAGCTCCTGTCATTGCATACACTGTTCAGCCAATCCAGCAAAGTGGACTCTTCAATTTTCATTATTTTCACACTATTTAAACACTACCTTTAGCTGACATGTAAGAGATGTAGTGTCTATATATATAGAAAGGAGTCAACCTTGATGGATTTGGTTTTAATCGTTCAGCCAATCCAGCAAGGGGCAACCAGAATTATGTGTGATTTATTAAAGCTTTCCAAGACTGGAAAAGATTATATCCTGGATTCAATCTGATCCAGGATTCAAGATATTTGCCAGCTAATAGTATATGACTTTTTTAGGTTTTCTGGATCACCCTTAATCTCTCATGATAGTCAATCCTCCCAGTCTTGGGGAGCTTTAAAAAATCAGGCCCAATGACAGATGAGCAGAGCTTCTGTTAGGTCCTTCTCTGGATCTTCTCAATCAGTAATGAGGTATACTGTCACAGAAATGAGATTTATGCATATTTATGATGCTTACATTCTAAACAAAATGTAATGATTAATGGAATGGGCTTGTGTTGGGGGACGATTGGGTAAATGGGCCTGCATCTTGGAGTTCTGCTTTAAGGTTCTGTAATGTTTTAAAAACAATTATTGTTATATTCCTTAAACATTGCAGATGCACCTGTGTCTGACACAAATCTCAAACATTTTGGATTATTTTATTTGCAAACATTTCATTATTTTATGTGAATCATTTTGGCAAAACTTCAAGATCTGTCACCACACTGTGAGCAATCTGCTGCAGGCCCTTTCATCTTTGTAGAGAAGTTGCCATCCTAAATCGTGCCTTTTTAGCTAACACTATTTTTATAATTGGATAATGGGGTGCCATATGTATCATATTACTGAAAAGAGAAACCAACTGTATTTTTACGTTTTGCACACAATAATGCAATGTTCAGCTGAACTGTAATGCTTGAAACAAGGACACTCTGTGTGGGCGTCAAAAACAAAGCTGCCTTCTCTACACTGCTTCTCCTTGTTTAAAGAAAAAAAACAAAAAGGAACACAAGGCAAGGGTGTGAAAATGAAAACATCAACTCATCTTGTAGATGTTTATTTTCCACATAGATATGTTTGGGATTTAACCAGTTCAGCGTTAAAGATATCACAGTGTCAACATATTATACTGCAGGAATAATGAGGTTTCAAGGTCAGTTACTATACCATCAAATGGCTATGGAAAAGATAGCCTTATAAAAATGTTAATTACCAACTTTTTTAACAATTGTGAATATAAATGACCTGAATATTTAGTTTTGCACATTTATTGGGGTTAGGATATAAGGTTTTACCTTATACCAGGAATTGATTTCATAGGAATAAGAACAGCTCAGTGACCCTGGTAATCACTTTGCAGTCATTAGGTTGTCTACCCTAAGCTGCCAAAAGTAGAAATCTGATGTAAAAGGGATTTGATCTGCCTTCTTCCTCATACTAGTTATATATTAATAGTGGAATAAAGAAATAATGCGATAGTATAACATCCTAACTTTAGTATCCAAAACTAGGTATACAACATTGGTGTTTTCTGAGTATCGTCTTTATTGGGTATATCTCTGATGATCCACATCAATGCAAGGACACTTGATTTGGATTATTTGGTATGGAACCTATATATATTTTTAAAATATTTATTAGTTGAAGAGATTCCAATCCTCTGGAGAAATTTAAATCCTGAAAATCCCTTTTTTATGGATTTAGTAGTCTTGTATACAAATTGGATAATTTAGATTAACCATCATTGTTAAGTAAATATGTTTCTTTCCAGAAACGCACAAGATAAGAGGAAATCCAAAGTTGTATTTAACAATGGGTTAAAACAAACTGTAGATTTACAGTCAGGCATTTATTGTGTCTATTCCAACCCAAGCCTCATGCCAACTTCTAGTAGAAAATAAACCAACTGAGCAGCATCCTGTACAACATGGCCGAAGCATCTGCTGTAGTTGGAAACTGTTCCATTAAACCAGTTACAGGAAAAGTGCTCTCAAATTATATGTTTAAGTCAATTGATTTATTTTTGGAGAAAATGCTAGTCTAAAAAACAAGCAATGCAAACCAGAATAAAACATTCCAGCTAAGTAATAAAAAGACAAATGCCCATGTAAAAAAAGTGTTCTATGGTGCCAAAAAAACAATGGTTATCTTTAAATATTGTGTAAGTGTATTATTCATGGGTGTAGATGTGGCACTGAGGAATCCTATGGTATAATAATGCTGCTTAGACAGAATCCCAGAATGTTCATTGCACCCAGAACTGTAACTTTGTATTATTAGTTAATCACTACTTGGCAGCCCAATTTTTTGATTCTCAACTTCACTAACCTTTTAAGAGCACATGGATTTTCCTTTCCGGATAGGGGTATTTTAAAGATGCAGAGACTGCAGGAGGAAGAGAAATTCTGGTTAAGAGATTTAGCTGCTTGAGAGGAAAAGAGATACTACCAAATAGATGAGTAAAGTGCAATTAAACCCACATTTGCAAACATAATGGGCCCATGAGTTATCAAAGCTGTCCAGGAGTGGAGAGGATAGACTATCATGGGAGAATTGGGAGGGTGATTCAGTCTTGGACACATTTATTTAATCAGGTCCAATGTATTGTAGTTTAACAATACTAAGATGTAGTGACTGTATTAGCTTCCTTTATATGCATTTTTTCACCTGGTAATCCTTTAAATATTACACTTCCAGTCTCTAAATGGATATGCTTTCTTCTTTACTGTATCTATGGAAGGAGCTGTGGTTGATGAGCTGATTGCTTATCATTGTAACATGATGAGATTATACATATATGAGAGATAACATAGGGAAGATAATATAAAATAACAAACAGATACCAGACAACATTAATTTTGGGTGTATAGGAAGTGGCTGGTACATTACATTTCTGGCAAGTATTTTCTGTAGTTTATTACATTTTTAAACTTGGAATTTTGTTTAGCTTTCATTTGAGTTTTTTTAGTTATTGAAATTTACAAGTACACCTTACTCTATGTAGTTTTTACACCCTGGCAGTGCTTAAGTGTCAGGCTGGTAGTAATTTGTTGTTCTAGAAATATTTAAGCTGGAGCCTTTGCCTAGGGATTAATAAAATCATGTTTGAAGTGAGCAAAGACCCGTTCCCTGTCACAACTACATTCAATACAGAATAACTTGTGTAGCAGTTATATACATTACATTTTTTTTACATTTGAATAAAAAGAAGCAGTCATACTACAACCCTGACCTTTATTGATAGCATTGCAGTACATGGTGCAAAGAGAACTGCAAGCGGAAGTTTTATAATCAAGTTGAACATCTTTTTCAGTTGGAGGAGGAAGTGGCTAACCATCCACAGTAAAACTACATGTTGTGAAAACTGGAGTTACATATCTAGCAGTGGTTTGTTAAATATCATTATACTTAGTTTCCAATGTTTGCTTCAAAGCTTAATTCAGTACATGATAAAACAGAGTCACAGCAATGCTCTAACAGCTGACTAATGGTGTTGTTATTGAATGATACCGTTATATGTGTATCACTTTCTAACAGTCAGCACTATAGAATGTCAATGGAAGTATTACTAGCATAAAATGAATCTTTATTGAATTCCTAACCTGACGTTAATAATTCAAGTTCCTTCCAATGATGCTACCCTACTGACAAAAAGCTAAATTACTTTTTTATTAATGCACATGTAGTCTCTATATTTATGCTGACTAGATCACTGCTCGGTTTTAACAAGTGACCTTTTCCTCTAAACCTATAATTCTCAAAGCAGAAGTGGTTTCTTCGATAATGGTAGCCACTGAGTAGGTATTTCTGGCCTTTTACAATGCTTTAAAAACTATATATATATATATATATATATATATACCAATATCTATATTTCATACTTTTTTCACTATCCAATATATATTTATGGATTATGGTTTATACAGGTTTAGTTTAAAATAGGTAATGTTGCTTATTCATATTTTGTGAAAATAAAATTGTTTTAGGCTAGCATACATATGTTTTCCAAGTGTGCACAGTAAATCTGGTTTATTGTCAAATATATACCATATATTTTGAAAACCAATTCACTGTACCAATGTTACAACATACACATACATAAAAGGCACAAACAATGTACAAAGGGTTATCCTTCATTATTCAACCAGTCTTTTACAGGCAAACATAACATTCTTTCATGGGTGAACATAACATTCTTAAATGTCATTTTGAATGTGCTTTAGCATCTAGTATACAGTACTTTATCTAGTATTTAGTATTATATATCTAGTATTGTTACTAGTATTATACATGCAGTATTAGTCCTTTATCAACTAGTATACAGGTTGGTATAATGGCTTGATTGTCAAATGTTCTTAGATAATGGTCTTTGGAAACATACAGTTCTGCTACATTTGCCCTAAAAGTGTTAATTTGCTGCTGAAAGAACATTGGATTTTGTTATGTTCCCTCAGCAGAGATGTTCACATTGAACTCAAGGAACTTTAGATTGGTGCCTTTGCACACCTCACCTATAATTCATAAATACATTTAAAAAAAATATGTGGGGAGCAAAAGTGCAAAAGGTTAAAGGGTGGTTGGGGGCAAATATGTGGAGGTTAAGAGTATTTTAGGGGACATTTTGGGTTTTGAAAACTAGTAGAGAGATACCCACCAACTGGATCAGGTGCTGAATAGTTGTTCTGGTGTCTTGGTGCACTTTTTTCACACATTAAGATCATTGCAATGAAGCGGCCCATTTAAATGAAGAGCCTAGCCACACAATAGCAACCATGCACCATTTTGGCAATGCAGTACATGCATAGTAGTATCTTCTAATTTGTTGTGGTGCTGAGTTGTTTCACCTTAGTGTGTTGGGATACTGCCGTAAAACAATATGTGGCCGTCCTTAAGAAAATGCAACAGTTAGTCTGGTATTGTACATATGACCTGCTTCAGCTGTGAAGACTGTCATTTTATTTAGGGTTTAATACAATTGCATTTCTGGATTGATAATTGGTGTGTTGCTTATTTATATATCAAAACATTATCACAAGACGACAGTAGTAGAGAACAGAATTTGATTTTTTTTTTTTTTTATGTTTGCAGTATATTTCTTGCCAGACCTGATGTTTTCCTAAAGTCACAAATATTAGATACTGTATTTTTCGGACCATAAGACGCACCTGACCATAGAAATGGTAGTGAAAGGCAATGTTATAACAAAAAACAGAGTAGTAGAAAGAAGCAGATTTTGGGTTGGGTAATTACTGGTGTACACATGTAATCCCAAAATATCTAGACATCACATACCTTATTATTAAACAGGCTAAAATTTATGCAAACACATATTTCTAGCTATACCTTGATGCTTCAGCCCCAAGACTAAAGAAAAATCTTTAAGAACAAACAAATGTTGGTAAAATAATGGTAACTCTATTTATATTTGTACTATTTCCTTTATTGTGCTGTAGATTAAAATGTGTCACAATCACAGTATTTTGATTCATAGACATAAGTGGAACTGAGACAGATGTTTGTGTTTTCCTTACTTTCTTTGCAACTGGGCACCTTGTGGTATAAGGTTAATAGACAGATGGTTACATTTGTCAGGCAGTCACTGGACAAACTAATATAGAAATAGGAGCCAATTAGACCAGTCAGTAATCAGTTCAGGAACAACACTCAGAATTTGCTTTGGCTTAAATATGTCCAATAAATGCTGGAGCGATGTAGATTCATTGTTTAATTACCTTCTGGAAATGTTCAGTCATGTGAATAGTAAACTGTTGGTGCTAAAAAGCCAATGGAAGCTTGAGATGTTAGCCAGTCCATTAGTATATTTTTGAGCCCAGTACCTAGAACAGCACTAGTTAATTTCTGGTTTTTCAGGGTCATTCATAAATATTGTATTTTATGCCTAGAACCAGAAGCTGGTAGTTCCTGACATATGGGTATCAAACCTTTACTTGACCTTTAGGCAACTCTTACACCCCCTTCATCCCCAAACAAACTCCATAGCCCTAAGTACTCTTTATTGGGGTGGGGTCCACTGGATCATTTAGTCCTCTGTCTTTTAACAATGACAAATAACTACATCTGTGTTGGGCAGAGGATGGTATTACCTATCACTGTTAAAACAGCTGATCAGAGCCTAAATTTTATGCAGATCCAGTAATTTGGCCTGATTAACAGAGAACAGAGTGACACTGCAGTTGATGGCACTGTAGATAGCCCCACTAAAGCAAAAATTTGTATTTCTGCAGTGGAGGGCTATTTTGCAATGGGAGTCTCAAGGTGGGACCAGTGAGCCCTATGTCTTTATCACTTGACCTAATTCTTAACAATCTGATATATAATTCTAACCTTAATAATAAATTCTGATTCTAACACCAACCTAAACCGAACACTAACCTAACTTTTTCAGACCTGTACTTACCTTGTTGGGAACCAATAGTATCATACTGTGCCATGTCAATATATACGTTCTAAGTCCATTATAAGACTTTAACACAGAGAATAAATGATTCCAAAAAATATCTAAACATTTGTAGTAATTTTTTCTGTTTGTTTTGTACATGAAAAATTAAGAATGAATAATGAATATATGTTGTTGTTCAGTATCTTCCTATTGTTCTGACCAAACAGGAGCTCACCAGTGTGAAACCTTTGATATACATATCTTAGCTTCGATTTCATAGCTAGGGAGGCTTGCATCGCTCTAGGTTATATGTGGAAAATACTTTAATTCTCCATAAGCAGTAGCGAATGAAGATCTTGCCAAAAGATTGAAAGTGAGATTAATGTGTGTTGGGAGTATTGTATCCCTTGTTACATCCAAATAGAAACAGGGTTTGGTCAGCACTAAGAATAGATTTACAAAGGACAGTTGACTTTTATGCTTTTTACTTGGTGTCCATTAGTCTGAAAAAAGTATTGCAGTTCTGGAAAATGTGTGCAGCTATAACAAAATGTAACAGCATAGTTTAATCAGCAGACAAAAAATATATATAATGCTACTAGCTTCTGTACCAGATGATGTATTATTATTACCACTGAGCTCAAGTATGTTTGTTAAGTATTGTATTCAGAAGCTGGTATAGACATATTGTGTGTAAAGAACCAAACTTAACAACTCTTATTTACACATCTATACACTTTAAAGGGAATGTGTTTTTATTTAAAATTACCTGAATACGTTTGTGTAGTAAAAACTTCACTTTATTTTTACATAGTAGGAAAGGATTTTTTTATGCTATCTCTTTTATGCTTTATCTCATTTGCCATTGACTACTGCTACCAAAACAGAAAGTGAGGGAAAATCAGTAGGGACACCTCTTCTGGTGACAACTGTAAGAAATACTCTTAGCATGAAAGAGATTTTACTGTGCTTTCTGTTGCATCCACAGAACAGGTGTGAAAAGAAATCTTTCTATAAAAACAAGAGACACCACAACATAAACTATCAAGGGGCTTAACTCTTACTTAACCTAGAAATGCTTTTTTTGTCATTACATACACATTACAGCTGTTTTATCCTTTAGAAATACAATAATTTAGAAACAGAACTGCAAACTTTTTCCACGACAGACATGGCAGTCCTAACTACCCCAGGACTAGCAGGTCCCCTGGGAGTAGTGTGAGAGTCGCTTTTACAGAACAGAATAAAGTCATCTGAATCAGGTGAGGTCTTTTGTGACAGATTTCTGTCAAAGAAGCAAATTTACATTTTTTTACCATGTAGCCTAATAACATAACTCTGTGTTGTTCTGTAATAAAAACTCCTCCAACTGGTTTGGCATTAATTGGGTGTATGCATTCTCCAAGCCATAATTTTAGACACGCTTAGGGTGTGGATGCTGGTGTAGTTAGGTATATCAGTTCTGTAGCTGGTTGGCATGTCAAGGCAAGAGTGGATAGTCATTAAAAGGAATCCATTTAGTGAAATACAAGTATCTTGAAATACTCTTAAACTGTCTTATTTAGTGTTGAATGTCTCTTAGCAAGAAGACTGTTAGAGGATTTGTAGTTTTTGTTCTTGAGATAAATTAAACACACAGAACTGACATAAGTACCTGAACCTATGTTCATATTGTACATTGCTGTAACATCCTGCCAAGCTGGACTCATATGGGAAGGGTTTGGGCTGGTACTCCAAGCCTGTTTGGCTTGTGCTGCTGACAAGGTGAATGTGAACCAGCTTACAGCACAGCTTAGTGAACATTCAACAGAAGATTGTGAACATCCTGATCTGTCTGTTCATAAGTTTTCATTTTTACAGTTTATTTCTGTTTTAAAGTGTGGAGGCCCAGGAAATGACTGCAAACTGTTTTGTGGGTATCACAAGACTGGAAATCCTTAGACAAGTAAAACAGGCCATTTCTATGTATTTCAATTATGCAGTCAGCTGTTGTGGAGGTTAGCTTTAACAAGGTCCACAGCAGTGCTAGTGAGGAGAATGAGATCCAACATGATGCTGGTGAAAAGCCTTGTAGGTGGTCACCATTTTTTTATTAACTTGTGCATACCTATCAAAAGCACTACAAGCTAACAATTTAATAGCATGTTTATTAGTTATGTAAGTATGTTTAAAGTCATATAAGTAGTTTAAGTTGTTCACTTGGCAAAGCTAGACATAATTCTGTACTCATTTGGAGTGCTTTGGAGAAACCAAAACTGGATCTGATGCATGTGTTTCTGCTGCATATCATGTCATTGCTTTTTCTTGTGGCACTTTATAGCTTTTGATTGTACATTTGTATATGTTTTAAAGCCTTTAAAGATCACAAGCAATATAAAGAGATATGACAAAGTCACATTGTCACATGACTAAGTCACATTGTCACATGACTAAGTCACATCGTCATAATTTTCAAATCATTAAGATGCAACCACTGTTTTGCTTTAACCCTTTACCACTTTATGTACATCACGAGGAAACTGTTGCCTTCATTAACACGTTTATTACATTTAATATAATTAATTATAATAAACAGTATTTATATAGTGCCACCATATTACGTAGCGCTGCACATTAAATAGGGGTTGCAAATGACAGACAGATACAGACATGAACACAGGAGGAGGAAAGGACCCTGCCCAGAAGAGCTTACAATCTAAATAGCATCTCATAAATTACATTTGTATATAAATGTATTCCACTAACAATTATAATCCACTGAAAGGTAGCTTTTTAGCCTGTTCATTAACGTTCATCAAACAGACTATATACATGAAGGGTACGCTGCTGATCAGCCATGTACATGTACTGACATGTAAGATAAGTCATCAGAGATAAGCCAGCACAATGTATTAAGCTGCGTACACACTTGCAATTTTTGTCGTTGGAAAGGATCTTTCACAATCCTTTCCAACGACAAGGGACTGGACGATGCATGAACGGTGCTGTACATACAGCACCGTTCATGCTCTATGGAGAGGGGAGGGGGAGAGCGACGGAGCGGCACCCTGCTGCGCGCTCTCCCCTTCCCTTTCATTAGGATCGGCTGTCGTCCATCGTCCGTGGATCCGGCAGGTCGGTCGTCCGGACGATGGACGACACCGACTGTACACACGGCAGATTTTCGCCCGATAATTGGCCGATGCCGATTATCGGGCGATAAAAATCTGACGTGTGTACGTAGCTTTAGGGTTTGAATGCTCTGCGCTAATTGAATATGCAATTTTTACATGGCTTTCCTTCAACAGATTGATACAGATTGACAGATTGATTGTATCTGAAAGATATAAATCATATAACAGTGTGAGTTTGTTATATCTCTTCATATTGCATGTCACTTCTAAGGGTTTGAAAACCCAAGATGAAATGCTAGAATGAAAATATATAGAATGCTAAAAGAAAAAGCAATGAAATACTATGCAGCAAAACACATGCTCCAGTTTTGGTTTGGCCATATACTCTAAATCTGGAGCAAGTACATCATTTTGCTAGGCTGCATGCATTGCTTTTAAAGCCTGAGAACACCCACATTAGGACCCTAAACTCAAAGGTTGATTCAATAGATAAATATGCTGTACTAATTGCAGAACAAAAGAACACACTGGCTCCTTTACTGATTACCCATTGCAGGTTTAATATGTGTGTTATATGATATGATGTTCAGAATAAGCTTGTCAGGGTCATTGGATTTAGCTGTAATTTTGTCTTCTAAATTCACGATTAGTCATCGGCATCTTTTATATATTCTTTATTTTTCTGTTCTCATGTCTGGCACAGGAGCACTGTGATATTCATTAGCAGTGATGTCTGCTTGTAAATAAAACCCTTTGGGTTCTCATCTGCATGTCTCTGTCCGGAATGGGTGACATCAGCAGAAACACAGACTGCGATGATTTATCCATGGTAAAAATAAACTTGACCAAGCAGACACTATCATGGCTATAGTACACTCTGATTTTCTTCCCTATCTTTAGAACACATGGGACTATTAAACAGACATTCTCTGTCTCCAAATATTTCCTATTTGGTTAGTATTAGGGTTCAGAATCGCTTGTCTTGTCTGCCTCGTAGTCCCTGAGAAAAGATAACAGGATTGATTTACTAAAGGTCATTAATTGAATTACTTAAAAAAGTAAATTATAACTTGGCATGGGATATTTTACCTAACAGTAAAATATGTTGTGAAAACACTCTTGTGTTTCAGCACACTGTGGTGAAAAGACACTTTCCAAGAATACCATAAAATAAAATCTAAAAACCTCGATTTTCCTTGCATATGATTAAATGGCTGAAATCAGATATGTTTCCCCTTAATAACTAAGATAAGTAATTTATCTCTTGCAGAGTGATTGGTTTCAGAATAATTTAACCTCTCACCATCCTAAATAAAAACTTAAAAAAAATTCGGGTTTAAGATGCTCATTAACAATAAACCTACAATAATTGTGCTAGGAAGCTTAGGATAGAGCAAGGAAGGAAAAGGAAAACACATTTTAGTTCATCTTCTATAAATTAAAAATAAATGTGTAAAACTATCTGAAATGCAAATGAAAAGATAGGTTTTATCCCTTTAATGTCCACAGCTCAACAGCTCTGTTCTGACATATTACTAAACACTTTTTTAAATATATTTTTAATACAATGGACCATTTGATTGGTACACATGACTTTGCTTTCCTTCCTTGTAGCATTCTTCAATCCCCCATTGTGCTTGTTCCTCCCACACCCACCTGAGACATTGCCAAAACGTGCTCAGCTTTTTTCACTCATGAGAAAGAGAATCTATACATGCTTAAAACTTGCAAAACTTTGGCGTGCCAACTGGACGTGGAAATTCAGGTTTGTGCGTCTATTGTAATTTGGCAGCCCAGTTTGTTACACTAAAGAAGGGAAATGTTTCATTACTTTAATGGGCTGAAGATTATAGGAACCAAGCCACACCTGCTAGCTATTTCAACAGAAAGCAATCTACTAAGGTCATATTTTATGGTTATTACACAGGAGTGATTGGTCTATCATGCAGTCATTCACTTGTTGTATATACTCCTGCTCCAGCCATGACATCTCTGTTCATCAGAGCATGGTGGCCCACACGGGGCTTTTAATACCTGTCCATACTTAGATTCATAGCTTTTGATGAACACTGTTTTTTTCTTCTCAGTGATTTGGTTTTTGCAAGCCTGTGCTACTTTTTTATTTGCAAATGCTTAGAATTTACATTTAATCTGCCTAAAGTTTGCCTTCCCTGCTCCCCTCCCCTCATCAGACTAATTACATTTTTTAAATAAAAATTTTCTGTTTTCAACCTTTTTTAGACTCTTTAGGCTGGTGAGAGGGACTGACAGGTGGACACAAATTCCCACACATTCTAATACATGCTGTTAGAAGAATAAATTAATTGTACCTTTGGAACCCATATCCTCTGTTTATTACTTTTGTTTGCTCTATTTTCAGTTGGATTGTTGGTTAGTTTTGTTTTTTGATGGATGTTAGCTGGAATTCACAATGACAATGTCAGCCCCCAATAGATGCAGTTTCTCCACATTTACTTAAATTCTTGGCAGGTCAATTACTGGAGTTCCAATAGCTACATGGATGCTGAATGATTGCACTTTGAATAATGTTGCTTCTTGTAATGTCAACTTTATCATCTATGGAGAAAAAAAATTGTATTCATTCATTTATAACTTATAAAGCTTATAACAATGTGCACACACCTAGAAAGTGAATAAATCACAGATTTCATGACTGCAATTTAATAATATTATTTTTTATTTCCTATTATTATTATTTTATTTCCTATTATTTATTATCTACTTTGACTTGGTTCATGAATATTTGCCACCTAAAAGCAAATAATTTTGATGAAATTCATTCCTGGTTTCGCTGGATCCCCTAGTTTCTATCTGCTCCAGTCCTAAAGCTTTAGTAAGACCAGATGTAGAAACTATAAGCATTTTTATGTGTTAGAATATTTGGGGGTTGGAGTTGAGAAACACTCAGACTTTATTTCATATGTTCCTGAGTTCACATGTGCCTTTTTAAATGGACTGCCCAGTGCAGTAACAGTTATCTATGAATAGTGTTCAGCTGTTAGGATGAAGATTAAGCTTCCTGAGAGTCATTGACAGCAAACCTCTTAATTTGTAAAGATCAGTTCTGAAAGGCCTGCAGTGTGGAATCTGACAGGCTCACTAGGCAATTCATTAACCTACCCAGTGTAAACCTATTCAGCTTGAAAGATAAAAATTTCAATTATTGCAGGTGCAAAGGCACTTTACAATAGCTGCTAATGACATAACTTGATTTGTAGTCACAACAAAGCAGTTAATTGCCATACAGCTGCTGTCTTTACCATTATTTATTAGTGGAAAACCTGCAGCTGGAGGTCTTAGCTTCCATACCACTTTAATGCCATTTAAGATGATGAGGGATAGAAGACCTGTATACCTAAACCGCAAGGCAATCACTTTACTTAATTAAACTTAAAATAAATATGATATGCTACATTGAAGTAATGGGGAATACAATAACAGAAAATGACTTGCACACACAAAGGTGCATGAACCTAATAATTTTAGACACAAAAAGCAATTGATGTCTGGCTTCTGTTTATTGAAACATAATATAAAAATAGTTTAACATTGTCATGGTGGCCACAAACAGACCAATAATAACAAGAATTACATATATTAATTATTATATACTGATATATTCTGACAGTGGAAATTATTGCAATTAGTGTTTGTTTCTTTTCTTCAACAAGAAAAGTAAAAACGAATTCACATGCACAAAAGTCAATTTAAGGAGGACTGTTGTATACCTCTCAGGAAATGCAGAAATCTTGATGAGATGATTTTCCCTTGTTTTGGCCATTCCTAGTTGCATTCATGAAGCATTTTCACTGATATTAGTTTTAGATTGTATTGTATGTGCCTCATCATGTAAAACACACCCCCCGATAAGCAGGGAAACCATAAAACCTGAATTGTTGGAAAAACTGTAACAGGGAGTCAAGAGAGTTGTGGTCAATTGTTTCCTAAAATGTTTACCTGTGTGCATATATACTTTCATACAGGTTGTCCCTTGAAATAAGGGTAGGTGGACAGGGCTTTATTTACGTATTGCCTATTTTTTGGAAGCTTTAAATGTTTCCAACGCACCAAAATTTCTCATACATGCAACTGTCAATGTAAACATTTGTAACCAATGGCTTACTTCAAAACATCTAAATTTTGCCGCTAGTAAAAATTCTTGGCTTTGTTGATGTTTAGGTTTTCGTTTTAGGTTTATTATTTGAAAATATTTGCCAAAACTAATATTGATGGCTAATTATGTAGGAAAATGTACTTATAGCTCATTTCAAAGTAATTGGATACAAGAAAATAGTCTGGCCTCCACTGATACATTTATGAAGGCATTTGATCCATACTATGAGGAGACAGACAACTGTCTATATGTTTTCGTTTTATTTAATTTTTTTGGACTCTTTTTTTAAAATGTAATTATTACTGTAGGTTGCCATGCCAATGTGAACTGATGAGTGTTCTAACCTTGTAGAGAAGTAGCAGCCATTCTTATCATCTGATTGCAGAGAATGAGTCTGCATATAGCTGGATGATATTAGGTGGTATGGAGATAGGTAGAAGTCCACAGAAGGAGATTTACTGTAATGAGTGTGCAGCATCAGCTTTTGCCAAACTAGTACAAGCTGAAATTTATATGTCCAGCTTGCTTGTTGTAATATTTATAGTGCATGCAATCAACAGTATAATCCCTTTCTAAGGGAAGTAGCTGGAATATCTTACTTTTAGAAGGTTCCAGCTCATGGACGTCAGATTTCTGGCTTTTTAGTCTCTGGAGTTCTTGGCTGAATTTTCAAAGTTTAATAGCATTTTCACTGATTTGTAATTCAACAAGGTAAATGACATGTGAAAACCACATAAAACTCTATTTATTCCTGACTTACATGGTTTCATATACCTTCACATATGGCAATGTTGTTTATGACATGCAAGTTTCCATATAAGATTTGCTGAGCATTAGGTATTGTTGACATAATCTCTTTTTATTAACCCATGGTCGTGTTACCAGCCTCGAATTGTCTAACTTGTTTTTTTTTAAGAAGTGACATTCCTTTCCACTCTACTTGTGGCAAACCATTACCTAAACACAGTCAAGTTGAACATACAAGAGAACAAATAGGTCTTCTTATAAAAAACATTGGGTGTGCAAAGTGTTAAAATCCCATCAGAGTACATCTGTCATTACAGACCTGACATTTGCTGACTGAGAATGCTCTAGACAGGGTCAGACAAAAGCAAACTAGGCTTATATGTGAATCCCCACATAATTTCAAGCATTTAGGTACTATCTGACTGTGATGTCTAAAATATGAACCCACAAAGACGGGGATTTGGTTGCAGACAACATGTAGTCCACACACAGTGTAGCAGTGTGTTATAAATCCTTGCCAGACATGATTATGATTGCTGATGCTATAATAGGTGAAGGAAAATAGCTGCCCTATATTTATCACCTGTGTAATTTATGACATTTAGATTTTCAGTGTTTTCTTTCTGGTTCTGTGGTTCAAGTTTATAATATCAATGCTAAAGCTTTAGCAAATAATGTTTTTATGTACACTATTGTACTTTATTGTCTGGTCTATATATATAAAAATTGATTCACTGCCACATTATCCATGATTTTTTTCCCTGTATAATAATGTCATCTTACACATTAGTAACCATGTTGGGTCACTCTTGTTGTAATTTAATGCTATTAAAGCTATCCAATTATCAAGTGTTATTAAAGATGATTCTTTCTTAGTGAGCATTACAATATGTGTCAGTTTACAGTTAGTCTTATTTCTCACAGACTCTCAATGTGGTGAGTCAAAGTCTATGTAGACATCAATGCATCAAGTCTTGTTTTTTTAAACTGAGAACTTGGTCAGTCATAAGTAAGAAATGGCAGACTCAAGATGTCTGCAGTTACTGCTAGAAAATTGGAAAAACAATTGACACCCTCTATTCTTGCTCTGGTGATGTACAAAAACTATTGGAAAAAATAAAAACCGTCATTTTACTTTTTATTGAATGTTCATCATAACACGTCTGACTTTGAAAGTCTCTTTCATAATTGAAAGTCTCTTTCATAATTGCAATGGGTTATTTCCTGCACAATACTTTTAACATTGGCTGCGGAACCAGACATCACATTTTCATGCTTTCATTGATTTCAGGTCTGGACTTTGACAGGGCGATTGCAACAGCTTGATTCTTTTCTTTTTTTTTTCAGCCACTCTGTCATAGATTTGCTGGTGTGCTTGGGATCATTGTCCTGTTGCATGACCCAATTTTGGCCAAGCTTTAGCTGTCTCAAAGGGAGCCTCACATTTACCTTTAGAATACCGAAGAGTTCAATGTCAACTCAATGACTCCAAGGTGCCCAGGTTCTGTGGCTGCAAAACAAGCCCAAATCATCACCCTTCCACCATTGTGGTTCACAGTTGACATGAGGTCTTGGTATAAACCCTTCCCAGATTAAGGGTCAGCAAACTTCTCTAAAATCAATGTTGATGTCTTTCCTCTTTGGCATTATGTGAACATGCACCTAAGGGGCTCCAGACCAGCAAATTGCCAAATCTTCTACTTGTTTTTGGAGTGGTCACACTTGCTGATATGATCAATGAATCGATCTGATAAGCAACGGATAAGCAGCACTTGGTTGCTACTTACCCCCTTAATCTCTCTGGAAGTGGTAAGGATGTACTTAATTTGACCCAAAACTGCTTCTGCATTTTGACATAATTTTTGTTAAAAATGACATTGTTCATGTCATGTGTTGTTGTTAATGAGATTCTTTTTACCTAATGTTAAAACCTGCAAGGGACCAGATTATTTTTTTATTATGTCCTGATAAGCAAATTCTTATAATTGCAAGAGGGTGTATTTTTCTTTTCTTATGACTTTATATACACGCAGAGCATGAAGTGTGTCTGAAGTGCGATAGATAATGATAAAAACAGTAGGTCATCTTAATCTTCCCAGGTTTCACACTGTCTAAAACGATACCATTGCCATAGGACCAATCATGACATTAAACTTCTCTGGAAAAAAAATGCCATAAGCTTACAACAACTTTTTAGCCAAAAGGGTGTTGCTCTTGGAACATTGCCTGGTTACACAGTCACAAGCTTGCTAGCTGACTCACCAAGAATGGAATTTATACATATAATTGTAGCCAAAGTCCTAAAACTATTTCAGCTAGTTGTGTTTTGCATTTTTTCCCTTTTTGCATGCTTTTTTGTAAAATAAAACATTACTTAAGCTTTACATTGATGTAATAATAGGATAATGTTTGATAGTTTGTTTGATAAAGGAATATATGTGAGTCTTTCAACTTTCATCAGACTTTAATAGATTTTAATTGATCTTTCTGTTCGTCATAAAACATCCACCTGACCACGTATCCTCTGTCATTGACATCTATCTTTAAATCTTTATACTAGTATATATAGTATATATTAGTGGGCCAAATGCCAACTTTAACTAGTAACTGAATGCTTGTTTATTTTACTGTTAGATCGTGTTCCCATATGCTTTGGAATAGTGTGTGATACACAAGGATGTCAGGTATTGCATAAAGAATAATGTCTGATGTTCCTAATTATACTTTTTGCAACACATTGTTGCATGCATTTTTGTGCACACTCTTATTCAGTATAATAAATTATGTCAGCATGCAGGTGGCTGTATGTTGCCATGTGTTGTGGTATAATGCATTCATATAGTGGGAACAAGGCCATTTTAAGATTCCACTGTGTGACGAAGAAGGGCTTTATTGCAGAAGGGGACAGGTGTTATCTCTTATGCATTCTTACATGTCTGATTGCTCTGTGTATCTGTCAAAATCGCTGAGTTGCATATGGATACCGGACACATCCTGGCTTCCCCTGCGGTTACTGGGATTGAATGAGGTGCACAGGAGTTATATCATCCCGACCTGGCCAATAAAGATGGCTGAAGATTAAAACAAGGAAGAGAAGAAAGAGAAGAAGGTGGTGCCCAAGCAGGAACGGGGACAGGTGAGTGTAACCTAGGTTTAGCTTTGCTTTAATGTAAAGCAGTTGTATAAACATTTACAGATACAGGATGTGCTATGTGGGTACCTTATGTACCCAAACAGTGTCTGTGCCATCTCTTCCCTTACCAGGTCCTTTATTTACAGGGAAATTAATGTTAATGAATTGTTAGATAAGCCCTTACTTTTTAGTCCATAGTTTTGGTTGGTTCCTGGGTTTAGGGTTATCTTTTCACATTATGTAACATGCCCATTTCCTGCAGTTTTCATATCAGTATGTAGCATTCAGGAATTTTGAAGGCTCCATTATTTTTAAACTGCTCTTTTATTTCTGGATTCAGCTGTGGGAGACTTCAGCTCTTTCTGCTGAGAAGTTGTATTTTTTTCTGTTGGTTTAGGGACACATATTGGCTGAAGCAAGCTATAATTTTATCCAGCCATAATTAAGATGTCGGCCATGTGTGAGGAAGCTCCGTGTGTCAATATAAACACTGCTGTTATTTACAGCAACATGTAGGTGCTGCTGCAAAAGAAAGCCAGCATATTATAACCATGGACATATACTACTCCATAGCTTCCTTTTTTTTTTTTTTCATGAAGTGTTAACATTTTATGCAAAATGTAAAACACTGATTTGATTCAGTGGCTTCTATTATGCTTTGTTGCCGTGGCAACAGCTTAAGTCTGAGTCACAGGGAGAGAGTTTCCCTAGTAGAAGCACTTACTTATATTAAGTCCTACAGAAATGTCAGTGGTCCACAGGGAAATAGATGTGTTTTTATTCAGAGGATATCACTACAAAGATGTAGAACTGCATATGCAATTACTAAAGTACATGACAGCCCTTAGCAAAAAGCCAAATTTTAATACTAGTAACTTTATACCAATAAATCACTGCCATGACATGGGGTTTAATTTATGGGTTGGGTTCAATCATATTTATATTGATTCTGCAAAAGTAGATTTTTGTATTTACCTTAAAATTTTTTTAACAACACTGTTAGAAGAAAAAACAGCGGTTTTGTGAGGTCTGCATGACTTTTACAGTCTCACAAAGCCACGGCAAGTTTTACATTCTCAAAGCCACCACCACTTTTACTTCCTCACAAAGCCATGACCCCTTTTTCATACATCTTGGGCGATTCATTTTGATTAATAAAGAAATAAAAACAAGGGTCTGAATATAAATGAATATAAAATACTCAGATCAAGTGACTGTTGATGGTACTTGAGACTTCTTGAATTTTCTTTTACTAAACCTATGTGCAGCCATGTTTTTAAAGCAAAGGTCACCCTGTTCTTCTACCTCTCCTACCCTGTCATCCTGCATGTGGATTAAATCTCCCATAATATAGACCTACCTCAGCCCTGTTCACTGCATCTGTACCCAGGTGTCCAGGTTTATTAAACAGTTTTTATATATTTTTCACATTTTGTTATGCACGCAGTATATATATATATATATATATATAT